>NC_041354.1:2004744-2359744 GCF_004354835.1 Perca flavescens | reverse complement strand
TGATGGCTCGAGTTCTGAAGCCATGATGGCTCGAGTTCTGAAGCGCACGACAATGTATAAAACACGACAATGTATAAAAGGCTCCATTACCTTGTACCTCACGTTATGGCTCCGTAGCAGACGTTTTTGTAAAAATAGGCTAACTATTGTGTCATAACCAAGTGACTTACTGTCGCATAGTAGAGGAATTACCGTATAGAACAGGAGAAGCTCGCAGGCAGTTTCGACTTACATGAGATGTTTAGGTTTAATTACTAATGTTAACTAGCATGTTAGTGATCAATAAGTAGCCTGTGCCCATGTTATCTCCTTACATACACCTACAGTCTCCGTATCTGTAAGATTGGGAATGATTGAGATTTCTCTTGGCACAGCTACCAGAAGATTTACAACTTACAACTTTCAGACACGTTGCTCACGTCACATTCTCTCAGTTGGAGGCTGCGCAGCAAAGCTGGCCATCACCGGAAAAGGGCTTCTAATAGCCTTCACTGGTCTCCGTCCAGAGCAACGGCGTCTATTGGTCCATTATATACTGTCTATGACTGCAAGAGCCAGGCGGACGCAGGCGGACCCAGGGCATGCTGGGAAACGCCGGCCTCTCAGCTGATCGAACAGCTGATTGGTTTAGAGTCGACTCAACATGACGACGTTTTATATAAACTTTTTATTGATTTTGAATCGGAGGGATTTTAACTGCTATTTGTCTCATTTAAAGGCTTATTCTGTACAGAACACCTGTTGTGAGGCTCAGAGGTGTCAAGTAACGAAGTACAAATACTTCGTTACCTTACTTAAGTAGAAATTTTGGGTATCTATACTTTACTGGAGTAATTATTTTACAGCATAGGCCTACTTTTTACTTCTACTCCTTACATTTTCACGCAATTATCTGTACTTTCTACTCCTTACATTTTAAAAATAGCCTCGTTACTCATATTTCAGTTCGGCTTGTTTTCATTCCAGCTCGTCAGTCATCGTTCAAAAAAACACACACACAAAAAACCCTATCCAGATCGCTCCATCCGGAGAGAGTGAATTTAATTGGGGTTGGATGAGAAGTATAAACATAGCTATTCCGACACCCTATTGGTTTGTTCGCGATCCATAACACCTGTACAGACCCGGTGCTAATACGACACCGGTGCCTTAACGACCGTTATCTACCGGACCGAATAGCAACACGGATTTCGGTGCCTTAGGTGCCTGCGCGATGCTCCGAAAACGGACGTTAGAGGGAACTGAACATCGCCGCACGGGACGCTAGTCAACACTACAGTTGGAAGCAGGTTAGCCTAGCGTTAGCTAGAAGATGGAGTAAACATGATAAAATGCTGAGAGCTAAACGGTGTAAAAGTGTCTGTTTCACTGGAGAGGAGTCTGACACCAGACTGTAGCTGCCGTTACACAGAAGAGATGTAGCCTACGTGTCACCTTTTTCAGCCCTTCTGAGTTTGCAGGCATGATTTTAATATACTGTAACATTATTATAGTCCTATGATTTTGTCCCCGCGTTTTAGAGTTAAGCTGTTGTCCTTAATGGCATTTCCCCCTTACATCAGGGGTCTTGATCGTTTTTTAAGCCAAGGACCCCTTAACTTAAAGTGAGATGTAGCAGGGACCTCCTACATATTGTATGAAATTAAGTTGCATATTAAACTGGGCCTACAATAACAATTAGGGTAACCTAAAGCCTAATTACATGACCTTTTTTCATAAGCTATTAAAATATTAATTGTTGGTATGATTTTATAAATCATATTTTAATGTTACATACTGTATGTGGCACAGTAAATCTAGGATTAACTGTATCTGTGGGCTGATATCTTAGTGACTACCTTACCTATAGGCCAGTAAGCCTATCATCAGTGGGAATTTATATTTGCTAATAATATGTTGGAATTATGTTAAGGCATTCTATTTTTATTTTTTTAAAGACTCAAAAATGTACAATAATTCGGAGGCCCCCCTGCAATGACTCTGAGGACCCCTTGTTGAAGATCTCTGCCTTCCATTACTTTTACTTTTATACTTTAAGTAGTTTTGAAACCACTACTTTTACACTTTTACTTAAGTAAAAAGCTTGAGTTGATACTTCAACTTCTACAAAAGTCTTTTCAAACCTTAGTATCTGTACTTCTACTTGAGTAATGAATGTGAATACTTTTGACACCTCTGGTGAGGCTGATAGTTATGTTTAGAACACAGAGAGACTAAATCTATTCAGATTAGGGATCATCTACAGTCTGTTGTTAATTAAAATCAGCAACAGATCACATGTAGAGCATTCTGACAGCTACTCTGTCATAATAAAATCAACTGGAGACTGTGTAGGAGCTGATATATGGGTCTGATAACATTTTATTAAATCGGAATCGGACCACAGTGTTTATGTCACTTCCTGTTCAGCCTGAAGGCTGAAGACGAGAGCAGGCGGCAGCAGCGGGGGGCGGTGACAAAAGTCCACTCTCAAGTCGGACAGTTTTCCAGCTGATTCCAGCTGCCTTCAGGCTGAACAGGAAGTGACATAAACACTGTGGTCCGATTCCGATTTAATAAAATGTTATCAGACCCATATATCAGCTCCTACACAGTCTCCAGTTGATTTTATTATGACAGAGTAGCTGTCAAAATTCTCTACATGCGATCTGTTGCTGATTTTAATTACCAACAGACTGTAGATGATCCGTAACCTGAACAGATTTAGTCTCTCTGACTTCTAAACGTAACTATCGGCCTCACAACAGGTGTTCTGTACAGAATAAGCCTTTAAATCAGACAAATAGCAGTTAAAATCCCTCCAATTAAAAATCAATAAAAAAGTTTATATAAAACGTCATCATGTTGAGTCGATTCTGAACCAATCAGCTGTTCGATCAGCTGAGAGGCCGGCGTTTCCCAGCATGCAGTGGGTCCACCTGCGTCCGCCTGGCTCTTGCAGTTGTTGAAAAGCAACTGCGCTACCTGCGTCTCAGAGCTGCGGCCGCCTTGGTCTCGTGAGGTTATCGTTGCCCACGTGTGCATGACGTCAGAGCAAGTCGGGATCAAGTCGGACAAGAATCTAACCGGCATGCATTGGGCGGCGATCGACGGTGATCGATTCTGCGCAGATCTGGCTCATCTCGAACGAGCCTATTGTCTGTATACCGCAAGGAGGAAGAACTTTTTAAAATCGTCTTAAAGGAAGCCATAAAACGTCAAAAGAAGAAAAAGATCATCTCCATCACATTCCTAGTAAGGCTGTACTCATTCAATGTAGGTTACATATTAGAATCGCTTTTAGCCGTTGTGTATTGTAAAACAGCGCTTTAAACACGGTTGCTCCTGGTATTTGACGTCTGTTTGTAATCATCTGAACGCATGCTTGCATATGTAGCTTACACACATTAGGCTACTCTTAGACGTATGTGTGTTCACCAATTGTATTTTGTCAAGTGCTGTATTTAATTCAGTACCATTTTGATGTACTTGGAATTTCCTTGAGTATTTGTATTTTATGCCAACGTTACTCTATACTTCAGAGGTAATACAATTATACTAGGCTATTTACTCCACTAAAATGATGCATTGTCAATAATCATAATCCAATTTTTATGAATGAGTACTTTTACTTTTGGTACTTTTTGATGCTAATACTTACATTTGTACGTAATTTAAGTACCATTTTGAATGCGGGACTTTGACTCCATATACTGTGTTGTTGAATGACCTTGCATTACATTACATTACATTACACATCATTTAGCTGACCCTTTTATCCAAAGCGACTTACAATTGCTACATATGTCAGAGGTCACACAAGCCCATGATGGTCTGGAGCAACTAGGGGTGAAGTGCCTTGCTCAGGGACACGTTGGTTGATTTATCACAGTGGGAATTGAACCCAGGTCTCCCACACCAAAGGCATGCGTCATATCCACTGCGATGTACTTCAATAAAAGCAGGCCTTAATAAGGTGGCAGAGACACTTCTGCGTCTTAAACACCTGGATAATCTGACCAGTGCAAACAGGGAGATTTTTCTTTTTCAAATGGATGCTTCACTTTTGAGAGAACTGTGGAAGGTGTTTATTCAAGACATCCCATGATGTGTGCAAAGTGACCAGTTTTCTGTTCTGTGTGCTGTTTACACTTACAAATGTCGACATAAGATAATAGGAAATATTAAAACTATAATTCCCCACAGCTCAAGTACAGGTATTAAAATGTAGCATATTGTTTAATGCGACCAACAGTCCAAAATCATATATTATCAAAGTAAGATAAAAAATAAATAAACATGGTGACAAGTTGCTCAGCCAGTTTTATTTGAATGCCGTGACCCCACTACTGCTTCCTTGCTTCATTTTACAGGCGTCTGCTCTCCTGTATCCACATGGCTCGCATCTTCGTGTATGGCACCCTGAAGAAGGGGCAGCCCAACTACTACCGTATGTTTGAGAGTGCCAATGGTACGGCGGAGTTCCTCGCCTCGGCCTGCACCACCCAGAAATACCCACTCGTGATCGCCGGCAAGTACAACATACCTTTCCTCCTCAACATCCCCGGCCAGGGTCACCGAGTCCAAGGAGAGATTTATAAAGTAGACGACAAGATGCTGAAATTCCTGGACGACTTTGAAGGGGTTCCCACCATGTACCAACGGACTCAGGTCGATCTGGAGGTGAAGGAGTGGGTGGGGAAGACAGAGGGAGAGGAGAGGCCGGCAGCAGGGAGCATCACAGAAGCGTTTGTGTACAGCACGACTGCGTACCAGCCAGACTGGCCCTCACTGCCCGGCTATGAGAGCTACGACGCATATGGAGATCATGGGCTCGAGTATGTGACCAGAGAAGGACGTGACTGATGTAGCTCGCTGGAATGAGGAGAGTGGATCCAGAGTAAAGAGCAAATATGATCCACAAAGTTGACCTATTGTTTTTTTTAACCTCTACAAAGATGCCTCAAAATATTGTCTGCAGAGCAGGTGGAGAATATATATCAGTGACATCTCAAGAAAAAAAATGTGTCTAGTTTTGTCAAGTTTGAGTACTTCATGACTTAAAGACCGACTGGAAAGCCTGTAAATCAGACTGAGGTTGTGTTGTGGTCCAGTTCCTACAGTAGGTGCTGCATCTTTTTAAAAAAAACAAACATCTTAATGCATTTTAGTAGTGCAGAAGTACGACAATGTTTTCATGTTTTTAAAAGAAATCCCTTTCTAATCACCTTATGATAAGAGTAATTACTATGTCAATATGTAACAGGTCTTTAATTAATTAGTCTCATTTTAAATATACTTTGAAAGGGCATTAATCCTGCTTCTTCTGTGTTTATCCTCCAGTTCCTCAGGCATTCAAATAGTTGCACAAATTTGGAATGGTACCCAAACACTTTGTAGTTATTAAAATAATGTATGCCACACCTAAAACAGGTTTGTGTTAACTTCTCCTGAATTGTTACTCGTGATCATGCTCTTTGTTGTGTTGTCCTCATCTCATCTGGGGGTTCCTGTCCATAGAGATAAAAACAGAAGACCTCAATTTCTGAGTTGTCTCTTTATTTTCCATATGAACACAATCTTTTCTCATCTTTATTTAGAATAGTAAAATCCAGAAAACTAGAGGAGCACAGAAGAGAAGGTATTTGGCAAACGGACCAGTGAAATCTCTGTTGGCGTTGGAAGCAGTGTTAAGGTCATTTATCCTTCTAAACAAAGCTAAACTCACAGGAAGACATTGAAGAAAAAAAAAGGACATTTCACAGTGTATCAAAGTACTGTACAAAAAGGAAAAAGATGGATCTAATTGTGTCCAAACTGGCATCACATTTAATTCATTCAATTCTACATAGAAAACACTGTCATTATCAGGAGTCTGTTCACATGCACACAGTTTAAAATCCTGGTTTAGGTCTTAATTCAAGCATTTTATGTACATGTAATACACTCATTACAAAGGTGTCATCATACAGGAATATTTATCAAGGAAATGCAGAAAAACAAAACTATGCACCAACTCATGCTTCAGTGTCCCAAATACTTCTGGTAAGTCCCATGTATACCATTTATGTCTATCATGACGATAAAAATCCTCCTTGTTGTAAACATATGTTGTTGGGGGTGAATATTCAATCCATGTGTGTGCATGTGAACAACACTCAAACACTAAAATAAACGGTAAAGGAAAAAACGTTGCCAGCAAGACTTTGTGTTGCCAGTTTGGAGTAGAAAAAAACAACAATGGCGTTATGAATTACATCGTGGACGACTGAAATCACAGACATCGGGGATCAGACACAAGTGGTGCAGAAAGTGTTCTAAGTGGGAGGATCTCTGAGTGATGGGTATGTGATTGTGTGTCTGATATAATAAGAGTCTTTTCTGGTGTTGGTGCAGTCTGAAGTCCAGATCTCCACCCAGGTCGAGCGTCTCTGTCTCTCTGCGCACGTCATCAGTAAAGGTCTTTCCTGGTGCTCGGCAGGGAGCGGCTGGCAGAGCAGGTGGCACTGCGGATCACCTCCATCCACCTGGTGGAAAATGATGCTTCTTATATTACAACAGTTTATGTTTACTTTCTATATGTGGAGTCAAACTGTGGAACGGATTGAGTACATCGTTAAAGCAATGTCCAAGTATGACCCAGTTTAAAAAGCAGTACAAAAATATGGTTTTGACAAAATACAGGGAGGAGGAAGGGTTTTGACCATCACAGATTATTTGATTACTTACATTATTTGTTTTTTTACGGTCAATATATACATAGGTCATGGTGTGTCAATATACATAATAGGAAATTGTAAAGAATGTGTTAAATATGATATAAATACATTATGATGTAAACATGTAGCTATTCATGATGATTATTATATAGTGGTGGAAAGGGGGAGGATTAAATAAGCCTTTGCTTCTTCCTATTCCTTTTCGGACAGGTTCAATTAATATTTAGTTTTGTTTCTGTTTTGTTCTTTTCGTTGATTATTTTAATTAGATTTTTTTACATGTTCGAAATAAAGCATTCATTCATTTATATAGTGTATAAGTGGACTGCACCAAGGTTATGTTTCTGTCTTTGAGTGCCAAGATGCAGGTCAGGTATTCGGGATGCACTATATATATATATATATATATATATATATATATATATATATATATATATATATATATATATATTTTTTTTAAATTGTCATTGCGATACCAGCTGCCGCAATAAACATCGCAAAAGGCTGCAACATATCGCAAAGGACACTGGGAGCGTTTAAAGAAAATATCAGTAGAAAACTGCACTTTATAATGCAACTGTCATTCTTTCTTTAGTAGTGTATTTTATATTCAATACAATGTTCAATAAAACAAACAAAACAAGCATTTGTTGTTTTTTAGCAGAATAAGGAAAGCAGCAAAAATGCAGAACTGAGTACACTTCAATATTTGTTTATTTATTGCAAGTACATTGTTATCGCAATATTCAACAACGTTATGTGTCATTTGTGCAATATGTAGGCTATTTGGGTTGTGCATTATGTCATCTGTGCAAAACGTAGGCTATTGGGGGTTGTGCAATATTGTTAGTTGTGCAATATCTCATTGTGCAAGGGCTGTGCTACACTTATCGCGGAGAATGCGTCCGACAGCGTTGTTCAATTAAAAAATGCCAATGAAAGGAGTAGTTAATGTGCTTACTATATAGGTACCTGTCTAATGTATATGAGAGCATGTTTTGTGTTGAATGAGAGTATGTGTTGAGAGATACTTATTTTCTGTATTTTTTAATTTCATTTAATTTATACTGTTTATTGATCCCCATTGGGGAAATTACAATTTACACTCTGTTTGTTAGAAATCACTACACACAGGCCTGAAATACACAGAGACATGCTCAGGACCTATTCATGCACAAATGGAGAGATGTCAGAGGGAGTGGGCTGCCAGTGCTGGACCAGCGCCCTGAGTGGTTGGGGGGGGTACGGTGCCTTGCTCAAGAGCACCTGGCAGTGCCCAGGAGGTGAACTGGCATCTCTCCAGCTACCAATCCACACTCTGTACTTTGGTCCGTACTGGGACTTGAACCAGCAACCCTCCGGTTCCCAACTCAAGACCCTACGGACTGAGTTACTGCCACCCCTGCGGAACGGAGTCCAAAACAAATTTCCCTTCGAGGACAATAAAGTATATTTGATCACTTATTTTCCTCATATCGCGCAGCCCTATCAGGTGCACATATTTTCATTATTCAAGGTAGGTTTTAATGTGCATGGGGAGAAACGTTAATGAAGAATGAAGTGCTGATAAAATGCAGAGAAGTCTGCACATTTTTTTCGACGTCTCAGGTGGTCTGGGACACGTCTGCTTTCTGTCCCGAGTCAGTTTTGTGTAAAGCACTTTGAAATGCCTTGCTGCTGAAATGTGCTGTATAAATAAACGTGCCTTGCCTATGTATGAAGCAATCAGAATAGACATTATAAAACATCTTCTTTCCAAGCTTCTTAGACAATGTCATCAAAATCAAACGTCAAAATTAAACATCCATTCCCATTTCTGATCGTCTGTACACATGAATATTTCATCTGAGTGTTGTTGATTGAAACTGCTACAGTTGTGTAAATGTATATATAATATATTAAGAACCCCATCCCTGATCACCCAAAATCCTGTACCTTTCAAAGGTGTACTCGCTCTCTGATCTGAAGTAGTAGACGTGGGATTTAAAGTGGAGTTTGAAGACGTAGTCTTTATGGATGCTCTCCGACTCAGACGGGACGGTGACGGAGTAGCCCAGCAGAGGAAGGCTTGCCAGAGGGTAGTCATCCTGTGAGCAGACCAGCCAGAAGGACAGGGAATCCTCAATAATGGTCTTTATGCAATATCATAGTAATAATACATTTTATTTATAACGCACTTTACATTTAAAACAAATCTCAAAGTGCTACAGGGTAAAACCATCAATTGAAAAGACAGATAAAAGCTTAAAAAACGTGAGAATAAAAGCAGCAGCAAGTCAATTAAAAGTCATAGGTCTTGCTAAAAAGAAATGTTTTAAGTCCTTTTTTTTTTTTAAACTCTAAACTAGTCTGAGGTGCTCTCTGGACATTCCAGAAATGAGGGGTGGCCGAACAGAAAGCCCAATCACCCATGGTGCTGAGCTTAATCCTGGAGAGGAGGAGGCAAACGGTGTTTGCAGAGCGAAGGGATCGTGTGGAGGTTAGAGGGGTGAGTAGTTCTTTCGAGTAGGTGGAGGCATTGCCATGGATGCACTGATGAGAGAGGAAAGAGACCTTTATATTCAATCCTGGTGGAGACGGGAAGCCAGTGAAGTGAACGGAGAAGGGGTTTTAGGTTAGGTCCATATTTTTCGCACTCTCATCATGATCCTTGCAGCACTGTTCTGGACATATTGTAGTCTCTGAAGACTCATGTTAGGGATCCCAACGAGCAGTGCATTGCAGTAATCCAGTCTGGATTACACAATGTAGAGAGAAGGTTGTACATCTCTGGATGATGAGATGAGAACTTTTTTCATGGGAAAAGGGGGCTCACATTTAAATGCCAGCCATTCAAAAGAAGACAGCAGAGGCAAAGGTAGAGGGGACAAATCCAGATCATTGCAGGAGATGACCGAGAGCACCACCACGACCCGTGCTGCGGGCTTTCTGGAGGTAGAAATAGCCAGGGGAACAGGTCTCATTCAAAAGCGGGAAAATAAAACATCTGGTTGATGCCAGATTTCACTAAGGCACATCAAGTACAAACACTTATCCAGTCATGTATGATGAGGCAGGATTTAGAGTGCATTTAATAGTAAAAACATGTTCCTACATTCCCTAATCATTACAATTCCAACACCACTTAATTGCTGCGTCATTGTATTCTTACTGTATATATATTGATATATCTAACCTGGTGTGACTTGTAGAAGAAGAGGCTGAAGTTGGTGAAGACCACCCAGAGTTTCTGCCAGCCGTTACTGTTCTTAAACTTCCTCAGCAGGTTACCTGACAGCTGGTTCTGAAAACACACAAGAGAAGAGAACGGAAACTAAGTCAACAAAAGACACAGGAGCCTCAATGAAGTGAAGCAAAGTCACTGATTCCATTATAGTGTTTGAAATGGTGGGAAAAAAAAGACAGGAAAGAGAAATCTGTTAAGTTCTAGTTCTAATTACACTCCTTCATGCAAATGCTAAGCCAGGACATCACATATTACAATTAAAACTTGTTTGGCAAGAGGTTGGCACAGTGGTACTTCAGGAATATTAAATATCCAGTAGTCTTGTAACTAGTGTGTCCAGTGAGATGTGGTTCTCTCCATTTATCAGAAGGTTTATTGCGTAGTTGTAGTGACATTACGGGAGAATCAAGACATTCTCAGCAGCTGTGGCTTTTGCAGTACCTCTCTACTCCAGCGGGTGACACTAAACGACAAGCTGTGTGCTCTGTACCAGCAAACCACAGAGAGAGACACGGGCCCCTGAAGGCTGCCACGGGGCCTCGTCAACTCACTGGCCGGACTACTACTGGCCTCTAGTAGTGTCAGCGTGGACAGATAGAGGTGGCAATGGACAAACAGACAAAAATGGAAGGACATAGGAGGAGACACAAGGTGGAAGAGATAAAGATGGAGGTGTAGAAGAGAGAAAAGGACAAAAACACAGACATGAAAAGAAAAGTAAGACAAAGGACATTGAAGCAATGGTCCTTTGAGGGTGGAGAAGAGGTCTGAGACGGACAACACACGCACAGAGATAAACACACAAGACTGGACTCCGAGGCTTGAGAGTAGGAACAGGTGTGTGATGTGTGGAGAGAGAAAGAGGATTAAAAGAGACACAGTCCGGTACCTCCACGGCAACACTAAAGTCCACCATGGACACGCTGGTGTTGCGATGCCAGCAGACGTGCACGGTGGTGTTACCGCGCTGACCCTGGCGCTCCAGAGACGAGCGCGAGCCGCAGAGCTCCTCCTCCGACTCCAGCTCGGCTCCACCGTCCTCCGACAGCTCTGGGGAACGACGGGGGAAGTTCAAATGTGCTGGTTAGCGGAAAGAAAGTGTGTTCTCGCTGGGTAGAGTTTATAGAATAGACACATTAACTATCCATCATTTCATAAACTCTGTGTACACTTATAACAAGTCAGATACATTTATCTACAGAGCCCATTTATAAACAACAAATGTTGACAAATGACCAAAAGATGGGTCTTTAGATGGGTTTTAAAGACATGAAGATAAAAACACTTTATGGGTTCCTATTAACAAGATTAAAATATACTATCATCTGTGTTTTTTTTAAAATACTGACTAATACAATTCATAGAAACATGACACCCAAACTCAAGAGTGTCAAAGAGTCTACTTTTACTCATTTTGTGTCACTTTGTAGCCGTTTTGCGTCTATTTTCTTGTCATTTCGTGTGCGTCTTTGTAGTAATTTTGTGTCTCTTTGTAGTAATTTTGGGTCATTTGTAGTCGTCGTGTGCATGTTTCTGATCCTTTTGTGTCAGTCGTTGAGTGTCTTTTTGTGGTTGTTTTGCATCTCTGTAGTCATTTTGTTACTCTCTGTAGTCATTTTGTTACTCTCTGTACTCTCTGTAGTCATGTTAGTCATTTTGTTACTCTCTGTAGTCATTTTGTGTCATTTGTAGTCACTTTCTGTATGTTTGTGGTTCAGCGTCTCTGTGATCACTTTGTGTTTTTTTTGCCTGGTAGGCCCAGTCAGTAATCCATCCATGCTGCTGACTCCTTTTACAAGAGTTGAATTTTTAACAACAATCTGGCTTTAATTAGACTCACTCTGCCTATTATTAAGTACAGCTAACACTACAAACATTCTCATTCTTGCTATTTTAGTGTGCCGGCAGCAAACACAGAAACATTTATAAAAGCAGACATGAATCAAATCATGACAGATTAATTAAATGTTAATATTCAGGCGGATTCAATAATATGAAATAACAACAGTAGAACCACATTTATGGTTTTAACATGGCTGCAGGTCTTTGATACAGAACAAAGTGCCGAGCCAAAACGGTGATCAAAGCAATTTCAATTTAGTCTGGAAAAAATAAAGGAGAAAAAAAAAACCTTTTGTTGTTACTTGTAAGCCAATACTCTTCAACAGTTTGAGGTAAAACGTACATAGTGGGTGATTTAACCGAGGGACAATGAAGACGTCAAACCAAAGGTCACCAGGTGGAGGCCTCATTGAACATCATGACAGGCGTTTATAATAAAGAATGAGAAAAAAAAGAAGAAGAGAAAAGGGGGCGACAGCTGGTGCCTGGACCTACATATATCGAGTGACATTAAAAAAAATATGATGAAAGACCACCTGGAACAATTCAGTGAGATTATTCATGAGGTGCTGACAGCAGCCGTCTGTCATGTTAGAGGGAAAGAAAGGGAGGGAAGGATTGAAATATATCCTCAGGTCCCAGCCGAAGTCCCTGCATCACATCAACTTCAGCGGGGAGATTTTTGGAAAGAAAAGCCATCGCGGCTGACAAATCCCATGTGGAAACATACCCAGAAATAACTCTCCTGTGGGGCTTTTTATGACTGAACTTTCTGGTTCCCACAGACAGTCCTGCAATATTTTGATGATGAAGTGATGTTGGGGCAGAATGAAGTTATTTGGGAATGATGGCTCAAATCCTCTGAATCATTGAGAACCTGAGTGAAAAATGATGCAGGCTCACAGACAGACCAACCCTGATGCAGTTATTTGTTTTGGTAAAACAATAGTTACCTAACCAGCATTTGTACTAACTAGGACAGGTATCACAAATCCAGAACTCGAAGGTCTGACACACACGCACTTTATCAAGAAAAAAAGAAGAAGTAAGAATCAAAGAAACAAAAAAAAAAAAAAAAAAAACAGGACTAAAGTCAAAATAAAAAAACATCTTAAGTTCAAATAGATATACAGGGAATTCACAAATAACACTGGCATGTAAACAACTTTATAAGGTACACCTGCACTACTGCAATTTAATACAACAGCTCAGCCATAAAGTCTCATTTTATATGCCTATAATAATACAGGTTTACCTAATAAAGTGGACACATAAAAAAATCTTGTTTTCTTGATAATGTACATTTGTGCTGCTAATGTACAACTGTTCAAGGTCTTTGAAATCCACAAACTGAAATAGAAGTAATAACAAAAGTCCAGAGTGAGTCTCTTACACCCACACAGATTGGCTGACTTACTGTTGTCAGAGAGGCTGGTGGACAGCAGGTCAGTGTTTGGGCTGCTCGTCTGCTCTGCCAGGTCGATGGCCATCCTGATGTCCTCCACCCACCGCTCCATCTCGGACTCACAGCTGGATGCAGACAGAGAAGACAGAGAGAGAGAGAGAGAGAGAGAGAGAGAGAGAGAGAGAGATTGTCTGTAAAAAAATAGTTTCTTTTTGCATCTGGACGCTGTGGAAATATTGTTCTTATACACCTATTTTCATTTCTTTCATTCACAGTAGATAGATATTTAATATTACGGCTTTTGTATCATTGTGATCATTTTGTGCCTGGTAGGCCCAATCAGTAATCCATCCATGCTGCTCACCCCTTTTGTAAGACTTGGAAATGTGTTTATGTGTGTGTTCATGTACATGTATACCTGGCTGCTACAACCACAGACTGGCGCTGTCCAAACAAGGTGAACGAATGAGGGACTCCCCACTCCTCCTCACTTTCTCTGATCTGGAAAAAAAACAACAACACACACACACACACACACACACACACACACACACACACACACACACACACACACACACACACACACTCCTCAGCGGAAGACCTCAGTAATCCTAAATTTAGTCAATGCATGTCAACAAAAAATAATTATAACAACATATGCTGTAAAAATAAGCCCCAGCATCCAAATAATACATAATTTTACCCTAAAACAGTTTGTAATGAATGACAACAATCCAGGTTTCAATTCTGTACCAGTTATTCCTGCAGCACAGTGCTTAAAGTTACTCAAACCGAGAAAAAAAAGCATGTTGTTAAGGGAATACGGTCGCGTACCGTCATGCCATACAGGGGCAGCTGGCCGTGAACTTTAAACTGGTTGGACGGGGTCAATCCTCGACTGGTGTACACCAAGGAATCACTGAACTGGGGAGGAAGGAAGGGACGAAGTGGAGGTTAGGTTTTTATTTTTGCTGATATTTGATTCATTTTGAAAAGTAGCTGAAATGTCCTACCAGGAAGAACATCCTCTGCTGAAGGCCCTTCCCTGAGAGCTTGCTGAGGCAACCCAGCCTGATAAATTCCTGCAAGTTCAAAACAGACATACTAGAATAAATATTAGAATATGAGAAAGAAAGCCAAAATACATTTGCAGAATTTAGCAGGTCTTGTCACTGAACAATTTACGCCTCAAACATGAAAACTAACTATTTAAAAAGGTAGTTACTTTGACTAATAACATCAATGTGTCCAATATAGAAATGTAAAGAGTCTAACCCTCCCGGGGATGGCGAGGTTGTCGATGCCGGTCAGATCTTTCTTCAGCTCTAGAAGCTTCTGGAAGTTCTCCATCTTCATCATGGCGCCTTGGAGCTGTAGCACCATCTCTGAGATGTCCGCCAGGGCCGCTAAAGATGGGTTAAGGAGGACGGTTAGAAGAAAACAAATACAAGACACATTTAGTTGCACAGGTACAAAAACACATACACAAAAGACACATTTGTACCTCTACAGTCCCTGAAGTCGTCGTGGGTGGGCGGGTAGTGCTTGCAGAGCCTCTCCAGGATGAGTTTGTAGTGCAGCAGGCGGTGGAGAGGCCTGAGGAGGAAGATGTTGAGGGGAAGGTAGCAAACCCTCTGCTGCTCAAAGTCCCGACACGCAGCCTCCGCCTTCCGACTGGACCTGAGGAACAGAGAGGAAGGAGGAACGGAAAATGGGTGTGTTCCAAATGCTCCTACAAGGTTTGGTATGGAAAATGAAGTTAGTACTTCATGTCTTATGGTCCTGTGATAAGGTCCAGGAATTTTGGACGGGGATACATGATAACTTATGTCGGATTGCAGGGACCCAGGTTCCATTCAGCCCAAGACTATTTGTTCTAGGAGATGGGTCAATCCTTAGTGGAATAGTTGAGCGCATAAAAGGTTGGGTCCAAACTAGTTTAATTGTAGCCAGACAGATTCTTTTAAGAGAACGGAGGAATGATGCCGTCATTCAGAGAGTGGGCTTGTGAGATTGCTAGGGTGGCGGCATTTGACATTTTTTTTACATATAAACGGTTTGCCAGACTGGATATCTACACTAGGAAATGGGGAAGGTACTTGGGCTTTCTGGAGGGCTCCTAAGAAGCTTTGTGTTGTGCTTATGGTAATGTCATTTATAATAATAATAATAATAATAATAATAATAATAATAATAATAATAATAATAATATCCCTTTGGAAAGCTAAAGGTCTCGTGTTAATAACATTAGCCTTTCTAGTAGCCTCCATTCACACACCTGCAGGCCCGTTCCAGTTCGACCAGGCACTCTGAATGTTTCTGAAGATGAACGGTCAGCTGCTGCGGATGCAAAGACACAAACAAAAATTAGAAAATGGAAGAAAAAAAGGGGGAAAAACATAAAATTCACAAATAAGGCATCTATACTTCCTAATCCAAATCTTACAGATGAGGGCTTGTGGTGCAAAAGAAAATAATAAGAGGGATGTGTAGTTACCCTCAGACCCTGAATGTTCTTCAGGAGAACGTCACCAATTCGTTGATAGTCTCCTTTAATGTGGGCATTAGATCGACCCTCCCTAAAGAAGAGAAAATAAAATAGGATTTATTCACCAGCAGATGTCAGGCTACAGCTATGTTTGTACCACACATGACTGGAAGATCTTCACTCCATTCCCACAATCCCATTCATTTTACCAGCAAGTCCTTGGGCACATTCCAAAAAAAAAAAAAAAAAAAGGTTTGTCTGTATGTTTGAGTGTGTGTCTCCTCCTGTATGTCATTACAGAAATAACACAGACAAGATTCCCATAAGGAGTTCCCACATTATATAACCTTGTTTGTCCTTCTTTATAGAAGTTTTTTGCATCCTTGATTTAAAAAAGCTTGAGTTGTATGTTTTTAAATGCTTTTATATGTATGTATGATATGTAGGTGCATTTAAATGTAGATACTTTGCTTTGTAGATGCATTGTGAGCCAAATGCTCAAGTCAGTAATCATGTTCTGTACCAAACTTCAGTTTTCTGAATGGGGAACAGACAGATACTGACCACTGTGCCAGCCGCTGCTCCACCTCTTTGAGGAATCCCTGGTGGAACTTGTAGACCGGATCGTAGCTGGCAGAGATCAGATTCTTAACGGAGTCTGGGAAGGCCTCATCTTTCCCTGCAACGCTCTGGAAGGACTACAAACACACACACATACAGTCACATTTACAACATTGATTACAAATGTTGGCATTTGGAAGAAAGAAAAAGAAAACATGCATGACTTGCAAAATAAAGATAAAAAAGTCCTATCTGCCATTCATATTCGCCATGATGTCTCTCTCTATCATGTGTGGGCCAAATTCTCTGGGTGGGCAAAGCAGACAAAGGGGAGGTAACCTTGCTCCTTATGACCTCATAAGGAGAAGATTCCAGATCGGCCCATCTGAGCTTACTTTTTCTCAAAGGCAGAGCAGGATACCCAGGGCTAGCCACTTGGGGACCATAGGCAGGCAAGTAGAACTCATATTAATGTTGAAAAACCTCATAAAGTGAATTTGTCATGCCATGGGACCTTTAAGGGAAGTAATACGCAAGTGGCTCTACAGTGAAGCATCGAACAAGTTTAAGGTTAAAGCCAAAGCAATTAGTTGATCGGCAGAAAAATTAACATACAACTATTTTGGTAATCAATTAATTGTTTAAATAATTTCCTTTCAGCAAAACTGCCAATAATTCTCGGTCCAGCCTCTCATTTGTGAGGATTTGCTGCTTCTCTTTGTCTTATCTAATAATAAAAAATTTTATTTTGGGGGGTTTTGGACTGTTGGTCGGAAAAAAAAAGCCATTTGAAGACTGCTCTCAGGACTTTAAGAAATTATAAAAGCAGGGTTTTCACTATAAAACAATTGTCAGAATAATCCATAATTAACAGTATGCTTTAAAACAAATGAACACCGTAAATACAGCAGACACTGACGGTGATTACAAGTGACATATGTGAGGCACCACACACACACAATACATGTATGATCCCAACAGACTCCTGGATAGGAGGTCGGCAGGTCAGAACGAGTGATTTGACTTGAAAGCACAATGACATTTGATTGCAGTGAGGCTAACCATCAGCTAGCTCACACACACACACACACACACACACACACACACACACACACACACACACACACACACCCTCCTGGCTCACTGGGCGAGTGCACTACAACCCCTGGCACAAAGGTGTTCTATTTCCCTTCAGAGTAAATCACACACAATTATGACAGCTCGTGCAGACAGGAGGTTGGCCAGCTGTTTCGCAGAAGGACTCGTGGGAGGGAGGGAGGGAGGGAGGGAGGGAGGGAAGGGTGTGGGATCTCAGGTCTGAGCGGTGCCAGACCAAAGAACATATTTAAGAGGTTTTAAAAAAGCGCCAGCGCACGCCTTCCTCCCACATGAAAGAGGGGTGGAAACTACTGTTGGGAAGAAAAACAGCTGAGAGGGAGAAAAAGACCCAAGAGAGTGGAAATATGATATTTTTTCACTCCACAGCACAGCGAGGTCAGAAGTCCGCTTCAAAATATTAAAGGTGATGCAGGCAGGTGCTTGCTGCTGTAAGGGCTTGAACCTGTCTTTTCCTAACTAGTATTTCTACTCATTACATTCCCGCTGCACATTTTCCACTCATTTGTTACAGACAGACCGTAAAGTTGAATCACATAAATGGCAAAGACACAGTCTGACCAACAGTCAGCTACACTTTCAGCCCAGGATTTAAGATGCAGATGTTGTATTTATGCATGCAGAGAGTGTTTTTCCCCTGTGTTGGTTTTAGTGGTTTTACTTGTAAACTCAAGGGCCCGGAGCTAATAGTCTGTGTCGTCTTAAAGAAACGAGATACAATGCTTGGCGGCTTAAAAAGGATGTAAATTCTAACACATGCATTGATTTCTTGTGACAAACCAAAGAGAGAGTGTCATTTAGAAAACACAAGTAACTTAAATATGCTCACTGGGATGATGTCATCTGTCCTGCACAAGACAAATGCTCATAAAGCCTCAGATGTTGAACCTCAGTCTTCAGTCTCGGGCCAAACTAAATGCACATCTAAGCCCATTTTCGGGATGGGGATTAAAAATACTGGAACAGAGAGCTGAAACAGCTCTAGTATCCCAATGTAATATTCATGTCTATGACAGAAAGGACCATCAGCTTGAGATTTTGGTTTCACTTTACCAACATGTAGGCTGTAAAAACATCAAATTAACATCCTGATTCCAGCGCAAACCAATAATGACTCACTGTCCCAACACATAAGCTTTTAAAAGACCAACTTCAGCTCAAAAGGTCTCAAAATGTCAGACTCTGAAAGCTGAAACAACCAGGGTTGGCTCACTATTCCAGTAACACAGCTTTAAACAGAACAAGCTGGGTTTACTCTCTCTCTCTCTGGGGCTGTAGGAGTTAGGGAATGTGTTTACACTTGGCCAGACTAGCTCCTGGTCTGAGCATGGATGGCTTTTAAAAGATTTCGGTCTCTCAGCCAGCTGAGATTGGCCTTGCATTTAGCATCAACATGGCAACAGACTCAAGTACATCACCTAAAGAAAATATGGAAACTATAGAACTTACCTCTGTGATGACCTGCAGGTCTTTGAGGTAGGTCCGCTCTGTGGTCAACAGTTCCTTGGCTATGAAGTAGGCCTTGTCTGTGGGAAACTTCTGGACACAAACAGAAAGATGAGATCAATTCACAAATCCACTGATAAATCCCTTATTGGATTCTTTAGATATTTTACACAAAATCAAATTTTCCATCCACACTCTCCCTTGTCTTCATGTCTACCTTCCTCCTAGCCTCGTCTTCGTCATCGTGGCGGACACATCCAGCATCAGTGAGCAGCGGGCTGGTGAGAGGTGATAGCAGCCGTCCGTCAGGACTCTGACCCAGGACACCGATGCTGCCCGTCCCCCGTCCATTTACCGAGCCACTGCCGTTAACGACCACATGGGGACTTCCCTCCGGAGAGTCCTCTGAACCGGGACTTTCTGGGGGAGGAGAGGAAAATAGGAAAATGGAAAGCAGAGGGAGACGGGGACAAGGATAGAACAAAGAGTGAGATAAGGGAGAAGATGGTAGGAGAGGATAAGGGAGTTAAAAACAGATTCATGAAACGCAATACTCTTCTTTATCATTTAATTCTTCTAGGGACATTTGCATTCTTGCACTTCTCAGTGGAGAAAAAAAGGCTTCTACATTCACCCTGCATTTAGAAGCTTAAAATATTCCCCAAATGATTCCTCTAAATGTAACCAACATGTGTGGCGATGAATTTCAAAGATAGACAATGCTACACAAATCAGTCTTACACTATGGGTCAGGACCCAGCTGTCATGTTCAGTCAGGGCGCAACATGACAGAAATGCTACAATCACTCAACTCAGAAGGAGGCTACATCTACTCTATTTGGATTATTATCATCTAAAATGTGGTTAAAGAAATAGTAAAAAAAGTTTTAAAAAAAAGGATCAAAAGAAGGAAAAAATAACTGTTAAGTAGACGTTAGTAAGGAGCTACTGATTATACAAGTCAGTTTATTTGCAAGACATATCTGTGCATTATAAGGGTAAAAAGACAAATAATGCGGGCACGCATTATATAAAAAAAAGCTGTTAAGATAAACTCTCTTTCGACTAATCGATTAATCAATTAATCAATCGTTTTAGCCCTGGTAGAAAACATATCACTGCTACATTTGAACAATCTATCAATAGTTTATTAACTTTTCCATTTCCCTTAAAATGCTCTATAGATATGATCTTCTATAGATGTGCGATAGTCTTGCTAGTTGGGATGACGCCTAAAAAGGAGTCTGGTATGATTGTAGTTGAAATCTATTTCTGGCAACTTTTTGGGGAAATATCATCATCCGGACAGAAGAATCAAAAGTTTTCACTACAGCTAGAGTCACTACAAAGGTTTACTACACGTTACTAAGTTGACTGTATACTTGCCCAGGTGCAAAGTTTCCAAAGAGTCCACTGTTATACACCACAGTGGATGGTAAAACCATGGCAACCACAGTGCAGATCTGTGACGGGTGCTATAAAAGAACGTGCCACCATACAGAAAAACAAACTACCACGACAAAAAAACACACGAAACACTGACAGACACGGGTCAAATCACGTGTGCACATGCAACAACCTCTACTCTACAGGCTAGCTACCACAACACAAGACACATAGGGGTCCCAACTAAAGCAGGTTGAGTGTATGTGGATGGGTGTTTGAGGGGTGGGGCGGTCGGATGTCGATTCAATCTATAGAAAATTCTGGAGTCCCTTTTCTTTGAACATACAAGGTCGTTTTTTATTGACACTAGTGCACACAGTTACAGTGTTAAAAAGAGAGATGAAGGGTATAAAGAAATAAAACCTCAAAGAAGTCACAAGAAATAAAAACCAGTGGGTGTTTTGTCATGAAAATAAAAAAGGACAGGTGTGCAGGAATACAAAGTGTGACAAGAGCGTGACAAAATAAAAGAAAACCAGTGAGTCAGTGCATCTTTAGGCCATATAGAGAGTGTGCGTGTTTAAGGAAAAAGTATCATTTAAATGCCTTTCTTTTGTAAAGAATAAAAAGACTTTTAGGCACTTCTTAAGCTAGATTGACAGCAGTTTTTACACCTTTGCATGTTCAGTATTTATTGGGATTGTATGCTTTAGAGATGTTGCAAAACTGCCACCAATCTTCAAATCCGAAAATTTGAATAGCCAGAAAGCCGGTTTATCCCTGCGAAAGAAGTCAGTCAGTAAAAAGTGTGTTATTTAAACAGAAAAAAAGAATCACAGATGTGATGCTAAAACGGCACCTTACACCATTTAAATGATCTAAATTAAAAAGTAAAATAGTTTGAGATTTTGGGAAATATGCTTGTTCGGTTTCTTGGCAAAAAAAAAATCAAATAAGTGCATTTTTCCAAAAAGTTGAACTATTTGCTTTAAGCAGCCCGATATCAGTCAAATATGATCACATCATCACAGCGTGTATACCGCAGAACAAACTACAATCATTGTACTTTTTCGTTTTGAAGCAAATCTACTAAATTTGGCTCTGATTAACATACAAATTACAATATGAGTACAAAATCACAATCTATCAGATTGTTACTGTATGTACAGTACATTAAGATTACAAAAAGCCTCAATGGAATTGACTTGCAAGGGCTAACTGGTGACGGAGGGCTAACTGAAGACGACTCAACTCCAGCGTTCATGTATGTATGTATGTATGTGTGTGTGTGTACATCCTTTGACAATACTCAGACTTTCACACTTTACAACATGTCTTTCAAAGATATCTTTGTTTTTGCACTTACGTTTGCATTAAGCTTAACTTTACTTGTGTCTGTCTACCTTCGCCCTCTCCCTCTCCGTTAAAGAAAGCACTGGAATTGAGTCGGCCCAGTTTTGTCCTTGTGCGCAGTGAGGAAACCTGGGTCAAAACACAAATGGTTTCTGAATGTTTGAAAAAGACAGGGCGTGGTAAATTAATCATGACGGTGTCATAACAAAAATAAAGGCATGAAAGCTGTGATATCCCAGAGTTTTTACGTTTGTGTTCTACTGCACCTAATGCTTCTCAAACATTTGAAACCATTTTTTGAGCCCCGTGATAGAAACACCGAGTGACAAAGTGAGCAAAAAACAGAGCAGGACAGAAAAAGCAGGGACATTGCTCGCCTGGTTAACATGCACTCAGAGTCAAGGAAAAGAAAACGGTTCCCACCAACATGCTTTAAAAACAGTGCATTTACAAAGCATGAAGCATGGACATTTTGTATCAGGAAGAAGCTCTGAGGAAAGAAAAGGTTGTTTGGCTTTAGAAGGTGACTACACGTGATGAGATGCTGATGACATTAAGTCCATGTTAAGTCACTTCGTAGATTAAACCCTTTAAATCACTGTTTTAGGGAGCGCCTAGGCTCCTTGAGTTATAGCATAGCATTGGAAAAGTAGCTAAGAAGGTAACTCTGAAATTAGAAATCTAGCTCAGATTTCTAATAGTTTCCTGAAATTAATTCTAAATATGTACAGTTTAAATTGGTGCTTTTATGCACTGTGAGTCAATCATTCATACATCTTTAGTTCCAGTGTATGCTAATTAACAATACATATTGAATTGCTAGTAGCTACAGAAAACACAAAAGCATGTGTTGCTGTGAGCAGACAGCCAGCAAATGACAGTGATTGGAATGGAGTGCCAGCACACCTTCAATAAACAGCATTGTAACAGAAGAGCATTCGGAAAGTGGAAGATAACAGTGAGCTACCCTTTCTGTGTGTGGTTGGGGTGCATGCCAGGGGCCGAGCCAAGCAAAGCAGACAGCTGTGGATGGTCACAGCCTTAAGGACGATGGTTGGCAGGTTTGATTATTGCTTATTGTGTGCGTAAGAAAGAAAGAAAAAATAACGATCGAAAGAAAGCCCATGACCAGCCAACAGAATGCATCTTCAGTAGAAATGTAGAAACGCATCGAGCTTCAGTTATTCATAATAAAAATATAAAAAAGGTTAGGGTCTTCATACTCTCCCTAACGTATTAACTGATGCTCCACTAATTGTAAATACAAAAGAGAACTACTACAAAACATTGCTACCACAAACATTCAAATTACAGTGCAAGTTGCCCACAACAGACAGACAGAAATCGAATGAAAGCATGAAAAGTGCTCCGAAGAAAATTAGCTCGGGCCAAAACCGAATGAGAAAGGCAGAGCAGCTGCTAGCTACAGAATTCCTCCCACAACTTACACATTTTACTACCAAGTCAAGTGTATTACTCTACAATCCATCGTTAACCAACAACATTCAGATATACTGTACAATTAAGAGGAATATCTCTCAGTTCGACAATCCGTGTTATCCTTGTGGTTAAACACAATCCAAAAAAACCACAATCTGTATATAACGTCTGACGTAAAACTGTTTCCCCCTTTAAACCTCCATTGAAATCCATTAAAGACCTCCAACTATCATCTTTAAGCCCTCCTATTGCACCTGACGACAGTGGAATTATAAAAGTGTGATTTACAGAAAATGCTACATTAGGACACGACACAGTATTACAACAGACAAGAGTTCTATAGGGGGATAATGACCAAGAGAGGCAGCAGATCCTGGTCAACTCAACAGCTTTCAGAACAGGTGCCACCTTAAAACGTATTCATCTCTTGCTTCAACACCTTAATATCTCAACAACAAGCGTTTACAAAAGGTGAGCTACAATCAGCAGAATTTTAATTCCTCCTTAATGGAATAGGTGTACGTAAACAATAATAAAACGAGCGAATTGCAGAAATAATCTTCCCCACAAAATGTATGATTCTACGTGTGAAGGTAATTCCTTTAGATTTCTTAACTTCCCTACATAATCTGTATGTTTCATCTCCACGTACGATGACACTGAATATACAGTTTTTAAGTTATGGCACATTGTAAGGAAGGTTACCCAGAGTAGACTGATTCTTTAGCTTTACACAAAACTGTCTGAAGTGCCTCCAGGCTTTTAGGAATGGTTCTCCCTTTAACAAATAGCCAGCTAAAATGTTGACTTTGTATAAAGTTAGACTAAAGTCAGTAGTTTGCATCCAAAACTCTATATACAAATGAGGATTGTGGGATTTAAAAAACAATGGACATATTATCGATTTGTGTAAAAGTAGGGCAGATGTTTCTATTCACAGTTTAAAAAAAAACACAAATATGTCAGAAATGTTGATTTCCATATAAATATGTGTCTAACAAATATGTTAGAAACTTTGCTGAAAATGTGTGTTTGTTTATACCAAAGCTAACCTAGTGTAAACAGGCTACAACACCGCGATTTACAAATGTGTACTTCATCTATTAATGTAGCTGGCCGATTAGGTTTTACACAGTAGTTTATCTGTATAACACTACATTTAGATGTTACAATCCTTACAGATATAAGATTATATTTATTGTGCATTATAACGCCTAATGTGAGACCAAACTACTCGCATATCTTAACCCTTCAACAGCTAAAAACCCGCCCTCCTATGTCTTCCTCGTTAAAGCGGTAGTACCCTTCCTCCTCCTCCCCTTCACCATCGTTCCCCTCCGCCAGCTGGAGACTCCCGAAGGAGAACTTGCTACGAGGCAGCGGGGACGAGTTCACGCCGTTCGAGTTCACCGAATTCATGGAACTGACAGCAGCAGGGTTGCCGTACATTAAAGGCTGGCTGTACGCGCTACTACCAGTGTCCGACTCCGTGTCGCTGGAGTCGCTGCCGCTGCTGGTAGATCCGTCAATCATTTGGACCGGCTGGTTTTGATTGTTGTTGCATGTCGGGTTGTTACCGGGCTTTCCCTGACGACTGAACAACCGCTGCACCGTGTTGGACCGTGCCTGACTTGGAACTGCAGGGTTCCCCGCGTGATTGCCGTTTGCGAGAATCATTCTTCGCTCCATCGGGGCAGAACACGGGGCTTGGGCGTGGAACCCGGAGCGCTGAGGGTCATGTTGGTGGACGGGGGTGGATGTCAGCTGGCTGAGAATGAACGGATCGGTATCGGAGCGATTTCGCATGTTGTTGCTGTGATAGGGTTTGGCGAAATGTGGCGGCGTGTTGTTGGAGGTGATCGGGGAGTAGCTGCCGTAGTGGTTTGGTGGCTGGGATGGCGGCGGGAGAGTGGGAGTTTCCACTGGGAATACTCCTGGACGTTTACTGAAATAATGCCCGCCGTCATCCCAACGTGGGCCGGAGCGCTGCTGACCGTGACTGTTTGTCATCTCAGCGTGACTGACGGAGTTTGTGCGGTGGTGGAAGCTGCTGATCACCGGGCTGGAGCACTGACTACGAGTCCCGGTTCCTAACGGTCGCCCTACTACTGCGCCTGGCTTGTCTCGACCCTGAAAGATTTCATCCAGCAGCGTGCTGTGGAGCGGAAGGCGGCCATGAAATGAACCCCCATTGGGCAAAACTTCATCATCGGTTAGCGCGTGACTCACATTAAACTTGTTAGACACCGGTGACTGATCTACAGCGCTTCTGTTACCCAGCATACCTTGCTGCTGCTGCTGCAGCCCTATGATACCCTGCTGTTGATGCTGCTGCATCAGCCCCTGGTGATTGGTGTGGTAGAACCCATTGACATCCCCGAACAGACTCCCAGCTTGCCCCCCATTGCGACTGCTACCCCCATGCTTATTATTATACACAAAAGGCTCATCCGCATTGCTGTCATTTGCACCGCTGTGGCCCCTGGGAGCCCGGTTGTTCTTTGTCACATCACATTCACTGTCTATGTCGCTGCAGTCTATGTAAGGAATAGAAGAGCTGCTGCCTTTGTTTGCCCTGCAGGATGGACCTGGGTTGAGGAACTGCGGATCTGGTGCTGATCCCGTGCCATGGTGGTTCTGTCGGGACTGAGTCGGGTCTGAGCCGGGCGCTGCCGGTATATCATGGAAGCCGTTGGTGGTTGATGTGGCTGCCGGCGGCTCCTCTGAACCATTACATTCAGCTCGCTGGCCCAGTCTGGTTGAGTCAGGCTGGTCGGCTACCTGGACACACATGGCACTCTGCAAATGAGTAAAGGGAAGAAGAAGAGCGACGAGTCAAGGAAGACAAAAGGAGACAGCTGAGGAGAAGCTTTTTAAAGTCCTATTCAACTGGGCTCATTAAACTGAATTCCAGACTTTGAATAAAGAGGGAAAAGAGAAAGAAAACATTCAAACACACTTGCTCGCTGGGGCTGCTTTGGTACAAAAACAGCTTTGTACTTTTGGCCACAGAGCAGCTCCAGATTTAAGAGAGAAAGAGAAGTAATAAAAAAAAGACACATAGAGTCTGTAAATGTGTACAACAAGTGAATAAAGGTGGGTGTGTGTGTGTGTGTGTGTGTGTGTGTGTGTGTGTGTGTGTATTACCTCTCTTGGCACTTGCCATCCGAAAGACGACGACTGGACGCCGCTATTGGACAGGATCTTACTGTGCTTCCTGAAAAGAGGGGAGGGAACCGATGAGGTCAAACCATATGTGCAACTAAGCAGGAAAACAGAAATGTGATTGGTTTCTGTTGTTGAAGTATTCTAAACAAATGAGAGAGCTTCACCTTTCAAATGGGACTTTCTTCAGCTCCGAGTCTTTCACATAATCGATGATCTGCTTCTGGGTTCGACCGCTGCAGGTACAAAAGAGACAAGCAAGAAACAATTTAAACACAAATGCAAATGCAGTAGTTTTCTATCATTTCAATTTCTGTCCTCTCCTTACCTGAACCGGAATGAGGATCCTCTGGTGAAGAGGATGGGCTTGGGTTTGGGCTTGGGCTCCTCGAAGAGCCTGAAGAAGGCATGATACTCTACACAGATTTTCCAGAAGATTTTACAGCAATCCCTGCTGGCCATGGCAAACTCCAGCGTGTCATGGTGGGCATTCTGCTGCAAGACGCAGAGGCAGATAGACTGTAAGTATGGATGGAGGGAAGGAGAAATGCAGGACGGACAGAAGAAATAAGTAAAGGATAGGGGAGGTGTTATATGGACTCACAGCGGGGTCTGCTCTCAGCTTGATTAGGAACCGTTTGCGTTTGAAGCTGAGCTTGCGAACCTTGGACCAGTTGAAGGCATTAATTTTTGTGTACCCCTGAATAAAGACATTATGAGAAGCAGATCAATATTCATGAAAGACTTGGACATTACTTGGACAAATTCTCAATGGAGAATAAACATCAAAGTGTTTTGTCTCAGCTTCACTCCTGCTGGAATTTTCAATCGGACAACTTCTAAGCATACAATAATATAATCTCCATATCCCAAATGTGTATTATTTATTTCCTATAAATCCAAGACACAACATATAGATTTACTTCCTAGTTTTCTCTACATCTTATCCAAAAACACAAGCACACGTTCACATTCTTCTCCCCTAATTAATCAAAAGGTTTCACAGTTGTGGAGTGAGAGGAGGCTTATCAGTGAGGTGCCAAACCACAAGAATATCTTCAAAATGATTTGTGCAAACAAAGAAGAGGTTAATAACGGTCACACTCCACCCAAACAGCAGAATTCAAGGGAAATTAGCACACCACAAAAACATCTCTACAAAATACTAAACATGACCTTCTTCCAGAAAACATTTAAGGAATTTACAGCTCAAATCTCCAATCTCGATATGCAGCCTTGTTTTTGACTCTGGAACTCATATTTCAGCAAAACCAATTACAGATTTTAGGTAGGTTGTTAGGTCTGATTTTGATGGTTTTACCTGGAAAACTAGCACACCAATGTGCGCCACAGCCAGACTGAGTTTAGTACCCTCTCGGTCCTTGGCTGGGTGCAGACGGACACCGTACATCTCCAAGCGCCGAGCGATTTCCAGCAGCTGGTAGTCGGACTCTGCAGGAGTCTGCCCACTGTGGAGGAGAGTGATCAATCAATCCATTAATTATCCATCAATCAACATCATCAATCGGCAGCTTCCTCAAGCTGAAGAAAGACAAAATAAAATCATACTTTCTTTTTAAAGTGTCTCCACAGATAAAGGTGGGCACCGGGGACTGTTACCATGGCAACAACATTATGGATTTTGAGAGCACTTTCCTCCATTTATCCCTCCCCCAGTGTCACTGTCTATACTGTATGTACCAGCTGTTAGACATGACCCATTCCAGGTTTCTACTGCAGATTTATTGCGAGTGTAAAATCAACAAACCATAGGATCAGATGGCAATACCCACTGTGGGCGAAAAAAAAAAAAATCTGCCACAAAAGAAGTTTGTTTCCTCACAAATCTGAAAATAGCTTCCTGTTTCCTGTATGAGCTGCTGAATTAGCCACTTCCTTCCTTCGTCGGCTAAGGGAGGCTGAGGGATTAGAGAGGAGGGGGGGAGCAGGAGCCCACAGAAAGAGTATGTGGTTCACAGTGTGACCGTGACAAATAATCTACAAGTCAGTGGTTTGGTTTTCAGCTCCTATATGTGGTTAGGGACAGGTTTTAGGGAAATTTGCATGTCCAGAAAAACAAGGAAATACATTTGTCATGTGTTTGCAAACAGCGGTGTAACAGCGGCTGTAAAGCACAGCTACAATGTAAATGAGAAGAGAGGTATGCTGGGTCAATGTGTGGTCGCAGGGGCACAGAGGGAGTGCAATGTGGTATGTTTGCAGATAGCCACCTCTGCGGGGGAGAGATTAAAAGTGTGTGTGTGTGTGTGTGTGTGTGTGTGTGTGTGTGTGTGTGTGTGTGTGTGTGAGCAGTTGTGGTTGAAGAGATAAACATCTCTGCAGGAGAGAGACTTATGGGTTGGGTGTAATTGTGTAATGGGTGTGTTTGTGAACGCACATTTGAATAAAGGGATAAACATCTCTGTGTGTGTGAGACTTGCCGTGGAAGTGTGTGTGTGTGTGTGTGTGTGTGTGTGTGTGTGTGTGTGTGTGTGTGTGTGTGTGTGTGAAAAACAATTGATCTTAAAACCTTGAAGCTTAACGCTACACAAGTTAGCTACTAAAGTTGAGCGCATTATTGTTTTTCAAGCAAGGATAATCTTGACCAGCTATTTACAGGTAAACAGTGCTGCTAATGGAATTGTGTAACTAGATTATTAGTTTTTCATGTAAAATGAATATTCAAAGGAGTGCATTTATTTAGAAGTACACTGTATTCTATGCATTAGCGGCGAGTCAAAATAAAAACAATTGTACAAAAAAAGCCAAATATTTGCCAATTCCAACTTCTCAAAAGTGAGTTATTTGTTGCTTTTCCCAGTTTTATGTCATAGTTAAATTACCAACTTTGGCTTTTGCAATCTTGGTCATATAAAACAAGCGATTTTCCATACATTATAGTATAAATTGAACGTTTTGTATAGCGATCCATTTGCTACTTTAACCTAATACCATTGCTGTGGTCACCACCATGTAGAGCGCCCTCCTTTTATCTTCTAAAAACCGAACGTGTGTCCATGAGAACCTGTACTGAAAATAGAGTAAATGCATGTGTGGACGTGTGTGTGATAACTCACACATGCTTGCGGTGGCAGTCAGTGATCTTGTCTCTGATGGCGTCCTGGTCGGGCAGGTACTTATTGTGAAGGAGGTGCTGCCAGCTCTGGGTTTCATCAAATTCTCCTATCTCGGCTGATGGAGGGAGAAAAAAGGAGAGTGAGGAGAGGTGGCAGAATGGTGAGAAGAAAAGAGAGAAATCACAGGGGGGATGGGAGGATTAAATAAAGATGCAGAGTGCTGAGGAAAAGAGGAAATGGCCAAGATGAAGATAGCATGAATCTAACCATATACAACATAATAAGGAAAACATAGTTATTTTATTAATATCCCGCCCTAATCTAGTCTGCTGTAGATCAGATGAAGTGTGCTGATGCGTGCCTCTCCATCTGTTCAATACCAGCAATAATAAACCCTCAGTGTACTGTACCACCACCCGCAGGTGCAAATACAGGCCACAGCACTGACGGTTACCACGGCAACCAAGTCATATTCTACAGCATGCTGTGTGTGTGTAGTAGCCCCGCCGCTGTCTGCAAGACTGAAATTGAATCCATAAATTCTACATCCTTCACATATGGTGCTGAACAGCAACGCCCGCTGCAATGAAGACATATAGCTTGACGAGCAGGTGCCCGGGCGATTGAAATAAAGTGTTCCTTTAATTCAAATACCTAAATATAGGGGACCACTGATGCTTTATGTAACTGGAAAGACAATGGAATAAAGAAAGAGGGACAGGAGGGCAACATACGAACTGGGATCATGGTGTCATGCTGGCAAGCATCTGTCCTGCTGGAGCAAACTTGAATCCTAACAAAAGATGATGAGATCCTCTTCCCATTAGTGTTATACGTATTCAACTAAACTGGTTTAAAATTAAACTAGAGACAAAAAAGCCATAGTAAGTGCAGCTGAAAGACCCCCAAAGGGTATATATGGGTGATTTATAGTCAGTCTTCCATGTGCTTTTTCATTAAATTGGGTCCCACAATGAGACTAAAGTTAATTTTCAGACATGGAAAACCTAAAATTGCCAGCTTCTTCAAGCTGTTAAAGTGATGGGTTTTTGTTATTCATACAATAATTGTGTGTTATGGCTTTATTTAGCAGTAATGCTAGCATTTACAGCGTGATATTTGTCACCTGGCGCGTGAGAGGAAACTGTGAGAACAGCAATGAGTTATAAAAAGTTATGATAACAAGAAAGTGTTTTTTTTCCTCTCTCTTTCACAGACAGCATCCGCGATGGATTAAAAAAACTACACGTGTGTGTTATGCACTTACACTGAATGATGTGGGAGACCATGAGAGCAGCGCTGGTGTCATTACAGATGAGATGCCCGCATGCCAGGTCGTGTTTAATCTGCAGGGCAAACAGATACCTAGAGACAGAGACGGAGAGAGAATAAAGTTAAAAAAGGTTATTAGCATAATGCATGCTTTATAAACTCAACTGTTTAAAGCAATTCCATTACCATCAAACAGTTGGCATTTATACACACACACAGCTGATAATTTGAATCCACTGACCTCAAACCTTAATTGAGTTTATGCCCTTTTTGGTTAATCATTAAACTTACAACATGATCTGGACCTGTAATGGGAAAAATTACATTTAAGCATAATGCCTTATATTTTTATGTTTTATTTCTACTTTAATTCTCTCACAAATGCTGAAAGAGTCTCTCATTTTCCACATGTAGATTTTGATTCTAACTTTGTGAGACATCCAGTCTGGAACATTATGTGAGCTCTGTTTGCCTGAACCGATAAAGGTACAAGGTCACCCCAAAACTATCTCATGTTTTCCCATGCCAGTTAAGATGTAACTGGGGGGTGAAAGTCATACAGGGAGGAGGAGGGGAGATGGCTCCAAGATGTCTCTTGTATTTCTCTGATTGTCTTCATGTGTATCAGATTGCCTGTCAAAATTGTAGCGTCATAATAATCCAAGTGCGTATGTGCTGTCACTCTGAAGATGCATAAAAGCCTGGTGTTCTTGTTCACTCATTTGAGAAACTGACTCCACACTGGGCTGCGGCCTTTTGTGAAATTATGTTGCTCCTATATTTGCAAATATATATATATATATATATATATATATATATATATATATTTATATATAAAATATAAATATATAACTTAGTTTTAGTCTCAGTCTGTCTTATTTTAGTTTCAATTTCTAAACTCTTTCAAAACTACTAAACTCTGCAAAAAACTTCCCCTGACAGACCTCAAACGACACACACACACACACACACACACACACACACACACACACACACACACACACACACACACACACACACACACACACACACACACACACACACACACACACACACACACACACACACACACACACACACACACACACCAATATAAACAAGACTGTAGTGCATTAAGACAGCTAACCTCAAAACCAACAGCTCAAAGACAAAACATACACAGTCCATAAATGCTTTCAGCTTCAGATTATATTTTGTTATATATTTCAGGGTAACAATGAAGCCAATGAAATAACAAACACATTCTACGTTCTGTTGAAGGACAAATAGTGGACTGGCAGAGGTGCACATTCAGAGTGTATTCATGTGTGTATAAGTGTGTGATTAATGGTCCACAGCAGCTTTTTATGAGATATCCAAATCCACCTTTTTATAACTGCATGATTATCGCTCTAATAAAGTTAATGAGGCTTTGGAGAGTTTCGATATCTTTTTATTTTAGCCTGGAGTCATTTTACTATTTAAGAACGCTGCACCAATTTAGAGTGAAAAATACACCATGCCAATTCTAACTCTTGAAAGACACTAGTGCTACTTTACTTAATGTATTAGCGACACAGGGAAGAATGTAACGTGAATTTAACAACATACAAAAATGTGCATCTAAAATCTCTTTCTGTTCAACAATATTAGTCTTCACCTCCATCAGTTGTGCCGGCAGCTGTAATCCTGTACGCACCGTGCATACATTTTTTTGTTTATGCATCTCTTTTGTTGTTGTTAGCTGGGCTGGATTTTACCAGGTGAGTGAGAGCGCCATTTTCTGTGACACATCTGCACAAGTTTTTCGGTTTTGAGTGGTTTAATAAACCGGTTAATGCGAGAACTTTACTCTACTCTCTGACTCGTAAGTGGAACCTTAGAGTGAGCATGTGTATACAGAAGTGTGAATAAATGGATTACCAAATCCAAATTTACACAGCGCACTGGACATTGGGTTATTTACAGCCCAGAATGAGTGTCTGAAACAACTTCACGCGTTCGCCCCTCAGTGGCTTATTTACTGTAGATAGGCCTATATTAGTTTTGTTGAAAGTCACTACAGATATGACTCCATTACTTTGACCATGTGTGAAACTATGAATATTGTGCGAGAACGTCAGGGTTTCTGCAGGTTTCAACAAGTCACATTTAAGACTTTTTAAGACCATTATCACGACATAAAAGTACAACAAAATGCAGAGTCACAAAAGTACTTGCAAAGTAAATAAAATTATTAAAATTGAATAAAAGCAACACAGAGTAATAATGATCTGTACATATACAGCAAATTATATTTGGACTAGCAAAAGAAAGAACTACAACACCACAGAATAAAAAAATAAAAAATGTCAATGGGCATTAGAGGTAGTGTTGCATGGAAGTAGGAAAATGTAAGACCTGTTTAAAATGATTTAAGAGCTAGAACACAATGCTTCAGCTCGTTTAAGAATTATTATTTTTTACTTTTTAAGACCCCGCGGAAACCCTGGAATGTGTGCATGTGTGTTTCTATGTGGCTGGCTGTGAGATGTGTATTTGGCCTTCTGCATGACTCTTCTGCAAATATGAGCTACTGTATGAGAGATGTGTCGGTTTTTGTGCGTACTATAAAATAGAAGCCTGCCGGCACCACTGACCTCCATCATATTAGAGCAGCACTGATGGCCTATGTCCCATTTTTAATAAAAGGCTAATATAAGCCTGATATATCTTCAAAGAACTCTTTCTTCCATCTGTCAGTCTACACATTTGGGCTGCCTTTGCCCACATTAACCATCAAAGGAAACACTGACAACAGTGAAATGCTGTGAGAGTTAAACAAAGAGGGGAGAAAACGGATGTGTGCCCATTTCCTGTTTAACGCTGGAGTCAGCTGGCTCACTTCAAGACAATATGAGGTCAGTGGAATAAACTGGCCAGCTGAGAGGCCAAATATTGTCAGTGAAAACTATGCAAAGTGTTCTGAACTGGTGATAATATTATATATATATAATCCTCAAGATTTCAGTCCTGGTTGATTGTTAATGCTTCGTCTTGTTGATGCATTTTGGTGGTCAGTGGCAATCTGCACAAACCTCAGTGTCAAATACATTGCATTGCATTTTCTGCAGTAACTTCATACAGCTCTGATTCAGCTGCAGCAAAGTGAACAGAGAGGCAGATATCTAGGTTAATAGACACATACACTTGCCCACAGACACAGACACACAGACACACAGACACACAGACACACAGACACACAGACACACAGACAGACACACAGACACACAGACACACAGACAGACACACAGACAGACACACAGACAGACACACAGACAGACACACACACACACACACACACACACACACACACACACACGTTGTTATTTTGCTTGACTGTTCCTCCTTTTCATTCTACCTCAGTTGTTTTCTTATATTAGCTGTTTATTGCAGTTGTTCGGCTGGCTGTCTCTTTGTCATTTTTTGTTGTTGTCTGTCTGTCTGTCTGTCTGTCTGTCTGTCTGTCTGTCTGTCTGTCTGTCTGTCTCCGCCCCAAGTCCCCCCCTCCCCGTTCTCTTGCAGGTTTCGTCACTGTGCAATTGTTGTTTTCCTCTGTTGTTTTCTGTCGTCCCCACCCCCCATCCACGTTCTCTTGCAGGTCTGGTGCCTTCTCTGTGGTGCCCATCCCCATTTCTGTCCCCCCGTCCGGCCCGGTGACAAATCATAACATAACTAAATGAATAATAAACCAGACAAAGGAGTATATTAAAACTCTCTTGTTAAAGTAAACTTTGTTTGGCACAACAACGTATTCAGCTCCTCATACTGTATACCAAACTGCAGGGCAGGACAGGTTATATAAAAAAAAAAAAAAATTAGATGAATGTATCGTCTCCTGTGAATCCCTCTCACTGTATCTGCAAGTCTTGAAAAGTCTTGAACTGAATTCAGTTCCCCTGATAAAAAGTTATTTTTATTATTTATTTATTATCTGAGTTCGAGACGCATAAGGACTGATTGTGAAATCCTGCTGAGAAGTACTAAAAAGGTTTTACAATAATAAATAGTTCGATGCTTTCTAGGAGCGGTCTTTAAAAGTCTTACATTTCTGCAGAGATTCTGACATATGAGGGCAATTTAAATCGAGAACTGGAAGGGTTGACCCTGCCACTAACAATAAAAACTCCTATATATAGAGGTAATTTCAGAATGTAAATAAACTGAATGGCTATTGCGGACTGTAAATAGTATTAAAACCGGGGTTTTATTGTAACTTTATTCGATCTCAAGAGATCCCCTCACAGATGGGAGGCTCGCTTCCTGCTTGGCTCTGGTCTCAAGTAAACCCAGCTGGGCAGTTAGACGGAGGGAAACACAGCATCATGGGAAAAATGTGGCAGCAGCTCAAATGTTTTGGTTAGGTGATGCAAAATGGTGCTGTACTGTAGCTGAAGTCCTGAATGAGCTTACAGACTGTGTGGTCTGGCTCTGTCAGACTAAACAAAACAAAAAGGCAGACAAGATGGTGGCTGATAATTTACAACAAGGAGTTGAAAAGGAGGCAACAGGTGGAACATTTGTCCTATATGATTTCATCTTTGAATGCTAACAGGAAGAAAAAAAAATAGATGCTTCTCCAGATACAGCTGGGTGTCTGAGATTACTGTAACATCAAAATATATCAGTGACAATCGTAAGTCTTTTTTTCACAATAAAAACCCAAACTATGGATCAAAAGTGGTTAGAGCATTCATCTGACTTCAGCTGGTTTGGAAGACCTAAGTTTTCATGAGCCTTGTTCCCAGATGAATGACTTCATTTTTTGGTTTGGGTCCAAAGAGGAAAAGAAAAACTTGTTTGATGTTATGGCATGAGGATATAAAAGTGTTATAATTGGTAAATGGCTGACCGAGGACAACAAAAAGTACAAAAGAAGATGCAAAGATATTGTAACAGGACCTCTGCTAAATGTTCAGACACAGCTGTGAAACTCCTCCTAAAAAAAAGGATTGAAAAACATTCTGGCCAGACAGAAAACCAAAAGCAAAACAACATGTCTTTTAATCTACAAAGTTCCTCCTCAGATAGGTGCGGTTACTGTGTGGAGAAGACTTACCGAGTCAGCTCCTCCAAGAGCTGTGTGTGGTCAGGGGGGAAGAACTTCACCACAAAACGAAGGATGGTGTTTTTAGGCCCTGAAGGAGGAGATGGTTATTAAGGAAGAAATCAGTGTCTGATTTACAACGATTTGAGCTCATCTGTGTCTAACGTTTACTAAATGACTGTAATTTACGAGGCATGGCTGGCTGTTCTCACTGCAGAGACACTCAAATGTAAGACAGAATAATGTAAATGAGTTTTAAATCAGTAATGTTGAAAATACTCACGTCTGATCTGTTTCAGTGTCGGCTTCAGCAGATCCAGCCACACCTATGGAGGACAGATCACAACCTGTCTATAAGTACTGTTCATCAAAGACTGACACTTCTCCTAAAATTCTGCAGGGAGAATGACTGTGATCCTTCTGCAAATTGTTGGTTTAATAGTTCAATAGCATAGTGGCATATCAGAAGGACCACAACATCTAGAAATAATCATAATTTTAGCTGGGACTGTGTCACCTTAGTTAAAAGGTGCAGTAGGTAAGACTTATAAAACTAACTTTCTGTCATATGTGCTGAAACTGACCCTATGTTCCAGTAGAACTATATAAAGCAGGTCATTTAAAAAAAAAAGAATCCGGCTCCTCTGACACCACCTACAGCCTGTAGTGCGATTTGCAAAAATGCACAGCTCCCTGTCCAGATGCACCAATCAGGGCCAAGGGGGGTGTCTAACTGTGTGCCAATCACGGCTCATGCACACACATTCATTCTCCCTTGGGGGAGGAGGGGCTTAGGAGACCGTTTTGGGCTTCACCTGAAAGGGGGGAGGGACTGAGAAGTTGTTGATGTTCAAATTATTTGGCTAAGTCCTGGATCTTCACAATCCTACCTCCAGCACCTTTAATTTGCACTCCAAATGTTACATAAATGGCAATGAGTTGTGATACTAAAATCATTTGTTTAGGTTTACTTTGGTTGGTGTAAAAATCTCTATATGATATAAACATGTCAAATTCTTACAGTACAATTCAAACATTTCCACTAATTTCTTCTGAGGTTTCCTAGAAATAACTTTGTACTGTTGTAATAATAATTGGAAATATAAGACTTTCATTGTTCTGTTTACATACAGCATAATATATATTAAGCAGTAATTTATTGTTGTTGGATTGTTGACTTGCTTTACACAAAAGCAAAATACTCTCTAGGATACACTAGAAATTAGTTACAGTTTAATAAGTGAAAGAAATTCCCTATAATAAATGTCAAATAACAGTTCTTTCCAGGGAACCTCTTGGACATTATTAAGAAAATATTTAGAAACTATGGACCGGTAAAATAAAGTTTGTCTTTTGATATATGAAAATATGAGTATATTTTGAATGTGGGTTATCTATACCAAGATAAGAAATGCTGCGGTTATCTACTTGATGTAGAGCTTCATGTATTTGTGTGTGCGTCTGTATCTTTCTATGTATGTGTTCGGACAATGTCGTCATTATGTCTTTACAATTACATCATTTGTTCATGTTTTCATGCCCGTGGCACTGAACTGCACAGTGAGAGTCCAGTTTTTCTGCCTTTTATGGCTAGGACAGCTATAAAATGGGGGAGAGAGAGGGGGAAGACATGCAGGAAATCATCACAGGTCGGATTCGAACCCTGGACCCTCTGCGTCAAGGCATAAACCTCTATATTTACGCGCGCCTGCTCTACCAACTGAGTGACCCTGGCCACGAGAGTCTAGTGTTTGAGTACACTGAAGTATTCCTTCATTAGTAGCTTTTTTTTTTCGCACTAATGCAGATTCTACTAGGAAAATCCTCCGACTATACTGTAGAAACATTTTTTTTTTATGTTTTATTAAAGATTTTTTTTTGGGGTCTTTTCCCTACTGTAGAAACATTGTAGATGATAAAAGTCGATCTGCCTAAGTCATGAGGTTTAAACTAGACGACAAATAAGACAAAGATTCCGTTAAACATTTCCCCTTAGGTTGTGGCTGCAGGCCAAGGTTTTTTAGTACAATTTACTGTCTTCATTTGGTAATGAAAAGACACAAATAACAGTACGCCAAGAAAATTAGGCTTTCTAGTTCAGAACTATTGCACTAATATGCACTACATATTCTGCACAACAGAATATATGGTAATAAATACCACTGTCTCTCACCGTCATCTTGCGGTGGTCTTGGTACTCCAGTCCAAAATAGTCTCCCTCTGACAGATTGAGATGAACGCAAACCAGGTCAAACAGCACTTTGCCGGGGGAACGTTGCTGCAAGAGAAGAACATGGGTTGGAGGGGAAAAAAAGCAAATTAGATTAAAAATAAAAGAGGAAACTGGAGGACAGGGGAGGTGAGAAGAGGAAAGGAAAGTAATGCAAATGCCACAGTGTCACACAGCATCTCATCAGGGGAGTGCTGGTAAGCTGAGAGGAGATCAGGAATACAAGTCTTTTTCAAAGGTTATCTGGAAGTGATTTAAACCTAATAAGTCTCCCCACGTGTCATCAACCATATTTTCAAAGATGTCTAATTTAAAAAATAACCCGGTAAGGAAGGTGAGGTGCACTGAAAAATCCGGACTTGTTTTTAACAAGCCTCTCCTCACTTAACGAGCCGCTGACCTTTGACCTGATGTGTGGTCTAGGCTTCAGGTTTGGGTCTAATGAATAGCTGGAGGCTAAGGCTCAGCTGGGAGTGTTCAGAAACAACCATAATGCCCCTGGAAAAGTGTGTGTGTGTGTGTGTGTGTGTGTGTGTGTGTGTGTGTGTGTGTGTGTGTGTGTGTGTGTGTGTGTGTGTGTGTGTGTGTGTGTGTGTGTGTGTGTGTGTGTGTGTGTTTGTGTTCTCTCTCTGTCTAATGATGCAGCTATACCTGATGCTGGCAATGCAGAGATAGCATTGCTTTGTTAGCATGTACTGAATATACCACCGTTTTTTCTGGACTCATTCAGCAGCAGGAGCATTACAAGCACCAAACAACCTCTTCTACAGAATTTGGGATTTCCTAAATAGACACAGACGTGGAACCAAACCCCAAAATTAGCCCAGAATAATTTTCTCCAAGGCAGCTCAAGCTAAATGGTACCACCCTGAAGAGTTACAGCGTACTATTATACATTCACTGAGTCTGGCGAGGCTGTAGTCAAGGGAGTATGTTGTTGTTTGATGGAAAACGTCCATTAAGTTTGACAGGCAGATGTAATTATAATAGATACACTATTACTCATACACATTTTTACAAAACACATTGGCTCATCTCTCCTCTTTATACTTTCTGTTTAGGCAAACTGTTATAGAGGACAAATAGAAGGACAAAGCAGATAATTTTAAGTACTTATAACATAAAAAACGCAAGCATGTGCAGTTGTGAACTACGCTGTAGTTGGAAAGTAATAGAGGGAGAAAGGAAACAAGGCAGAGAAGAAAAATGAGGAGGAGAGGAATCAGAGCGGCGAAGGCCAAGGTGTGAGCCAAGTCTGTCACCATCTGGCTACCGTGTGTGTCCATCTGTTTCTGTGTGGTCAGCCTGTCTGTAGGGACACACCCACCCCCTGTACACACACCCCCCCCCACACACACACCCACACACACACACACACACACACACACACACACACACACACACACACACACACACACACACACACACACACACACACACACACACACACACACACACACACACACACACACACACACACACACACACACACACACACACAATCCAGGCCTCTAGAAACAAAAATGGTAGTTATTTTGCTGTCAGTCAGACAGCGAAGACACAAATTGACTAAACGACATCCCGTGTGCATGTTATGACAGAGAGACTGCGAGCTCAACTTGATGGATGCCACAGTCCCGAGCAAAGCTCAGGGATCCCTGGGTAGTGGTAATCTTGGTTTAAAAGGAGGTAAAGAGGGGGAGGGGGAGAGGAGGTGGAGGAACAGGTTAAAGAGAATCTAGGAGCTGGTTTGTCTGCATTTATTTGTGTAAAAAAACAACTTCTTTGTCCCCCATTTGCATTGTTTTTTGATTCAACAGTACTTTCAGTCAACTATGCACTATGCATATTTTAAATTTGCCTTATTAAGACTTGCATAGAAACGCTGTTACGAAATGTCCAACTTCAACAATGCAGAGTCCAGTTTTCTGAAAACAATGCTGGGCTTGTAGGAAACACACAGGAGCTTCATCATGATGTGACCCAAGAAGAGGAAGTTAGCAGAGTATGGCCTTAGAGATCTAGACTCTACAGACTGAGGAAAAGAGGAAAATGAAGACAGAAAAAGACAAACAAAACAATGTATTTTTGCATCTTTTACTTCAGTAAGAGGACGTCAAGAAGACGTCAATGTCAGCCATTTGTTTTTTCTACTTTTTTTTGGGGTGCAAATCACAGTCCTGCACAGGAAAGGAGAGGACTCGCAACAAGAAAGCACCAGCAAGAAGCTGAAAACTTTTGGAAACCTAGGTGCAGCAGATCACGTCGCACAAGAGTAACTTAATTAGACTGGAGGAAGATTTTGGGTAAAAGCAATTTCCTTAAATATCAGCAAACCCTTCTCCAATAACTACAGTAAGCCTGTGTGCACGCTTCGGGGAGATATCCCATATCACTTTCAAGTAATGTAAGACACTGGAATGCAGAGGGCAATGTTATTGAGGAAATGGTGGTGAAATCTTTAAATATCAATACCACTTAGAATAACACAACCGTCACAAACACATGTCCCCAACCTGACAGCATCATGTCTGAAAAAAGAGCTAACTTTAACCTCAACTGTGTGAAAAGAAGCTGTAATGAAAAGGTGAGAGCAGAAGTGCTGGAAAGTGAGGAAAGCAGAAGCCCAAACTGACTTTAAACCCAATTGGCGTGCTCAGATTCAGCTTTTTTTTGGGGCGCTAAAGAAACCCTCTTAAAAACAACAAACAGTAGCTGGCCAAGTTGGGAAACCGAGTGAAGAAAGAAGTCGGCTTCAGACTTCAAAGTAAAGTGTAGAAAATGAAACGTGTAAAGCCTGATAATCTCAAAATTGATACATGTAGAGAAGAAGTTTAGGAGTGGTGAAACAAAAACACCCAGTCCTATCTCATCCTGTTTGGGTCTATAGCACTGATTAATTACTATTGTGAACAGTCAGAAGAGGACTCAAAATACTGTGTAAACCTTTCACTTACAGTCATAGTTTCCCAGTTATCTGAGATAATACCTGCAAGATCTGATTTGACCGCTCAGTTGCTAATCCCCCCTCACTAGCAATGTAAGCCAACTTTGTATCAAGCAATGTTCGTGTCTTAAATGGTCAAGATCAAAAAGGTCAAGGATTCTCTGGTAGTGGAAGGGATGTCATTTATCTCTTCCATGGGGAAAGTTGTGGTGGAAAAGTCAGACGCTCCTTTCTTTTTATTTTGTGACACTTCTGGCACTTTCTGGATAGAAATAACAGCCCTGGAAACAGATAAGGGGAAACTCGGGCAGTTAAAACAGCAGTTTTTGTGAATTGTTTGAATAAAATCTATTATCGAGCAGACATTTTTAGTATTTAAAAGGTCACACTTAATTCCAGACATTGCTATGGTGGACCGTCTAAAGGTTTAACAGGTTAAAGCTGCTCTCATGAGCTGTACTGACTTTAAGAGACTCCAGATTCACCTTATTCATACACCTTGTTCATAAAACTAAATCTTCCCTGCACAAACTGCACTTTTCCTTGCTTAGTGTGATTGCCTATTTACAATCCAGAGTTTCAAACTAAATACCTGACAATGTGTGATTGTGACAGGTAGTTAGGGTCTGTTTGTTCAAGTTGTAAACTTTTCAAAACCAAAGCCAATGCTGCTTACTATATTAAAGTGGCACTTAAAATGGAACAGCCTGTTCTCATGATCTGCTCTCATCTTGGCAACAGTTTCAGCAGAGGAAGTGGTCACCCGGCCGAGGTCCAACAAGATATATATAGGTTTTGTTTATAATAAAATAGGAGAAAAAAAGGCTCGGTGTTGCACTTACTGGGTATCAAATTGGGGTAGTGGGAATCTTCTACAAGTTCATATATTGAGAATTTGAAGGTATAAAAATAACCAATGTGTATGCGTCTACATTTTTCATCTGAGCAGAGCAGACTGGGCCCTGTGGAGCCCAGACTGAGGTCCTTTCAGTTCAAATCACAATTACTTCATTCAGCAACTACCATCAATGAGCCTTTCTTAGTCAGCCAGAAACACACACTTGTGCTAGCTCACTTTCACACAGACATATTTTTATCTTGGAACTTGATTTTTGTCTTATCTAGCAGAAGTGGAATGGTGCTCTGCAAACCCGGACGTATTGATCACATTCTCTGTAGCATAGGCATACAGTGACACATTCATGGGGATGCATGCTCGCATGCAGACACACAATTAAAGAGTCTGAAAAAGCTTTTGAAGTCAGACTTTCCTACTGCAACTCTGGACTGTAAAAGCAGCCTGAAAAGGCCAAGAGCATGTCCTTTAAGGCAGGGTCCAGTTTTACACAGCGGTCCTATTGGAATGCGCCACACTGACATGGCTCTTGTATTTTAAGATATTTAGAAGGCTAGCAGGTCTAGCAGTGAGCCTAGACAACCAACTGTCCATCAGTGGATTCTGGCTCCAAGCTTGGCAATCATCATCCATGCTAAAAAACTATTTTCAGAAGGGACAAGTAGAGCCTTAAGAAGTCATCAAAATAGCTCCAGACGTGGGAAAAGAAACACAAACCAGCATGAATATTTGCATCTTTTCAGTGTGTCCTTGGAAAAATGTCAACCTTCTTGTTTGTGAAACAGCTAATGAGGAAAACATGACACATTTTTATTAATGGGACGGTGCACTGCAGCCAAATAATTGGTTGTTTTTTCAGCAAGTGAGAGTCACAAGGGCTGTCTGCAGCTGTGGCAACTTGCTTCCTCTTTCTGTTGACCTTTTCTTGCAGCAAACTAGACTCAATTATAGTGGTGCCCCTGAAACTAAATGTATGTTAGGAGGGGTTGTGTTTCACAACTGAGCATAAAATATACATTACGGTCACATGGCACGTTGATTGTGGTAGATCCCACGCAGTGAGTGTTTCTGGTTTGTGCTACTGACAGTAAACAAGGCTGGAGTTGACTGTGGCAGCAAACACTGATTGTACATTTACAAAACTGCTCCACAGAACTGAAAACGTGTCGGATTGAGCTTAATAATACAATGCAATTTGATTAGCAATTAGGGAAGATGTTCTTATCTTTCTTTTTCTTTGGATCTCTTGTCTACTAGATTCAGCAAACACACATCTTGTCCTACTTCCTTTTAATCCAAGACCTCTCTCATGCTGGCTAAACTGGAATGTTGTATATCAAAGTAATTGCTCACTCTATTCTACTCTCCAGTCGCCCTTTTGCCCCTTGAGACCTATAGCTAAGAAAACCTACATCTATTTCACTTCACTTTCTCTCTTTAGTCTTTATTCTCTCCTATTGTCACTGTTTATCTGTGGCCGATGCTTCCTTTATGTTAGAGATGAATGGCTAATGAAAATGCATCAATTAAATAACAGGCCTCTTTCTATCTTTCTCCCAGGCAAGTTAGTAAAGCAGTCACACCAGTAATGTCTGTGTCCATAGCTTAAAGTTCAATCTGTATCACACCCTCATATTCTCTCAAGTCAGTTTTCCATTTACCATATAAAAAGGTGACACAGACAAATTTTACCTATTCATTATTTTGTTTGTCTTCCAAGATTTTCCTTCACTCTCCCTCTTTTCGGATCCCGTCTTGCCCTGCAAACCACGGCCAAGTAAAATATTCTCACCATCTGCCGTGGTGTGCGGAGGGTTTACAGAGAGCCCCACAGCGTCACTGATACAAATGACCTATGAACCCCGCCCCCGGCCCAATAAATGGATGCACATGACATTTGTAGTATTCATACTTTGGGTTATGATAAATTACATTTGGTTGATGCGCCCCACTGCAAAAATGATAAACTTGGAAAGGGAAATATCGAGACTTCTCATGCTTTCCGCAAATTTAAAATCAAGATATCTTACTGCCCCTGCAGAATTTTGATTTTCAAAACAAGTTTCAAGACATAAAAGATTATGACTTGAGTCAAACTGACGTAAAGTAAGGGGATGTTTGAAAGGTACTTCTCTGCAGTCCTGCACTCAGACTAATGTCAACAGAGATAGAAACCAGATGGGCGAGACTGTTGATAAGAACTCTCCGTGGGGGAAAAGACCGGAAAAGAAACACCTCAAAGCTGTTCAGTTTCTTGCTTCAGTCCCCTGCTATAAATTCCAGCAGGGATCTTTGTCAGGCAGATGAGAGAAGAATGTGTTATTACTTTGGAGGTATTAAAATTGTACCATTACTGGATGTTTGTTTTTTTTAACTAACAATTTGGCAGCATTAGCCCAGAAATGGACCTTTCTAAAGAGAAACATGTCTGGGATTCCATCGGTTGGTTATTGGGAATAAATTGTGCTGAACTCAAGGTTATGTGACAAAGAGAGAGAAGTGAGAGATATGGGAAGGCTGAAAATAAAAGAGATAGTTAGAACCTACTGAGAGAGCACCAGGGAATCACCTGAACCTTAACTCTACTCCTCCCTGGCTGTGAGTGTGCGTACTAAGGTGGAATTTGAGCTGTAAATCTCTAGGTTCTTTTATTTTCACGGTCAACCTACCTTATCATGAAATTCTGAAGGTTTCATACCAGAGAGTAGGTCGTGTCCTGCTGCTAAACTGCAGGTCAGTGGGCCAAAAATCAACAGAGAGGACACCGCTTGAGTTACAGCAACGTCAAGACCGCTACAGAAATTCTTAGGAAGAGTTTGAATCTAAAGCCGTTTTTCTTACCGATTTTTTTTCTACTTTATTCGTTAGTATGCATGCTATGATTTTGTCCCAGAGCATTCACTTGAGCAGTGGTTCCCCAAGCCTTAAAATAAGTGAGTCTCTGCAATGTTTAATAGCCTAAACACACATGCTACAAAGTAGACCATAAAATCTGGTTTAATAGTGTTATGTTAAATTCATTGTCAGAGTGCTATTTCTTCAGCTTTAAAACTGATGCTACAGCTTTATTTGACGCTGCCTAAAGCAACTTCTCAAATGAGGAATCACAAAGGCCTCCCCCCCCCACACACCCACTGTTGTTCTTCATCCCCACTGTGTGCTGTACAGTGGTTAACCCAGCAACTGCTCAGTTTATGTCAGAGTTAGGAAAATGTTTTCCCTATAGCCTGTGGGTGCCAATGTACCATGTTGAAAGATGGGGTATTTAGGAAAGGAACAGATTTGCATGGCTATCATTTATATGGTTTTATGCAAATTCATCACCTAATCCACCCTATTTGAACTCAGGTACTCTCATACTTTAGTATCTGTACTTCATCAATATCACCCTGGTATGAGACTAAAGAATGCTGCGAGCCTAAACAGTACAACTTCGCCTCAAGGAAAAAAAGAGTAAGAGCATACCACTGAACAGCAGGACAGCTGGGATAGGCTTCCTCCTTCCTCGACTGTCCACCAATCACATTCTCTCGTTCAGATTAGGTTAAATGGCTTAACCTAGCCAGCTCCTCCAGAAGGGAGAGGACTCAGGGTCTCACACACACACACACACACACACACACACACACACACACACACACACACACACACACACACACACACACACACACACACACACACACACACACACACACACACACACACACACACACACACACACACACACACACACACACACACACACACACACACACACACACACACCTAACTGGACTGTTGAATAAACAGCATGTTGGCAAAATACCTGCTCGCATTGTCAGCAGTGACAGCAAGGCACTGTGGGAAATGAAACTGGCAACAGCCCCTGCTGGGGGAGGTTGAAAATGCCTACAGGCTGCTATGAAGACAACAGTGTGTCTCAAGGTGCAGTGTGTGTGTGTGTTCACAGCATACTTGAAGCAGACAATTAAATTGAGCAGCAGAGGGGAACACATGCACAATGTTGTACCATTAAAAAAAGCAATTGGAGTCTTGTGTAGGATGGTGGTCGGTACATTTGTACTACGCCTCGGGCAATAATGGAGGTATTTAAATCTCACAACAGGGCTGCTTTGTTTCCTAAAAGCCTCTGGAGCTCCATCGAGACACAGGATGATAAAATGAAAATGGTGCAAGCTTTTATCTAAAGTGTCTTACAGTACCGTGAGTACACTTGTAGCTGCTGTGGGAAGACAATCCCTATCCATGGTTTAGCTTTAAATGCTGGTTCCTAATATGCCAAAGATGTATTATTATTAGTCATGGAAGCCAACCCTGTGGTGCATGCCTATCTGCCATTCTGACATTATCTATACAATGATAACACTGAACACAGAGGAGAGAAGTGAGGCAAAGATCAATAGTTGCAGCAGCAGTGGCTGTAACACACATTTAATGAAGGCAATTAAGGTTCTTTAAAACCCTTAGCGCCCATTTGCTGCTGTGATGTCTGTTTGTTTTTTTATCTCTGATGTCCTTTGCATATACAAGAAGTCATGAATCCACTTAGAGATCTTAGAAAAGAAACGCTACTTATAACTCAAGAACTTCCCGTTTTTTAAGTTTTCTTCATTACCAAAAGTAGTCTAGTGGTAGCTTTTTTTCTGTACATACATTTGTACACTGCCAAACAATAACTGCTATTGGCTAAAGGTGCCATTTTGCCTAACGGTAAATGAATACAGACAAGTTGTAGGCCACAGTATAACTGAATCCATAATAACATTATATTTGCAGTTAATGTCTTCAAAGCATCTTTGGATTTGTAGTTCTTAAAAACTGAGCATGATATTCTTCTTAATAGAAGTAAGACAAAGAATAAAAAATAAAAATAGGAATGACAAAATCCAACAACAGCATCATAAATAGTGTGGATAGTTTTGCTGCAGTCGTATAAGAGCTTTAGACAACTAAGAACCAGCCATTTAAAGCAAATCACAGATGCCACGGTTGCCATGAAATTTTGTTTGGCACGTGTTGCTGAAACAGATGATTTATGAGCCAAAAAAAGGGTGTGGAAAGTGACACAGTTTTAATTACGCCACAGTCAAAAATCTTCAATGTAATTCAAACTGGATAGGTCAGTGGCATCAAAGCATGTCAATAAAAACACATATTATCATTAACACCAATTTTACAATCTCTGCAGCCACTTAACTTCAAATGAAATGTAAGCAAATAGCAGTGATATGGGGAAAAAGCACCAAAACAAACTCACTCTCAAGGCATTTCAGAGTAAGAATAAACACACTTCAATCACATAAATCAGCCAAAGCCAGCAAAGTAGTGACAATGATTCATCATTGGAAATTCCCAATTAGGGCTGTAAATGAACAGTGCCCTCAGAAGTCTGCAGTGAATTATGATGGAAATGATGAGATGAGCATGATGAAATGGCTTGACAGAGAGAGGAGCATGTAGTCTGACAGGAGGAAAAAGAGTGATAATAAAAGTAAGAGAAAGGTGAACCAAAACTACTCATGGCCGTGTTGGATCAGTGGGTAGAGCAGGCGCAGAGGTCCAGGGTTCGAATCTGACCTGTGACGATTTCCTGCATGTCTTCCCCCTTCTCTCTCTCCCCTTTCTCACCTAGCAGTCCTATCAAATAAAGGTGGAAAAGCCCAACAAAATAATCTTAAAAAAGAAAAGAAAACCAAAACTACTTTTCCTCCCAAACATCACATTACAGGCCACATTCCCCAGCTAGTTTCTCAGAGAAACAAACGGCTGGAGACTCAGGGACACAGCAGGGGAGACGCTATTGAATTCCACTGAGGCTTCTGGAAAACATCCAAAACGGAGACGAGGAGGGAGCGAAGAAAGAGATTAAGACACTTCACCTATTGAAAGACAACCCAGTTCAGCATGATCCCAACGCACACTCCAAAGACTTAGGGGTGAAGTTACAGGGCCCGGTCCAGATTTGCGACAGAGATTGAGCGAGGCCTTAGAAAGGTTTCATAAGGAGCCATGGTTAACACTTATTAAGGGGGAGAAATCTCCTTTAGGATACTGAAACTGACAGTTGGGGTATAAACTGCTTTCTAAACTCTTTGCATGGTCCACTTACGCTTTTCTTTTCTAATCAAAAAGTGAACTGAACACTTGAGTTCAGGGTCAGTCCTCTCAATACTCACTGCTGCCATCCAAACTGCAGTTGGACAGTAATGTAATGCAACCCAAAAGCAAACGGTAAATACAAAATACAAAAACTTGAATTTCTATAATTAAATAGGTGGTGTGTTTCTAGGGGAGAACTAAAGCACGTAATCACATATGCAAAGGGAAGACCCTAACAAAAACTATTACTACTATACATCATCAGGTGCAGATTTACAGTAGCAGAGACGGCTAAAAAGTGTAGCCACAAAAACAACTCCTATAGACCTGTCCAATTCACGCCGGAGAAAGAACAGTAAATTGTTCATTTTACTCCATAATTACTTTTTCGAGATCCCCCTTACTGCCTTGCTGCATTGAATTAGGTTTAGTTTTCAGGTGGAAGAGAGGGAAAATCAAAAGCCAAAATCTCATAATGCACTGGGAATTATCTGATTAGGAAAAACAGGAGTGCTGCCTGAAGCTAAAGTCCTGCTGTATCCAACACCAACATGTATGCCCAAGTGCAGCTACTATTTTTTTTTACCTCAGCCAGAATCATTTTTCAAATCCAACAGGAGCTCCAAATGAGTTTTGGCTTCCCTCCAAGGTGTCTGGTAGTGATGATAAATCGACCCGCATTTGGCTAGCGGCTGATGGTTAATTTCCCATTGTGTTTAAAACAACAGCATTGAGGTATTGCCATGCCAAACTGGAATAGTAGCTGTGATGACGAGGATGCTGAGATATTATTATAGCACGTTAAGAATCAAAGTGTAACAACTCCAATCAAATACAGGAAATGATCTATATCCCACCTGTAAGAATGGAATGACAAGACAAACTTGTAAACATTGCAGTGATCATTTTCATCACAATCCTATGCTCCAAACCTGCACTTGTAATCCACAAATATATGCGCCCCAGCACCAATTTGGTGCGGTGGTTTTGTGTGGCACAGTAAAACAGAGGTACAGTGATTACCCTAAATGGGGCCTAGCTCTTCCACTGTTGGCTTGCCTAGCCTCCTCACTGGGGACCTCATTCACTGCAATTACAAAAAGAGGGATCCTATCTGCAGCCAAGCAGAGCGGACAGTGTTTGCTCACTCACTGGCTGCCGGCGTACTGCAAAAGGCTTCTGTGGGAGACGGATGTGGGCCTGTATGCATCTTTCTCTTTCTCCCAATGCTGCAATCCCCCTCTTTCTCTATCACAGTCAGTGTAACGCCACGTCTCTTTTTCGTCCCTTAGCGGGGACCCCTTCATTTATTTCCTACGCCCACACTGCTCCCTATTCAGGAACAATCTCTCAGTAATTGTTTCTCCATCAGCAATAGTCTTCCACTCACTAAGCAACTCCTTCCTAGCTCGGAGGCAGCTCCGTCTGTGACCTCGTCTTTGAACTCAGCACGTCTAAATGCTTCCACGTGGCTCCATGTGCACACACCCACCTTAATTGCAAAGGAGAATGCATGACTCTGCTGAAACAGTGCAATAGTAGCACTGCACCTACATGTTCATGTCTTACTCTAATGTGTTACCTAATCAATCCCACAAAATGCCAGGAAAGTGGTGAGAGGAGTGACTAAAAATGCAATATTATCATATCTTTCAACCTGGCTTTTTTATACTTTAACAGTATGATACTTTATGAGGAAATGAACGTAATGGAATTTGTTCCACAGGCAGGTCAAACTTTAGGGTCAGCTAAAGGAAGGAAAAAATATGGAGAAGAAGTAGCTGAGAGGAAAGTCAGTTCACAGTCACAAGTCCCTCTCTTGAGGTCTCGGACCACAGGAATGAGACAGTAAATGCCAACCATTACATAATACAGCACAACTCCTCTGTGTGAGACATGCACAGAGGGTCCCAGAAAAAATTCGACGGCTGATATTCTGACATTTGTTTCATACAGAATACAAAATATAGAATAGTCATTTACATAACAACAAAATTAATGCACCATCTCTATTAACTGGTTGACCCAATAGTCACTCAGCAGTTACAGTCACCATTAGAACCATTAAATGTACGCACATATATCATAATGTTTAGTGCCACAAGCTTCAACTTTCTGTGTCCGCATGCATGCACACGTGTGTCCATGGCAGCATGACGGAGGGAACATAAGAGTCCCAAACAAGTAACTGGAGCTTACCAGGGTCCCTGGAGTAGGCTGTAGCTCCAAAATAAAAGCACCCAGATGGTAACAGAAGCTTAACAGGAGCTCTGGAGAAGGCTAGATTTTTTTAAATAAAAGCCTGAAGACTGCCGTGCCTAGTTGATAAACTGCGGCCGGCCAATTGCTGTTTGGGGGGAAATGGTTGAGCAGAACAGAAAAGGCCAAAAAAAAAAAAAAAATGATGTACACATTTTTATAATTTAAAATAGTGTGACTCAGTGCTGAGGAGAGGATGATGCATCAGCCATGTATTTAAGTGATAAAAAAATAGAAAATTCATTATTCAGTCATTTTCATTCCCATCAATGAGACATTAGTGAAGGGGAGGATATTACATCAGCAAATCTTATCAAATATGTATTTGAATAGGACTAGAATTAACTAGTCTTAATGGTCGGTAGAACTGCAGGGCAGGTTGTAGCATGCACACATGCACTCACTGTGTACATGTTCATGCACATTGGCCTATAAACTCACATAACGTGGTTTAATGTGGCCCTTGTGGGTCCATAAAAACAGCATCAATATAGGTTTAGCATGATACGGTACTGGATTGAGCAGGGACTGGGGGTTTCAACACATAGAGCAGGTCTCTGCGGACGATGATGAATGAGGCCTGCCAAAGCTACTGTTAGTACTGTAAGTGCTCCAAGAAAGCAGAAAGAAGGAAGGAGAATATTTGGAAGATCAGAAGCAAGAGTTTGAACATGGGATGGTTGGATAGCTAGAGAGTGAGAGAGAAGAGAAGAAAACACTAGTCTCTGCCATGAGACGATGGGTCATAAACTTGCAGAGATCACAAAGCCAGTGTTTGAGCCTCACCCTGAAATAACTACATTTTACTATCCTTAAACATCACCTTGGCTCTACCCACACATTCAAACCACTTCAACTTAACTGCCAGGACTCCTGCCAACTTTAGAAGTCATAAAGAAGCACAATCTGGCTCCAAGCTACAAAATACACTTTCTCATCGCTTATCACTTTGTACTTGTCAGTCTCTCTCTCTCGTCTCTCTCCAGTGAGATATCAGGAAAAAAACAACTCTATATGAGAAACAAAAATGGTGGAAATAACTGAATTTATATGAGTTTTAACATGCTTTAGGGTAAAATACTGCAGTAGAGGACATACAAACATCTGCAAATTTAATTTGAGGAATCTAGCTGACTCTTGTAAAAAAGAAAATAAGTTTGTTAGTCCAAACACAAAACTTAAAAATAACTCCGGGCACAATAACAGTCTGGTTCTGTGCATACCAATTCAAAAATGGGAGGCTGAATTAAAACTAATTTCCTCAGCTCTTGCTTGGGCCAAACAGCTCCGGTCTCAGCTGTGAAAGCACAACAATAAGACATTAATACCTCTGCTGTGGGGGTGGGATGAGACACAGTTAACCCACAAATGTGCAGAAAGCTCCGGTAAAGCATTTGGACCACATAATGGTAAGAGACTCTGCCTTAAAGACAATACACATTTAGATCAAGAGAAACAAACATTATGGAAGAAATAAAAAGAAATGTCACCTATCTTTCTATACCCATTTGCTCCCTTTGTCTTTAAAAAGACAGACACTTTAAAAAAAAAGGTGTGACTGACTCGCTATCTTCCCTTCTCATTCCTTTAATATCTGCTCCCTCCACATGTGTCATTCACTCCCAAGCTAGCCGACAGCACAAAGGCCCATCCATTTAAAATGTCAGCTGCTCCACATCGGAGCTAAGGAGCGAGCGTGTGTGTGTGTGTTTGTGCATAATGTGGCCAGGGACTTGTAGCTCATTTATTATAGGCCTTGGGGGACTGCTAGTCCATCAAATGATGTTGTCTACGCTGCGGTTCTATCACCCCCACCCATCTTTTCCCAGCTCTCTTTTAGACACATGCACACACAAGGTCAAAAGCAATGCAGATCATAAAGCCATAATCCAATCATGCAACAAAAACAAAAAAAACATTATGATCTTATTGCACCTGAACAGGCACACCCCCACACACACATGCAAACACAAAACCCTGGCCAGCCTCTCCTGCTATCTGTTTTTAAAGCTTCACGGAGAACATCTGTCTTGATGTGTGAATATATTGGCTGGTCCTGCAGGGATCACAGTCAAGTAATCATGCTAGACAAGACAAATTACAACCAATCACACACCACTGATTGATACATAAAAGAATACCATGCTCCCTCAGTATTATATAATTTTTTAGACTGACTAAATGGGATGCAAGAGTGAAAGCTCTGTCAGACAGGGCACATGTGGCTCCAGGTCTTAACCATTCTAATATATACAGTATATGCATCGTGAAGGCAGGTCCATGGGGGACAGGCTTAACTGAGCTCTCCAGGGAATCAGCAGGATTTCATCTTTGCCATAATGTGGTCCAAGTCAAAGCTGGAATATGAAGATGTTGCAGATGACAAATCTGCAGTGAACTACAGCTGCAGGTGCCATCATGGAGGTCCAGTAGAGAATAGGAGGTGTGCAGATATTGGCTATAAATGGCGACGAAAAAATGTTTTGTTTAAAACATAGCTCTGATGGGGATGCTCGTTCCAATATTTCCAGAATTGACAGAATCAAAACATGTCATTTTAAACTGACTGTCACGTTGTTTTTGCTCTTCCTCGCTGACCTCTGTCTCTCTGAAAGGGCTCAAGTTTATTTTGTTCTGGCTCAGATCCAGGTGAAGGATAAGTCCAGTTAAATTCTATATTTTTTGTAAACAAAACAAAAGACTAAAACCAAGTCGGTCTCTTCTCTACATGCCTGTGGTACTAAACCACAAACCCAAGTAAATCTGTACAGCTGGGCACTGTAGTTTCTAGAATTTGTTACTCAAGAGACAATTGAAGACTATTTTCTGTTGTTTGGTGCCCTCGTAAGTATTTACAGCATAAGGATGGTGTATGTGTGTATACGCTGCAGCCCATGATCGCCATACTATAGGAATGTCAACCAGTGCATGTTGTGGCTCGTTAATGTGTTTTTAATAGTTTTTGGTCTACAATGGAGCTGGTATGGCACAGAGGAATAAGCCACATCCATGCTTGTTAGTTAGTAACTTCTTTGTTGAGGATAAAACAATGTATAGAATATTACCACATGAATCCTATCTGGTGGTAGTCAATCCTGGTCTTTTCACTAAAAAGGAGTATATCTAAAATAATTCATATTCCCCGTTAGAAACAGGTGTGAGTTACAGTAAAGTGCAGTCACTTGCTCCTTTTTGCTGCGTTTCATTAATCTCCACCACACAAACCAAAATGGTTTCCTTTGGAAAATTCCCTTCAATCACGCTGTGAATCTGGGGCAGGACGCTTTACTCGTAAGGGCAAATCATGCAACAAAGGTTTCTCTCTGACATACATGTAAACACCGCAGCTTTGACGGATAAAATATGTAATAAAATCAATTATCAAAAAGGACAGAGTCAAAAGTGTTCATAGCACAGTGAAAGCAAATGCAGACAGTCAGAATGGTAAGAGAAGAATCCACAAATAGGCTCTGTGAATGGTTTCACTGATACTAAATCACATCAAAACAGTTAAAACCAACTGAAAGCAAAGGAGTAACACACATCCTCCATTATTCACCATGCATGCAAATACAGACACACAAACAGCACATCCTCTCTTCCTTCAATTATTCACCAGGTGGGAGTGAGCGACGACGTTCTGCACTCACACACTCCTCGACCACGCTGCTACCATTCCACATTAATAATAAAGCTTCCAAGTGTGTGTGTGTGTGTGTGTGTGTTTGCCAGTAATGCAGTGTGTGCTAATGTCTTGTCATGATGTTTTATTTATGTAATGCATACTCACAATGTACATCTACTCATCAGCTCACTGAAAAAAATTCTGAAAATGAATAATAAAAACATTAATTATCAATAAACAAATGCTTTACTATGTGATATATACGCAGAAGGTGAATAGCCTATTTTTCCTGTTATTCAATAAGATGCATTAGATTTAAATGGTTTTCACTCTCTGTGCCTCGAATAACAGAAGAGTCCTGATAAAACTTTGCAGGATATCCTTTTGATCTAATGGATTCCACGTTACCCCTCATGGGAATCTGGCTAATAGAGTGCATCCACATTCCCAACTGAAATCCTGAGGGTACAGCTGATTTTTATACACCAGAAATATCACGAGCACAGAGAGTTGCCCTCAGTGTTAACCCCCTGGATCCAAGAAACTTTATTGAAGACCCATGTTGCACCAGAACGTTTTGAATGGTACGTATCGGATCAGTATTTGCTCCCAGCCAATACCCTGAGTTTACGCAGCAGAAGAGAAAAAGATGTATCGGTGCATGCCTATCTGCCCTGCTGAAATATGTCACAGCAAAGCCTACTTATGATGTAAGAAAAGTACATGATGTCTACCTTGCACAAAAAGGCCATGTTGTGTAGGGGTGGGGGGGAAATCGATACAGCTTAGTATCGCGATATTTTCTGTGACAATACTGTACGAATACACGGACGCCAAGTATCGATCTTTCATTATATATATTGCACATGGGAATTTAACTTTTCTGGTACTAGAAAAAAAAAAAAAAAAAGTAAAGTGAGATGAACAAACAGAAAAATCTATCTTTTTTAGAAAAAACATGATTAACGATACAACGATTTCCTTTGGGGACATAATTTGAAGTTGGAAAGAAAGGTTATAAATTGCAATATATCGCGTTATGTTTAAAATCGCAATAATATTGTATCGTGACGTATCGTGATACTATCTTATGGTGGGGCTTGTGGTGATTCCCACCCCACCATGTTGTGTCTTAAAGTCTTTAAAAACATGGTATAAAAAAAGTTCAAATTCAATCAATTCGATCATGGCAAGCTCAATGTCAACATTACAACAGCAACACGGCCTGCCAACATTGTTACTCAAAGTGTAAAAGAAGTGTGACAGTTAATCATAAAGAGCCCTATGTTCCGGATCTTTAAAAACGTATTGCTCCTATTCTGCAGCCCCCTGGCTGAAATCGCCTGTAGTAACAAAATGCCCAATCGAGTGCCAACCTGAGTGTGTGAGCTGCAGGCTTATCTGTTGATTCACACGTTAGACTACACCTACTGCCCAAATACACTGGCGGGCATTGTAACAGGAAAAAGACAGATTAGGTGAGTCAAGACAAAGACAATGCCTCCCTTATATCACAGGGTCTGTGATAAGCACGGAAAACATAATAAGTAATTCATGTGGTTCACTTTCAACGCAGCGTTCCACAACTCCTGCTCAGGTCGCTTTTCCTTCTATCCCGTTCTTCTATCCTTTGATCCATCGTCACTCCTCCCTTCAATATTACTCCCAGTCCAGTCATCTGCTGGTTCCCATTTCACTTTGGTAACAGCAACAAAACACTCTCAGCCTGAAACAATAGTGTGTGAGTGCAGTATTAGTATTTTGCTCTCCCGTGGTCTGAGCCGTGACGTATAAAGATGTTCCACAGAGATTGGACTTTTTGTGTGTGTGTGTGTGTGTAAGACTAAGGACAGAAAAAGATAGGGGGAAGAGATCCCTGTCATGAGGGGGACTGCTGCTGCTGCTTTGTGGAGAACCACAAGCCCGGTGTTCTTACATCAATTTGAGAAGACATCAATTTATGATTTAGAGAAAAGCTAAAAAAAAGAAAATACACACAAATGCTGCAGAGGACATCCCTCACACAGACACCAGATCCCAGCCCTCTGTGAAACTGTCCACGGAAACATCCTAAGGCACTGGCACACTAACAACCACATACATTCTTGGCATTTCCACAAGAGCCAATTACAGCTCCCTGAAATGGCAGCTCTGGATGTTCTACAAGCCAGCTGAGACAGTGAGACTCGCTGAAATCTTTCTTAATTATCATCACAAAAACTCCCCAAATTCTAAGCTGATAATACAAGCGGCTGGGTTTTCTAAAAGGCATGCAAATCACCGAGGAGGGCACAAAACCAAACTCTCTGTCAGCTTGCGGCAGCCACTAATTCAGAAATTTAGGACTACTCCCACGCGGAGTTGACATACCAAAGCACCGCAGCACCGATGTCATTAAAGCTGCTGCCTGTGCAGCCTCTCAGAGGACCCCTTTCTCTAAACAGCATTAGGAAGCCAGAGAGCTGCCAGAGACAAACACATGCCTATAGCACACTTACTATATGCAAGCACACACTCTCACATAAGCTCCCACGCAGATTCAAAACACATGAAAATACTTTAGATGCCAGATCGGGGTGAATACTGGCTAGTATCTACGAAGAATATACATCTATGCACAGTACGTTTGCTATATATTTTATAACAATGGGAAGATAGTAAGACAAGTAACAGATAGAGGACTACCGATTACAAACATGCTATCAGCAGAACTGGTGGGAGACCTGTCGGCATTAAATCACCACTCAGAAAAACAGAGGCTGGGTCTGTAGGTGTGGTGTGCTTAAACAGGAAGCTGGTGTCTTTCCCACTTCCTGTGTACTTCCAGGAAGTGGGGATAAGACTAAAGGTAAATGGAACATATTGAGCCATCCTCTATCAAACACAACTAGTGATGGATCGCAAGAGGGCTGATGAAAGAAAAGGAATATCACCAATGATACACCACATCTCGTGTGTTATTACACTTTTTTTTTTTCCTAAAGATCAGTCATTCATATGGGGGTGCAGCAGACATTCACCATACACATATTACTCACCGATATCTGGAAGACTTCCTGTGTGTCATCGAGCATCTGGACCCTGATGGAGACTAGTCGCCCTGGAGGCTGGGCTGGAGGACGCAGGCCAGGCTCCAGGGTGGACACCCCAAAACTTTCAGGGGCGCCCAGCCTCTGTCCGGCTGTAGACGGCCTGTCGGCTGGTTCCACCATGGTGACGGACGCAACAGTGAGCAGCTCTCAAGCTTCAGGAGGACGTCTGGAGGAGAAAGGAAATAATTAGGGCTGCACAATTAATCGCAATTTTATCGAAATCTCAATCTTTGTTAAAAGGCAAAATATGTGTCAAACCATTCTATTATAGAAAGTATTGTGGTGCTGCAGAGACGTCCCGGCCTACAAATCCTATCCTACAGACTATAGAAAAGATCTTTGTTTGGTACAAGTCCTCGCAAAAATTATTCATATTTTTAATCAATCAATCATATCGCCATATCAGTCAAAATAATAGTAATGGGATATTTTCCTAAATATATATTATTTAGGGTGCAGTTTGTGTATTTTTTCATGTCTGTGTGTTGTTAAATGTATGCACTTGTATTCCTATAATCTTTTTATATGAATTGTGAAATGCCTTTTGCTTTTTGAGAAAAACGATAGAGATGAGATGCCTCATGAACCTTGCCAAGTTGCTTTCTGGTACAAAGGTTCCTTGAAATGTGGGGAAAATACAACATTTGTCTCATATTAAAAGTGGAGTTAGAGACTCTGTTGTGCTTGGAGAGAAACTTTGTGCTTAATTAGTTCAAGAAATGTGCAAAAATCTTGCCACGTTTGTTCAGTCTAGGTTAAATTGGCCTTGCACAATGTAAAAACCACAAGATATTTAGTCAGCGAGTTTTCACTCTGGTGATTTCTTTATAGGTCAGGATGATGAAACGAGTGTTTAAACCACGAACTAGAACAGCCCCATACAGTATGACAGCTGAACTTTAGAGTTTGGCCAATGCACAAAGAAGCAGACAGACATGTCTCACATCTTGCTAGACACACACTTATTCCAGCTGCAGTACATGAAGGTGGGATTCCCTACAAACCAAACGCAGAGCTCTGTTTAAGACCAGTTCAGACATGAACCAAAGCTTCACAAGTAGGGCAGATGAGATACGGTCTGAGAAAACACAAAGACACTCACCCCACCCCCCCCACCCACCCACCCCCCCTCTCTTCTTTCTGACACACACACAAACTTTTCAGCACCCCCACCTCCATCCCACACTTGATAAACCTCAACCTCAGACAATAAATATGCTCTCAGACGGTTGGTGACATCACGGCTGAGGAATGTTTTAGAAGACAGTCGGGGGGCAATGCAGGGATGAGCTGCCCCAACATACAAACAGTGATTTCCTATGCAAGTGCAATCTCTTAGATTTCTTTTTTCTTTGCTTTTCTCCAAGGTGAAATTGCTATTTGTATCTTTATTTCAGACACATTTGGTCATCATTACTTGTCAATCAATCATTAATCAATATGTCATTAGGGACCTATTGGACATCATCATGATTAACAGGTTGTTAGTTCATTCTCTGTAGTCACAGGTTAAAATCCTCTGTCACCTGCTAAGCAGCATTAAAAGGTCCATTTGTCAAGACCAAATACAGTATGTCATCAGGTTGTCGGGGCTGTCCGATTCCAAAGTCTTCTCCAAATGTGCCTGAGAAACAGCTTTTTTTTTGCCCAAATCTGGAGAATAAAACTGGTGGTGTATAATTTGCGGTATTTTGTAGACTATCCTAAAAACCCACAGAGTGCAGGTCACTGTGTGGCTGGAAGTACAATGACAGTATAGTGAAGGCGCTGTGCACAAACAAACTCCTAAAGAGTAGAGCTGCAAAGTTATGGTTTATCCCAACGTCTATCAAGCTGCTGAACTCCAATAGTAAATCTTAGCACAACAGAGCAGGGGTGCAATAAATACATCAGCACTTTTTGCACTTTGCACTTTAATTATTACAGTTACTGTACTTCTTAGGATGTTGGGTTTGTCTGTGCGGTCATGTGTGTCCTTCTTTTGTGTCCTAGGATGCTTCGTTGATCTTATGTTTATGTTTTTATGTTGATTTTAGAATTATTTTTCTGTTACATGTTTGTGTTGTGAAGCAACAGGTTGTAGCACTATGTCCAAGACAAGTTTCCCCACTCGGGGACAATGAAGTGTCTATTCTATTCTAATAATCTGCAACAATTGTGATCATCTTTTTGGATTTTGGACTCTTGGTCAGACTCCAAGACATTATTCTGGGCATTAGGAAGTAGGGACAGGCAGTTTGTACTATTTTCTGACATTTATAGGCCATCATTTTCTCCATTAAGTGAGAAAATAACCAGCAGATTTATTGATGATGAAAATAATTCATAATCGCAGCCCTACAGCAGAGCCTTCAGTCCTCCAAACGTCAGATAGTCGTAGTCCAACAGAAGAGGCCCCGGATATGGCACCCAGCCTGTGAATGCCTAAGAGCTCCAGGGGAACTGCTCTGTAGCTGACCTCTGACCTCAGAGTGAGAGGGGACTTCTTCTTCCAGAATCACTTACCACAAAAATATACTGTATACTCCTCATGGAAACAAAATGAACGCAATAAAAACCCTATGCAAAAATATTTTTGCCAAGAAACTTCCCCTTTATTCTTTCGCACCTAATCCAGCCTTTTATTTCCAACGTGAGAACCGAATCTTTCCAGAATTTAAGCCCCATCTTCGACTAATCCCTCCACCTGCACACACAAACGAGGACCTCTGTTCACCTTAGTGACAAAAGCTGAAACTGGAGCCTGGCCAAGGCAGTGACCCAACAATAAAAAGGACCTGACTTTCAAGTTACCCATTATACACATGTGGGGAAATTCCATTGTTCTTGTGTACTACTTCCCCACTAACTGCACTGAAATGAACACTCTGCTCGGTTGTTTATTAGTAGTTCAGTATCGGCCAGTTAGGGAGAGTATGTGAGAGTCTAAAAGTAGAAGTTAAGCCTTCAAGAAGTGCTTGATTAATCTGGATTTTTTAACATTACACTCACTCAGAGTTACCTACTTGTTTCTCCCTGTGTCACCCTAAGTCAAAGCAAAACAAGTGTCAACTGAGAGCCAGCTTTAAAGCTCTACCTAATCATTTACAAGCAGGTGCCAATTACCCTGACAAACATCAGTAGATCATATTCTGCAGGCCGCGGGGTTGGTTTGTCGCCTGCACGTCTTCAGTCTCTCAGCACGAACTAGTCAGTCACCAAGGAGCCTGTACGGTACATCTCCGGCATTTTTAAATCGGTTTTGAAACCACAAACACAAAACAGCAACTACAGCAAGAGAGTAGCCTACTTTTCCACACTTAATACAGTGTCCAAAAAGCTCATCCCTGGGCCTGCAATGGCACTGAAACACAATACAGCTACTTCCGCAGTTCTTTATACCAGTTCCCCCTTATGAACAAAAATCATAAACGTTGACTAGATTGATTCGAGACCTTGAGGAGAACACACTAGTTGTTAATTTAGCATCACTCTGGATTAATTTCACAACAAAAAGAGTGGACATTTGGAAGCAGAAGTTTCATCATCTCCTCAGTAGGGGCTGGGCTGGGGATTACACATGGAGTAAACTGAGGAATACAGAGCGAGCTGGTCACACAGGCACAAAGGAAGCCACTGTGGGAGCTTCCAGCAGCGGGGCTTTAAAACTCGGGGGGGACCAAGGCCTCTAAACCAGCCTTTGAACTGGTGTTAGCTGAAAGTTTCCCAAGAGTTTGTGAGAGGGACACCAGGCTCTGGGAATCGAATGTGAGTGAGTGAGTGAGTGTGTGTGTGTGTGTGTGTGTGTGTGTGTGTGTGTGTGTGTGTGTGTGTGTGTGTGTGTGTGTGTGTGTGTGTGTGTATACACACAAGTGCATCTACAGAGAAGGCTTTATGTTTTACAGGCATTACAGGCATATCTGGTTTAACTTCTTTACTATTTCTTTCACATAAATGAAGATGTGTAAAGTGAAAGTAAACCATTACATAATCTACGTTTGAATATTCAGAAGGAGGTTGCATAATAGACCAGCTATAAAACAGGCCAGACAATCAACCCTTTGATAAGTGGATTTTCAAAGCAACAGGAGATAAAACTGCATAACTATTGATTATGTTGAGGGGAACATGACGACACATGCCAACAATACAGACATTTTGAAAGAGGATCAGGGGTCACAAGCTGAAACTAACTAAAAAGGGATGTGACATGGAATGTTTCACTGATAAACTGCTAAGCTAAGTTTGCAGCAGTGTAATTAGCAGTGTTTCTATTGGGGATTAAGCTGTTTTATTTATAAAATTATGAAAAATCCTGCTACAAATTCCTAAAGCCTAAAGTGAGGTTTTTAGATTTCTCATTTTGACTGACCAACAGTCTAAATCCGAAAGATATTCAGTTTACTGCTAGTAAGCTAGTTTAAAAGACAAAAGAAACCAGCAAAAATTCACATTTGAGAAGCTGAAACCAGTGAATTTCAGCTCTAATGTACAGCTTTGTAATCAAAACAAAAAAAGCATACGGGAAACTGCAGGAATATGTGGATCATTTTGTAGGACAGAACTTTCTATTCTATTTAGAAAATGACATGAAAGCTGTGACAAATATTCAAAACACAAGGCCAATTCCCAGACCATCTGTCCTGCATTCACTGAGGAACGCTTTGGAATTAGATCAAAAGCTCTGGGAATAATTAAGCAAGTGGACCTTGCATTTTGTATATTTACCACATACAGTGCAGTGCGTGTTTCCAAGGTCAAGTATCAATCTTCAGGCTCAAACAAGAAAAAATATATGAAAAGCTGAAAATACAGATAATAGCGTGGAGCTCCATACAATACATTAACATGCACAAAGAGCCTCAGCTAAGGACCATAAAGGGAGTACATTAATTACCCGATTGTGTTACTTGTTGCCATTTTACAACAGGAGGATCGTATTTCATAAACAGCTACCGACTAAACTGATAAATGACGCCCTCAAGCATCAACTACAACCTGACAAAGCACAGGTGGGGATGAGATCAAGGCCACAACACAACACGGCTCCTGACAGATCAATAGGCTGCGCTTGATACCACGTTCTATCAAGGTGACACTCTGCACACGCCATGCCATTAAGCTGCTCTTTTGCTCTCGGGAGAGTTGTGTGTGTGTGTGTGTGTGTGTGTGTGTGTGTGTGTGTGTGTGTGTGTGTGTGTGTGTGTAAGAAAGAAAGAAAGAAAGAAAGGGAGTGTAACACCAACTTCCCCTGGCGTTATGGTGTCATACTGATTGTGAAAGTGAATTGGCAACAGGGCAGCATAGTTAGTTAGATTAGGCACACCACGCTTGGAGAACACCCATGCTCCACCAACCATCAAGACAAAGCTGATCCTGCTTCCTCCCCACTGACCCTGTGCTCTGACCTCAAGCCAAAGGGGGTGGGGTGCAAAAAGAGCACATGTCCCCCAGAGATCAATAAATGAAAGGGATTTGTTTTGTCACCTCATTGGTGCCATACATTTTTGCATATATCCTCCATGGTTGGTTGGTCAAGGTTTGCCTGTGACAATACCTGGGACCTAGAATGAGTGATGTACTGCACAACATGCAGCAGCGTTGTCAAGTGAAATAAAACAAACACAAACCTATATAGAAAGGCACACACATCAGAGTACAGTTGGCACAGTTCAAGCCCCATGATGTAGGTTAGCAGAGTAATCCTTTAGGCCAGAGTAAAGATGTCAGTAGGCTATGGCAACCTGATCACACTCAAGAGACAGGATTGGTGTGTGTGTGTGTGTGTGTGTGTGTGTGTGTGTGTGTGTGTGTGTGTGTGTGTTCAATATTAATGTGCATGTGATGACAATAAGCTAAGCCTATTGTAAGGTTTGGTGAATGGAAAGGCAGCTGGGAATAACAGAGGAGAGAAGCTGGACAAATATAAAACATCACCCAAAGTACATGCCGCAATATATTAACTTTGTAGAAAAATGTTGCAATACGTGTAAATGTTAGAGGATTATTTGGAGATCATGGTCTATCATTAAGCTTACAGTAAAAGAAGCTCTGGTGGACCTCCTAAAGCTCAGGCGATTAGGAAACTGAACAGGCTGGCTGCAATGGAAGCGAGCTTACACTTAAGATATCGGGCTCATCAAACATCACGCAGTGTTGCGTTAAGAGGTCTTTAAACTGGAAACGTACATTGCAACACATGTGGCTAAATCTTACACTCAAGTGTGATCTATGCAGGGAACAGCCTACCGGAGAGGCTACATGTAACCTCGCTTCCTAATCAGGATAGCATGATTTCCTTACCCCCCTCTTTCTTCAGGATCCACAGATTGTCCGTCAGCAAGAGCTTTTATTTCCAACGCGGACGGTAAATCCCACACAGTGCTGTAAGTTTTGATCAGGAAGTCCTCTCTTCGCAGCCGAACCGCTCCCTCTCAGGTGGGACGTGGTTCCTGTGTGGTAGCCATTGAAACAAATGTGGGAAACCGTGCATTGAGCTTTCTACTGGAACAATAAAGAGATACACACCGCCTCCAGCACTAGCGCCCCGGCACTACATTGTAAAGGCAGGGAGAACGTAAAACCAGGGTAGCTAAACAGCACCACCGCACGGTAGTTTGGGGAAATGGCAGCGAGGCGGCAAAAGGGTTTGGGTTTGTAGCTTCTGCATTTTTCTTCATTTAAAATGCTCAAATAAATATAGCCTAGTAAACTATGGTTAATTGGTATTACACATTGTGTTAGTAATAAAGTAAGAGAGGGTTTATTTTGAGACTTAGCACCACATAAATTCCGTTAAACGTGTTGGAAAGGTTAAGACTGAAAAATGTAATATTCCTAAAATTTCTCTGGATTAGAAACAAAAGTATGCAATCTGTTCATTGTTTTTACAGAAAAATATAGAAATGGACTGACACCTCATAGGCTATGTTAAAATATAAGAGGGCAGTGAAAAACGTGTTCATCTTTTTTGTTAATAACCTAGTATGTGCACATAGTGTAGGCTAGGCCTATTGCTTAAACTTTTTATTATTTAAAACATTTTCTCACATGTACACTGGCAACGTACTGGTATACAGAGAATGTAACTCAATAGCTACATCGAAGTAGGCTATAAGCTATTTAGGCAAATTATTAATTTGAGGTAGGCCTACTTTACTGATGTATTTCAATGTCATGTTACTTTACACTTCTACTCCACTACATTTCAGAGGGAAATGTTGTACTTTTCTGATATTATATTATATATGCAGTGAAGAAAAAGGTACTTACTTCCTCAGTTTTTCGGTAGTCATGTTGTATATGTCAATGGTTGTATTATGGAAAAAAGTAGTTGGCCAGTACGGGGATCGAACCCGCGACCTTGGCGTTATTAGCACCACGCTCTAACCAACTGAGCTAACCGGCCACGGTTTCCTATACTGGAGGCATCACTAATTGTACATGTATGCGTTGCTTCATTGTCTTTCGTACATTTAGTTTACTAGGAGGGCAGATAGCTAGCTTTGCCTATAACAAAAGCTGGGACATGATGTAACACAACTTCACTACATTATAATATTTGTTATTTTAAATGTTAAATAAAACAAACTTTAAATCGGGAGTGACGACGTCTTTCTTGCCACGAAGTACCAACTGCAAGGTCCGTTGCCATAGTAACTCCAGAGAGAGGGCGAGACTGCTCTGCTCACGTGACCCAGCAAGATGGCGACCACACAATGCAGAATGGATTTGACTGTGAGTACTGTCTATGTGAGTACGCCGTATTATTAGCTAACCGTTAGATTAATAAACCAGTTTACAATTTCATATTGTTGTCTGTGCACTTGTATGTTGTATTGTCTTACAAAGCAAATGTTTTCTTTCCAGTTAAATGTAAAAACAACATCTATTAGTTGTGTTTTATCCTCGGTTCAGCCTCCCATGTGAAGTACTGAGTGCGCTAATGTTAGCTCTCTTATAATCTGAGCTCGATCATTTATTATATACACTTTAGCCAGAGAACCTCACCACAGTCAGTAACTGAATACTTTCCACTTATTTTATTTGTATCTGTTCTCTTTTAGGATTTAAACTGACTGGGAATTTGGATCTGCTGGTTAAATTGTTCATCATAATCATCATCATATCACAGAATCAAGATGGCCCTAAATGTCTTTGGTAAGCAGCATCACGCCTCATATATTCTCCTTTGTGCCTTTACCTGATTGTATTAATGATGTGTTTGTGTGTTTTTATTTTTCTGCTTGTTTGTCAATTGTTATGATCATATTTTTCTTATGTATTTAGGTAAAATTGGGAGAGGTCACTAGAAATTTTATGGATCCAGTAGCCCTGAAGCATAACTATTTATTCAAGTACTGCTGGAAATTTATTTGTCTCACAAATGTGTGAGACAAATAAATACATTCTTTCTCCACTACATGCTTTTCACAAATACAGTTAGTGGTTATTTTGCAGATTAAGATCATCTGTTACAACATTAAAGTGCTGTTACCACAGTAATGCAGCTGCAATGATAATTAATTACATAAGTATACCAATATAAACACTGACAAGACTCCTGCTACATAAGGAATACTTTTATTACTTGAACTACAGATTGCTGATAATGTACTTTTTAAATGCAGGACTTTTACTAAAGTTGGCTATTAAATACACCAGGAAAACATACCAACATCACAATGTAAAAATCCTTCCTTCAAATATTTAATGAAGTAGTATTGGCAGTAAAATGCAGTCTGATTGATCCTTTAACAAGTAAACAGTATTTAGTACTTTAGTAAGTACTTAAATTTGTGTGTATTTGAGGTGGTGCTAAGTCTGACATAGGTCTTTATTTCCTGTTGAATGATACTAAAGTATGGTATTGTCTTTTATGCTATTTTGGAGAGCTGCATTTCCACCCCTGTTGCAGAGTTGCCAGCAGACCTTATGTTTTGACTGGTTTCTTGTGAGTGTGTCTAGCTGTGAGGGTATGTTGCCTTGAGAAAGAGGGTGAGACACTTGCCCGGGGAGGATTTGGAGTTATTTTGAAGACAGGATACTGGGATGACAAGTGTTGAAAAGATAAGGCTTGCAGAGTGGACACAGAGTACACCGAGACAGGAAACAGGCTGTTAGCTTTACCCATGCAGAGAAGATGGAAGACGGCATATGTCTGAATTTGCAAGATGCTGGCCAAAGGACCAATGCATATTATTATTTTCAAAGTGAGTCTATATCCAGCATTTTTTTTTTTTTTTTTTTTTGTGGAATCTACAAGTGGAGCAAGTTATTTTTTCTTTCCAGAATTAGTTTGTTGGTCTTGCAGTTTTGGATGCAGGCATTTCTGTTGTAATTAAACTTATTCAGATATTTCTAAGGAAAGAAACATGTAATTTGTGTTTTATATTGTACAAGAAAAACTAAAACAGTGTATTAACCAATCCTGACCTTGTCACGCTTATACAATAATTGTATTTGTCAAAATATCCGCAGGTTAGTGTTACATGTATTATGTTTGAATATTGAGGCTTCACACCATGAGCCACAATGAGTCACTGAATACATGTACACAGCACAGAATTTGAACCCGAAAGGATTTCACACTAATCACGTTGTAGGATTTTCAATGATCAGAGTTCAGCCAAACTCCAATTGGTTGCTTGGGGCTGAAAATGATTCTGTTCTTCTTAGTGTCTAATGTTGCAGACAGTCTAATGTTAATATCAGTTTTGTTTATGGTCTTCAGCAGCTGAACAAGCATCAAGGACACACTGCTGCAGTTTTGGTATTGATCTACAATTCATTTTAGATGGGTAGGCCTGAGGGGGGTGACAAGCTTGTCTGGGAGTAGGAAAGATAAACCTCACAGTGAGAGCTCCATTACAAGCCACCCTTTCTGCAAAGCAATATACATGAATCTTTCACAGCTTTTTATACTTCACAGAGTAGATTTATGTATGAATTCACTTAGTCACCGCTTATGCTCAGTGAGCTTTTTGTTGTTGGAAAAGAACATCATCCATCAGTGTGATACCCTGAGGTAATTGCACACAAACTAAAGAAAATAAAGTAGCTGAAAGCCTTCGCTTCATGTCATGCAGTCTTTGTGAGGATCTTTTATAGAGCTGGGCAATATGGAGACAATGAGATTTTTGATAAATAATCATCAGTTATGTTGATATAACAACTATGTGGGTGAAGGCAAATAATAGAACAGCTACAACAGTCGGGTAAGTTCAGAAAATGACATCACTTTACTGTAATGCAGCCTTTAAAACCAGGAAAAGACACCACTTATGTCATATCAGGATATTACAATATCCAAAATTTAAGATGATATCTAGTCTCATATATTGATATAAAATAGATAAATTGCCCATCTTTTATTCATTAAACTGTTTATTTAACTTATTTATTCGGCAATGGCATTATTAATATTGCAAAATGTCCTTGAGCATGCTGGTGCTCTTACCCAGTTCCAACTGTTCATCCATTAAACCAGCATTTGAGCATTTATGATTGAATGTAAAATGTCTGTTTTAGATTTTTTTTTGATTTTTTTTTTTTTACATTAAGCCCCCCTGCAAATAGATGCTCTGCTATTTTTATTTCTTTAAAATGTTATCTGGTTGATGGTTGGTATCAAAATTGAGACCTATAGAACCAGCGCTGATCATTCTGTTTTGTCCACTTGGGGGCGCTGTAGCAAAGGAAATTAAGTAAGACTAATTGTTTAAGCCCTTGTACTTTTTCTGTCCTCAGATCATGATGAATACAGGCCACCAGTGTGGAAGTCTTACTGTAAGTATTGATGTGATGGGACGTTTGCTGCGTGTTATCCTGATTTTTAGACTTTAATTTTAGGATTGTTATACTCTCCTTCTTTGCCTTGAGAGTTTCTTTATGGCGGCTTTTTGCTGAGGATCTGAGTTTTTTTTTTTGACACAGTGTACCAGCTCCAGCAGGAGGCACCTCACCCACGCAGACTCACCTGCACCTGTGAGGTGAGAACACACTTCCTAATTGTCAGCCAGCAAATGTCATGTTTCTTTTTAACACAATATTTAGTGGTAAGACTTCATGGTACTACTCTTCGAAAATATCACTTTACTTAGAACATTTTTGCGAATAAAGGGTCTATAAAGTTTAAGGAGGTGCCTCTGATTACAGATGTGTTATTGCGGTTAACACATGAAAATGTAGCTTCAATGACTAAGCCACATTTTTATGTGCAGGAGATTTGAGCACAGGTGCAGTACATCAGTAGAATTATATCCTTTCACAGATGTTTCCTTTGAATTAAAGCTAAAACACCATACAGAGGTCAGTTTGATATCCCATTACCTTGTTTCTTCACTCAGGCCTATTCTATAGTCTCCAGCATCACATACTATGACCAACTGCAGCAATCATTGTATGGATCAAGCCTCAAGCAAGCTGAACAGTTTATAGCGTGTCTTTGTGCGTGCGTGCGTGCGTGCGTGCGTGCGTGCGTGTGTGTGTGTGTGTGTTTCGTCTCCTCAGAGACTGTACCCGCTGACTCGGCTTGTAGCAGGGCTGATTGTTTTTGCTCTAGTTGGCCATTGTCTTCAGGGAAAGCATCTGTTAAGCCAGACTAAACATGTTGAACACTGCATGTTTTTTTTTTTTTTACCATGTTAGTAAAAGCACCTTCAGTATTAAAAAAGGAACCAGATGTGTGTTGGCGGACCGCAAGGTTTGGGGGAATCCAAAAGGGATTAAAAAATTGGGGTATGTGTGTCCAGTGTTTAAATTAATCTGTATAAGAGAGTCCTCTTAGGGCATGCTGGATGGAAGTGTGTGTGTGTGTGTGTGTGTGTGTGTGTGTGGGGATGCTAAATGAACAGCTGGTTGCTTCGACGCCCTGGCCCAGTCAGGTAGTTGGTGCTGACCCACTTAAAATCATCAGACAGACGGAGTAAAAGAGCCCCCCCCCACCCCCTGCTACCAGCAGCTCCATGTTGTCTGCTGGGAGTTCAGCCATATGTGATTTAATGATGCACCAATAAGCATTTATCTAAATCTGGTACTTTTTAATTTGTGGCATGTCAGGGTGACTGTCCTTTACCTGGAAGAGCTCAGGTTACATTATGATTATTAACACTGAAAACGTTAGCTTTATCAAAACTCTATATACAATGTCCGCTACAGGTGGGATGTTAGGATGTTCATAAAAATAATAAATTGGTACATCATATATTCTGTAAAAACATTCAGAAACAAACTCTTTACATAATTGCTCAAAGTGTACGATTCCAACCTGTGCCAGGTAAACATTTCACTCTGTGACAATTTATTTTGTCATTTTCAAAATACACTTCATGCAGAAGAGATTCAGAATGGATTTTGTTTATTCCCTCCAGCTCAGCACTCTATAATGTGCGGTCAAGGATGTCTATTGAGCATTAGTGATGGGAGTCTGTGCACTCCATGCATGGCTTACTGACAAACCCTTAGAGCAGTTTTGGTAAGAGAAGGCTAACTTTGACTTTTTCCGTCCTGGCTATGTTGTATAATTCTTTATTTTATTTTTTTTTACATTGTAGGCTTTTAGTGAATGCTGTTATTCACCATATTGAACTGGCAGGAGTTGGGTTTTTGCTATTAATATACAGTCTACAGTCTATGTACACCTCATTTTATATCTACTACTACATTTGTACCTATACCTTTTTTACATTTAAGTGTGTATGTACCTTACTTTCCTCTCTTCCCTTGTCTCTTTAACACACACACACACACACACACACACACACACACACACACACACACACACACACACACACACACACACCTGGCTACTTTCTCTATCACAGACACAAAGCATCCAAATTAATATTCAGCGCTCTTTGTTGATTTATTGGCTCCACAGCAGTTTTGTTGAGAGCAACACACAATGTTCAGCTTTTTATCTGACTCGTGCAATATTCTCTGCGCCCACGCACTCACGAAGAGCACACAGTGGTTACAGTTGTGGTGGCATTTCACACACTATATTGCTGTTGCTTTTGTGTCCTACAGAGCAATATGACATTATTTGTTTCATTATACTGCCATGTAAACATTTCCTTTTCTTAATCTTCATTCCGTGGGTTGTTTTCTCAAATGTCATCATTCCGCCCAACAACATGTACCTTTTTAGTGTTTTATAGAGTAATTATTTTTCTCTTTCCTGCAGGTGGACAACCGACCTAAATACTATGGAAGAGAGTAAGTTGGCCTTTATCAGTACTTTATGTGAGACACATTCCCTCAATGCATTTCCAACAGTTAGGATAGTTTGGAATCCAACTCCATCTACCTTATAACATACATTTTTCCACCATTTCATCTAAAGTTTCCCATAAATGTAGAAACATAATTTGTGGAGGAAGTATTACTTGGACTTAAAAGTATTTTAATTTTGTGAAATCTTTACCCTGCTTTTCACGTCCAGGTACCATGGGATGATCTCAAGAGAAGAGGCCGACCAGTTGCTGAGTCAGGCCGAAGGCAGCTACCTCATCAGAGAGAGTCAGAGACAGCCGGGCACCTACACACTGGCTCTAAGGTAATGCTTGTGTCTTGTGCGTTTTATCTTATTTAGGGAGATGCAGACAATCAAGAACAAATGTGAGCTCAGTGATGCCAATGGATATGTGTAGGCTTAAGTACTGGAGCAGGGATTCCAGTGTGTTTATTAGAAAATGAACCACCACAACTAGAAAAACTGTAAACTCAGATCAGAGTCTGGAAAATCTTGAAAGTCAAAATCTGGAGAACAAATCTGTTCCTGATTAAAAGCTCTTTATCAAACGGAATTTGCTTCATGATAAATTATCAACAGTTTCCCTTGTATGATTTAAGCTCAGACCAATTTTTTGTTTGTTTTTTAATACCTCTAAAATTGCTCTTTTTGTTTGAATATTTCTCAGTCCATGGAGTAACAAGCAAAGTTACTATTATATGTTTTATTTTATTTTACAAGTCCCTGGAAAGTAAGCCAAAAGATATGACTAAAGATATTTTGCCTTTACTGTGTGTGTTCTGCTTCTCCACTTCTTGTGAATCCCCTGAGATCTTAGTAGGAACTGTTTTTCCTCGTTTGTCCATGTCTGCACGTATCTGTGTGACAAGGCAAGAAAAAAAAAAAAAGGGTGCTGCGCGCTGCTGTGTGAACGTTGAGCATGTCTGATAGTGTGTTCACGCCACAGGTGCTGCGAGGAGTGAGGGTTTAAAGGCAGCCTTTGGAGTTGTAAGCTGCTCAGACTAAGGCGCTCTTCTCTAAACTCACATGGCTCCACACACCTTTCCTCATGGGGAAAGGGCAAAGTGTGAAGGAGGGAAAGTTTGTGGTTTGTTGATGTTATAAGTAAGTGTCCCACTCTCTGGCTCCATAAACGTATCTCTATTATTCACACGACGTTTTGGCCCTCAGGCCTTCTTCAAATCAAAAGTTGTCCGAATAAATACAGATATATGCATATGGAGCCAGAGAACACTTTTTCTTATTTTCAAGTCTACCTCCAGTGATGATCAGCACCTCGCTACAACCCTTGGTGTGCATTAGTTTTATATATTATATAGAAGTTTAAAATGCCTGAATAGTTTGTAAGCGTGTCAGTAGCCAGTTGTGCTTGAATGTGTGCTATCATTTTCTCAGAGTAGGTGTCATACTTTCAAATGAGTGCATGGCATAATTTGAATTTGGTTTTGGGTCAGTTTGCTCTATTCATAGCCATGTCATTCTTCCACCTGCACACGTTCCTCTCTCTTTTACTGCCTCTACTATCCCTGTGGTCATAATTACCTTCCATAAATACCCATCATAAACTAGTGGCCCACTCTGGGTCGGCAGAAAAGGAAAGGTTGGATTTTTGGGTTAATGATCTAACGGTGCCGTTTTATCTCGCGGTGGTTTCATTGGGATCCACCGTAGAGCAGATCATGTGTTGGCCCAGTTCAGAGTCTGTCTATCACAGATTTTGTGCCATTTTTTGACTCTGTATTTTCTTAGTCAAAGGCTGCAGTATTTTTGTGCATTAAGAGAGAACATGAGTAGAGGTTGTTTATGATGAAGCCTCTTTTTTTTCTCCTTTTGTTGTATTTTTCCTTTCATTTTTCATGCCATTTAAAGCAAAAAGCCAGCCAAACTTGTCATTTTTTCATATATTGATTTGGTTCTAATCTTGTCATTTTGATCAAATGTATTAAAAATAAAATATAACTAAGATTCTAAGCATTAACCCAGATGCCTACTTGACTTCAACTTTAAGGACCCAGTCTGCTTCTTGAAAATCTTGAAGCTTAAGCGTCTTCCTCCGTTCCATCCAGATTTGGGAACCAGACAAGAAACTTCCGTCTCTACCATGACGGGAAGCACTTTGTTGGAGAGAAGAGGTTCGAGTCCATCCACGACCTGGTCACAGACGGCCTCATCACACTCTACATTGAGACAAAGGTGTGTCCATGCGTCGCTCAGTCTTTCCTTGTTAAACGTACTCTACTAACATGACTTTCTGCGATGGCTCTGAGAACAGTGGTGCACAGTTAGACCCATTAATCTGGGCTGTAATCACTGAATGTAAATGCTGATTATGGATGATTACAAAATGGAAGCATTTAAAGCTTTCAGCTTCTGTTTGCCAGACATTGATCACTGCTTGTTTACTTGATCATTTGAGTCCCTGGTTTCCTTCAAAATAATCCCTGGAAAAAGAAGGAACATCGGCACGTTCTTGAGCTCACTCCCCATTAAGTGTTTATTTGTTGTACTAAGGGGGACATAGCGGTGCTATTCAATTAAGAATATTATTGCAAGATTGAATCCAAGTACAGTTGGTTTCACAGGCAGAAAAAAGGATCATTTATACTGTTAGGGGACCCGGAACCATTGATATGAACATGCGGCTGTCGTGTTAACAGTAACCTTCTCTTCTGTCAGGCAGCGGAGTACATTGCTAAGATGACCATAAACCCCATCTATGAACATGTGGGCTACACAACCCTGAACCAGGAGCCCACCCTGAAAAAACACCTACCACAAAGCCCCGAGGCCCCAGATGGACCCGCACCGGCCAAAGACGAGCGTAACGCTGAGGAGAGGGTGAGGACAAACACACAAGCATGAACGTGACCACCAGACTAGATGATGGCATTTTGGCAAGGGGACATTCTCAGGAAGTATCTTCAGCTAAAGAGTGACACAGCTGAGCTTTTCGAGGCTGCTTAATAATAATATCTTCAATATCTTCAACACTCATTACTCCCTGCAAGAAATATGGAAATAGAATCTGTGTAGGAACCTAGGCCAACATGTTTCTGGCAAACTGACCTGAAGGCTTCTGGGTTTTTGAGGGGTTGGTTTTAATAAGAAATTGAGTTGTGTTGGCCCAGAGTATTGGCTACAGACCAAAGAATATCCCCTTTAGGAAACAAACTACTGTCTGAAACTAGGCGTAAAAATAACCGTTATTACACAAATTGAATCTCTTTGGCTGGGTGTTTTGCAAATTGTCTTTGCATGTTGTAGAAAACAAATTAATGGTGATAAAATGTCAGTATGATCAGTATGACTAGAGACATTGACGGTAAAAAATGTGTAGGAATCCTAAGGTTTTAGGACGGCTTGATCCAGAGGAGGATACTACACTTGCATCTTTAAATGTATGCGCCTGAATCCAGAAGACACAAGTACGGAATGTTCTGAGTTTGTGTTTCAGTTCGCTGTAGGCCGTATGCAAAATCTCTTGGAACAATCAATCTCTTAAAGTTACTGGACCTTGCCTGCATAAATAAAGGTTATGTAAATCATAAAGCAGTAAATGCTAGCATATATACCATCATAATATTTCCAGAATGTTGTAAAAAGTATAAAGCGACGATAGATAAATGTTAAGAAAACCTGCAGAGAGTTAGAATAAGGGTAAAGGTAGGGAAAGTTGCTGTGTGTAAAGTACTAAGATGGAAGGATGAGAGTTGAGAAACATGGTGGAAGAAGGAGAAGAAGAAGAAGAAGGAGGAGGAGGAAGATGGATGCAGAGGAGCGATGGCCTCAAGCCAAAGGCTCTGCAGCAAAATTACATAACAGCAGTTTGCCTGCAGAAAGCTGCTGTCTCCCAGAAGCTGCCTACTAAGTATTCAGGAATTGGTTTTGTTGTTGGCTCATTAGTTTCCATTCAGCTGTGAGATAATTGCTTTCTGTGATTCGTTTTAACCCAGAGGACAGACAGGAAAGTTTTGGTGGAGCTATTTCAGAGTTTGAAAACAGAAGTTTGGAGATGAGAGGTTTACTTTGCAATGCAGGAGCTAACTCGTATGCTAATCACTAAGCAACATTTAATGTAACTTTACATTCTGCAGCTGCAGTTTGTGCAGGTGGGTGCATGAAAATGTGGCAGGAGATTCAGATCCATACACACACACACACACACACACACACACACACACACACACACACACACACACATATACACATATACAAGTGTAACTCAGTCCAGTTAAAATGGAAAACACAAAACACACACCAACAGGCTCATAACAAAATAGGTGTAGTGTGTGCAATGTGTTTATCTGCCACACCAGCAGAGGCCTTGTGTGACCTGCAGTGCATGACCACCTAGACTGCACCTCATACATCACTGTCTGTGTGTGTGTGTGTGTGTGTGTGTGTGTGTGTGTGTGTGTGTGTGTGTGTGTGTGTGTGTGTGTGTGTGTGTGTGTGTGTGTGTGTGTGTGTGTGTGTGTGTGTGTGTGTGTGTGTGTGTGTGTGTGTGTATATGTGTGTATATGTGTGTATGTATATGTGTGTAATGGGGGTAGTCCTGTGTACGTGTGTGCTTTCATAATTGGGTGGATTTGCAGACAAAGCAGTATGGCTGTGACATTGAGACCAGCGTGGCTCTCTGTAGGGAAGACAAAACACACAAGAAATACATATTTCATGCAGCTAATCAGCTTTTATCATGGGTTAAATGCTGTTTTTATGGTCCCTGTGGGTCTGATATAGACGTGGTTCTGGTGATGACTTTTGAAATTTAAATTTTTAAGGCCTTGTGGTGAGAGTGAGTTCACTGGACGGTGACAGGAAGTATTTTGGTGAGAGGAGAAGGCAGTAACCAGATTTGAATACCTTTTATCGAGCAGAAAATACAGAAAAACAGCTTTTTTCCTTTTTCTGTTTTTTGATTATGTCTATATTCGGGGTGCTCTTTTGTTATCCGCCTGCCATCCCCACACAATGAAAACGGGCATTAAATATCCATGACCAGTCATACATATTCACTGTGTTGGGTGTATATAAGCTGAGGATTAGTGATTTGAAGGTGTGGTTGCTTGTGATAAGTGCATATTTGTTAAAAGAAAATTCGACTTAATTCAAATTTCTTTTTTTATTATAACGTTTGTCACGACTTTTTCCACAAAATACCATTTGCAGTAACTTGTATGAAATGAAAAAAATATCTAAAATAACATCAAAACACATAGCTTGAAGCTTGTAGATCTATCTCACACCAACAGGAATTAATACAGTCCCATCGCTTGTTTGACAGTTTTGCTCAGCCCGAAAATGTCAAAAAGTCCAACCATCCACCCACCAGAGGCGCCACTTAACGAGACTCTTAAGTGACAGTTTGGCCTTAAACTGTTCTTATATAATGTCACTTGTATTTTTTAAGATAATGGATGACCAGGGCCATCTAAGGACATGGGATTGTGTATATTCTGTCGAGCATTTAATATCAAGCAAGAAACACTCCCATAAAGCAGCCGATAGCGGTTGCTGTTGTTCACAGTGGACAAGAGAAATCGGGAAACATTAGAGCAAAAACAAATCAATGTTGTAAAATGACGACAAAGGAAGGGAAACGAAAATTGTGAACGAATGAAACAAGTAATAGCTTGTTTATCAGCTTGTTCTTTTTTTCCCTTCTCTTTCTCCTACTCTCCCGGGACAATTGAGGTGGCAGAAATTGGTGACGAACAACAACAATCTCTGTATTCTGATTGGCTTATTCTCCTCTCTATGTGACCTGTTAAATTCATCCATTGCCGCAGCGTAGCTCAGCCTCCCCCTCCTCCTTCTTTCTCTCTCTCTCCGCCTTTATCACCCCCCTCCTCCACTAGTTCTGCCTGGTGAGTGTGTGGAGGGAAAGAGGATTAACATATACGCACGCACACACACACGCATACACCGAGACATGTGGGCTGAAGCGCTCACCTATACGAGACTGAGAGACAGGAATGCACATTCTGCAGCATCAGTCCGGTTTGAAGGATTTTGGGAATGCATCTCAAGAAGATTTATTGAATCATATTAAGGGAACTTTCTTTCACAATTTATTTATTTTCTGTTTTTTATTGGCCGGCTGGCTTTTGTTGTTTTTTTGTTATGAACTGGAATTGCACCATGCAGCCCCATCACTATGCAGAGCTAATCTGATTGGCTGATCTTTGTGGTACTAAGACGGCAGGATTGGTCCTGCATTGGCTCCTCGGTTTGGGATGTTTTTGTCGGCTAAAGCTTTGAAATGATTTGAGAGCGTAGTTGTTGTACTTATTCCTGTTAGTATTAATTATTCTGGCCATTTTTTGGTAATTTTTTTGGTCTTTCTTAGTGTTTCCTTTTTGGGGGTTCATATTCAGTCTGATTGTTTGCCTGTATTTATTAATGGGATTTTGATCACAGAGCCAGCATTTGATTTTAACCTCCTGTGTGAGTTGAATTTACACCAAAACTATAGATCCCGCAATGCCGAGCCGAGAGTCATATGTCGTTAAAAGAGGTAAAAGGCAATCCCGCAGGCGAGCCGAGAAGGAAACGGGTCAGAAGGGCTCTTTGTTTACAGCAGCTCTCGGTTTGAATGTAAGCGCGGGTTCAATTCCCTCCCTGCCAGTCTCCGACACCACCTCGGACCCAAGCACAGGCTCTGGGACCCGTCACAAGCGGGCACCAACTCCCTCCAAACCCACCTCCCCTGCTTCCACCTTCTGGCAACCAATCCGATCTTTTGCCCTTTCGCAGCTCACATCGCTGGTGCGGCGGGCCACCCTGAGGGAGAGCGATTTGGCACCCAAGTACGAGAAGGTCCACAACTTCAAGGTGAGCTTCTCCTTTGCTCCTCCATCCTGTCCTGTTTATGTGTGTGTGCTGAATGATGCCAGAATCGCTGATTCAGCTCATGGGGTTATTCAAATTCACCTCAGAGAGCGCAGAGCGCTTTAGGATGCACACATAGAGAAACACACATTTGTGCATTTACAGTTCAGGTTTTGAGCCTTTTGTTTAGTGCTTTAGATTCACAGATTTCCATTTTATAAGTAGCCATTAGTGAGCAGCACAAAGGTCAGAGCCACAGTGTGCTGAGCTCAAGGGTAATGTGGAAACACAGACACACAAAGAGCACTGTAATGTGATGGAAGTTATTAGCATTTCATTATAGTGATGAGAGCCAATTTATGCAAAAAAAATAAGCAGATTAAAATTCTGTTCTCACTGTAATTTTTCTATAAATGCACTTTCAGCACTCCTATTGTGTCTTCATCATTTTCTTGTCTGTGTCTATAATAAAGATTGGTCACATGAATATTTTTCTCACCTTGTTCTCGTTGTAGACTATATAATTTTAGCACATTTATCGGGGGTTTTCTATTTATTATTTTGTGTGACCATATCTGTTTTCACTTTAATATTTGTTGCGAATTCCGTGATAAATTTACGTTTGAAAATATTCAAATTTCCCCTTTTGTCTGTCTGTTTAAACAGGTTCATACATTCAGAGGCCCCCACTGGTGTGAGTACTGTGCCAACTTCATGTGGGGTCTCATCGCCCAGGGAGTCAAGTGTGCAGGTAACACACACACACACACACACACACACACACACACACACACATAGACACAACACAACATAAACACATCCTTTGACACAAATATCAGTGTATAATGCGGTTTGCTTTCAATCCAAAAAAAGATTCAATTTCTGCTCCTCTTTGCCTCCTACACTGTGTTCCACACGTTGCGCCTCTTCTCTCTTAAATCGTGACTCAAAACTGGGACAGCAGGCTTAAAGTTAGTCACTTTTGTTGTTGACTCATCTGCTGCGTGTATCATCATGGATTTTAAATGTTAAAAGATCCAATTTGGTGCCAAAGAACACCCTGTCTATGTAATGAACTGTTCCTCTCCATTGCCTACGTTTAAATGCACCTAGTTATAATGCTTTAAGTGTCAGACAAAATTACATTATGCTGATATTGCTTTTGGGTCTTCAAAGTGGTGTGAAGCGCTGAAAACAGGATAACGGAGCACAAGGCACACTTTTAATGTAATAAATAGCCACACAGGATGTTAGAGAGCTATTTTTAAGGCAAGAGTGGACATACAGTAATGTAAAACTATTCACTTTTATACTTGTGTCTTTCTCTCTCAGACTGTGGGTTGAATGTCCATAAGCAGTGCTCCAAAGTCGTGCCGAACGACTGCCAGCCGGACCTGCGGCACGTCAAGAAGGTGTACAGCTGCGACCTGACCACGCTGGTCAAAGCCCACAACACCAAGAGGCCCATGGTGGTCGACATGTGCATACAGGAAATCGAGGCGAGAGGTAAAGCATTGTGTTTGCTGCAAAATTTAAGAGAGAGAAAGGGAGAACACCCACGAGGCCACCATGTGTATGCAAAACGTGTGTGTCAATGGTATAAAGCTGTACAGAAGCAGAATAAATCGCACATGCGAGAGTGGGAGTGCTACAATTCTCCCCCCATGGGATCCGAGTAATCATAGGGGAGCTGCCACAGCCAGGATTTTATTGACTACAATTCAAGACCTGAGTAAAACTAATACGCAAAAATCAATAAAGACACCTGACTTGGAGTGATTGAACTTGACAGGAACTTGACAGGAGCAGAAGAGCAATTCACTCCCCATCCCCCACTCTGTCTCTGTTGTAGTCTCTCATCAATCTTCACTGCCGTCCGTCTCTCTTCGTTTATAACTCGTCTGTGTGTGTTTTACTCCTATTTATGTATCTCCTTCAGTTGAATTAATTTAAGCTGTTCCATTGGAACAACCAGAGAGAAACCATTGTCACAAACACATTGTTGTATATCAGCATTCATCAGCCGCTGACATCTCCAGAATTATCAGCATCATTTGAGTAATCTGCAGTACTGAAGTAAAGAAATTAATTAATTACAAATAGCGATTATTTTCATTATTGATTATTTTGCCCATTGTTTTCTCCACTAGCTGATTAATTGTTTAGTCTAAATGTGTAATAAAATAGTAAGAAATACTTGTCGCCTGTCTTTTAACGTCTGCTTTTGTCAAAGCAGCAGTCCTAAACCCAAAGATATTCAATTCATTACCATAGAAGATAAAGAAAATCGGCAATCCTTTAAGAAGCTGGAAACGGTGACTTCTGGCATTTTTTGACTGAATTATGTTTAATCACAACAATTTCAGTTCACTTAATTTATCAAATTCAGCTCTCGTTGTCCGTCTTAGGTCTCCAGTCAGAGGGTTTGTACAGAATATCGGGCTTCAGCGAGCTGATTGAAGATGTCAAGCTGGCCTTTGACAGAGGTGAGTGTCCTGTTTCTTCTAAAAGAATGTCCCTTTTAGGATCAGTGAAATATCAATACAATTCGGAAGGTAAATATTCCATAATCTTGGGGCTTCTTTCTCACACTGACTCGTGTTTTTTTGTGGATGGTTTGTTTGGACGATGTATCGACTGATTTGCTTCACAGATGGAGAGAAGGCAGACATTTCATCAAATGCTTACGAGGACCTCAACATTATCACCGGAGCCCTCAAGCTCTACTTCAGAGAGCTGCCTATTCCCCTCATCACATATGATGCCTACCCACGCTTCATAGAAACAGGAAGTAGGTCTTTATGCTTGATGTACCTTATTACATAACATGGAAGAATGAATGGAAGGGCAGTTTGGAAGCCAAGCTGAGCTTTTGAAGGCACTAGGCAACACGGACAAATGCTACAAATCAGAAAAAGATGTATGTGAAATTTATTTTCATTACTGTTGTTATTATATGATCCTTATGTGTTGCTTTGGCATGGGATAGGCTATGTTTAGAGCTCCTTTTAATCTGTGTTCATTTTGTGTGTTGCAGAGATTTCAGATCCAGAAAAACGTCTGGAGTCTCTCCACGAGGCCTTGAAGCTGCTGCCACCAGCTCACTGCGAGACGTTGCGATACCTCATGGCTCACCTCAAGAGGTCTGAACACACAACTCACGGTTTCACTCCATCGCATACCTTTAGTTGTGGTAGCGAAGTCGTTTTAAATTCAGCTCAGTGACGGGGTTGAATCACTCAATCTAGATTTATTTCTAGTTTTGCGGTCAGCTTTGCCTTCCTTTTACACGTACGTTCCGTCCTCTCTCCTTCCAGAGTGACCGAGTACGAGAAGGAAAACCTCATGTCCAGCGAGAACCTGGGTATCGTCTTCGGCCCGACGCTGATGAGGGCCCCCGGGCTGGACGCCATGACGGCACTCAACGACATCCGATACCAGAGACTCGTGGTGGAATCGCTCATTACCAACGAAGATGTGTTGTTCTGAGAGGAGCGGAGGGAAACCCTTCTTCCAACATGGAGAGGAAGGACAGACAGATTGGGAAGCCCTCCTGTGAAAAGATGGAAGAAAAAGTTGACTCATTACAAGAAAATTAAGAAAAAACACGCAAGATACCTGGAAGTTGTGTCTTGATGGAGAGGACACCAAGGAGTGTTTTTGTAAGGAGTGGATGGAGGAAAGAATGAAGGAAGTGACTATTTGCAGTGAAGGAATTGATTAAAAAACATGGTGGAGAAGAAGTATGGAAGGATGCAGTGTTTCCCTAATGTCTTATCTTGTACAAAAATTGCCCAGCCTTACTTGATAGAATTAAAAGAGAAATAAGTTATCTATCCTAAGGAGAAATGAATATTAGCATTGCAACAACATGACTTTATCTCTGTAGGGAAAACACTGTGCGATCCAACTTTATGTTAAAATCTTTCTTAAATGGGATGCCTTGACAGTTGTTAGTTTTCTTCACCAGACTTATTTTGAAAATCAGCTACATTAAAAAAGCTTTTCTTAGCATTGTTTGCATTAGCCACAGAAACCGAATGAGCCACAAGTGTCACAGAGTGGTTTCAGTGAAAAATGCAATAATGCTCCTTTCTAATCAGCGTTTCCCTCCAACTCTGGTGGTAAGAGATTAGTTTGCTTTGTGTCCCATAGTGTCAAGATATAATCCTCCTCAAGAGAAGAAGAAGCACTGACTTCATAACAGTAGACAGCTGGATGAATGAATAAACGATTGGAAAAAGGGAACCACTCACCCATAATGCTAACTCATTCCTCTGAATGGAGCTTAAGTGACTTGGACCTACTATGTTTTTTGTTCCTCTTTTCAACCTCTTTACTTTACAGCTCCCTCTTCTGTTCCATTGACTGAAGTGTAATTATACAGTCATTTTAAACTAAGTAGTTTTTAGTTGCTTACATAGAAAAAACAATGCAGACTCTTGTTTGTGTCATATTATAAGCTTTTGTTGCTGTATAATTACATAACAACTGATGGAGCATTACATTAAATGGTTTAACTTTTTTTTTCTCACTGTCCCTGAACCAATCCTGTGTTCTCTCACTTCTCCACCTGCCTGCTTCGCCTCTGAAGGTGAAAAATTACACTTTTTAAATAGAAAATTTAAAAGGAAGCTTTGGGGAACTTTTCTGCAGCAGGCACACATACATTTTCCTCCGAATATTAAGTATTTTCTAGTTCTTAAAATTGGCATGTTGTCTCCACCCAACACTAATTCATTGGCAGATGGTGAAGAGAGGAACACACCATACCTGACTTGAAACATAAAAGTGTTAAACAGTGCTTTATGTTGTTTTTGCTTTGCTTTAGTTTGACTTTTTGTATAAAGCAGTATTGTAATTTAGTAGTGTTAACAAGCACATTTTGTGCTCAAAATACTAATTGAAATTCTTGATCGCTTTCCCGGATGCAATTCAGAAGATTGAAATAACAATTTAAAGGCTGACTTTATTGACCTGAGTGGGATAATTTAGACACTTCAGTACCGAGATGGGATTTGAGCGCCACCACGTTATGTGAAATTTTAATATCCTCAAATTTTAAGCAAGGAAGCTCAATAAAGCAAAAACTCCTAATGTTAATTACTCTGTATCCGTGTTAACAATTAAAGTGCTATTGGCACTTCCTTCTCTCAATGTGCTAGTTGACAATAAGGCCAAATTGATGATACAACTGTGAAATTGTGAGAAATAATATTGCTTACACATAAGTACAGCCAGTTTGATTTTATTTAACACTTTTTTATATCTTTTTTTTTTCTTCTTCTTTTTTTAGGTCAAAATTAGATTTGACCTAAATACAAGTTATTGTAATCAAATGCCATACATATGACTTAATTTCTTCCAGATTTGTGAAGATGTGCTACTGGCTAAACATGGCAAAGGTTTGCTGTAATGTTTTGACCGTGCTCTGATGTGATGAAAGCAGTATTAATTGTGGGATGATGTTGCTGATCATCTGTAATATGAAGGAGTGTATTTGCCATGTTTTTTTGTTTTTAACTAGTGCTATTTGAAAAGGGTAGAGGTGTTAAGTGAATGCCTTCTGCATGTTACCCCCACCTCAACTAACACACTAACCCCATTTTTTCATTAATTTCTACCCCCATTTCTGTCGGGGGTCACTGATTTCCTATTCCTAGTGCGCTTCATTTGCAGGGCAGTGACGACCCACCAGACCCAATTCACCAAGCAAAGAGTTAGGGCTGTAAAAAAATCAAGCGCACCCATCCATTGCTGGGTGCAAAATGGATGTAACATAAAAGTAACATCAATATTTTTTCTAACAAATCTTGATTTTTGTTTTTCATGTGTTCTTTATTTTAACTGTTTTGTTGACTTTATGTTGTACTAACTACCATCAGCCTAACCCGATGATAACATGTGAGCCTTCAGTGATCTGTGACATTTGATTTATAATTTTTTTTTTTTTGCAACATGAAATGTCTTTTTTTTTTATTGTCATTGCTGTAAAGTATTTCTATATGGTTTATGCATGGTGAAATTAAATTATTAAATATGGCTCTCAGTTGGTGCATGTCTGAATTTTGTTCATAACTGATTATCCAGCCATCACTCCAGATAAAATGTGCTCCTGAAACCATTCCTGGTTTTTATGCACTAACATGAAAGTATACAATTGAGCCAGCATTTCACAAACCTTTATTGATATAACTTTAGGTATGTATGATCAATCTTGCACGGAAGCTCGATTCTCGCGATATCAAGCGTTGACGAGAGAGTCTAATGACCCCTTCAAAAGTAAAAAGTCTGAAAACTGATATACTGCAATATATTAGTCTGGGTCACAATGCAATGTATAATATTTTATTAGCCAATTGATAATGTAGTCAGACTGATGCCACTGTTGTAACATTTTTATCGTGGTGCGATTGTGCACACAGCTCGCATGAGTTCAGCTCGTGACATCGGATCATGTTTGGCCTCCTCCCATTGGCTGCAGCTTAATTGAGGCGCCTCGGTGTCTAGAGGTCGCTTCACTTCTTGGACTGACGACGGAGGAATAACCTAGCTAGTCACCTCGCAGATATTACCGTTTAGTTTAATATTTTCGGTAAAGTTCATGTTTCAAGGTATAAATTATCGGGATTATAAGCGATTGTGGTGAAGTAACAGGACCCGCAGAACACTTTTATCAGAAACGGACCTCGGACATCGAGCTTTGCCGAGGACAATGGAGGAAAACGAAGCAAAAAAAGGTGTTCAATTCAGCGACGTTTTTGCGGCCACTTGGTGAGTAACTTTCAACTTAATAACATTAACCTTATGAACCATGCTGCTTTTGTGACTTTTTTTGTATCAGAGACGGTTAATAGAGAATCTTTGGTTGTATTTCCCATGTAAAAGCGCGTGTAAGATAGCTAGCTAGCTAATTTTTAAACGTTAAGGGGAGACACTACAGGTGTTTAAATATGCAAACGAAGCATTATCGGAAAAATGATCAGACAACCTTGAGATAGGTTGAACGTCATGGGCGAGCAGCTAACGTTATCTTAAAAGCTAATACGGGTGGTTGACTAAAATGGATTGCCAATGGCCAATGCGTGAACTATTTATTACTTACTTATTAATGTGTATTAGAGCTGTCAGTCTTCTTCTATAATACCATTCGAATTCCATTTGTTATTTTTTTTTTATATATTCGAATACTATTTGAATATGTAATGCTCATATGCAGCCTGTTACAAATATGTAGGCTACTACTCTACTCAGGCTAAACATTGTCAGTGCCCCTACAAGCACGTGGTTGTTGTTACACGTTCTGTCCACTAGATGGACGTCCAACATCAGCCTGGCCTTGAAGGGAATCTACGTCATGGCGCATTGCATTTCTGGCACGCGCTCTTTGTTTACATTATTTTCCACCACGCACACTGCGACCAGTAGTATTTTCAGCATGATTTTTTACTATTTTTTTATACTATTCGAATTATATTCGACTTTCGGAATTTGTTCCAACAGCCTTAATGTGTATATAATTGTTGTTTACTTTTTTAAATAGCGTTGCGTTTTGAAGTTGAACTCTGAAGTGTGTTGTACCCTTGTACCGAAGTTATATCACATTTGTGTACAGTGCTGATAGAGGCAGGCGATACAGTGGGAGCGAGAATATCCGTATATATCATTGTAAATTAGTATGTGGTTCCTCTTTGCAGCAGTGTTAATAACGTTCTCTTAGTTCCTATTTAAACACTTCCGGCTTAGTTGTATTCGGAGCCTCGTTGGCGCAGTAGGCAGCGCGTCAGTCTCATAATCTGAAGGTCGTGAGTTCGAGCCTCACACGGGGCACTTGTTTTGCTACCGAATTGACCATATACACACATGTACTAATAATTTATACTCTATTGTGTTTTACACAATTAATTTCCAACATTCTCCCAAACGATCCAGTGTTGTTTTTCACCATAGTGTAGCTTATTGCGCTACTCTGATTCAATCTATCTGGTTGGCTGGTACAGATAATAGTATGTGACATTATAAAAATACTGAGCTTTTCGTTGTGAAGCAGGCCCGGCTAGCTCAGTCGGTAGAGCATGAGACTCTTAATCTCAGGGTCGTGGGTTCGAGCCCCACGTTGGGCGCAATACTTTTTTCTACATTCTCCCCTCTATAGTAAATTGTGATTTAATGTGTATAAGTGATATTTTAGTTGTTCTGTACATTAGGCTTAGCACAATTTGTTTTTCTACATATATTAGTGGACTAGAACCTATTTTAAAAAAAAAAAGGATGGGTAACCATAGTATGTGAGCATTGGTGGTTCAGTGGTAGAATTCTCGCCTGCCACGCGGGAGGCCCGGGTTCGATTCCCGGCCAATGCAACACAATTTTTGCATTTTGTTGTTGCACTTCGACATGTCACAGAACAGACCAAAGAATGCAATCCGTATCGTGAGATTAGTGCACTGTTACAGCCCTAGTAGCGATCGCCTCTTTTAATCACACACGCCCTGCACCACAGACTGCCTGGATGCCACTCACCAGTGTCCATTCAGAGAGTGTCTCGTAGCTTGCACCAGCAAACCACGCTTTCAGGCCGTTATTCCCTGGAGCCGACATCGGTAAACACAAGAAGAAAATCAAAGATTGACTACTAAGCGCAAGAGGCGTCACTAAGTTTAGTTTTTATCAAAGATTGACTATTAAGTGCAGGAGCCGTCACTAAGTGTAGTTGTCCAGCGGGGAACTTGAGACTGTTTATTCTTTGGTTGGGGGTTTGCTGGGATCCTAAAGAGAACTGTTTTGGTGTTGAGAGAACGAAGCACTAAGTTGAATGTATTAAGCTGAAGATATTTTAATATCTTTGTTTACTTAGTTATTTTTGCACAACAAAAAACGGTGTGCAGCTCTATTATAAGTATCTGATCAGGACGAGGTATCGGCAGATATTCAATATTTAAAAAAGCGGATCGGGGGCCAAAAAAGCTTATCAGGACATCCCTATTGTTGGTAGTTAATATCACCACACAGCAGCTTTTAGGCATTTTTCTGTTGATGACTAGCAGACAAAATTGACGAGGAGGCACCTTCACGCAATACATGTCAATGGAGAGTGGAGAGTTATCTGTCAGAAAGCACAGGGGAGACACTTTGTTTCTCCCACTATGCCTCTAGAGTCGGTACTTGCTACGACGTCACTCTCTCATTCTCTCACTCGCTCTACCATACACTACCCAGCATTCACACATGCCTGCCCTGCTATTCTCTTAAAGAGATACGCTAAACGTGAGCAAAGTTAGAAAGATATTCACAGATTCCAACTTCCGGGATCAATTACTCTATAGCGAAATGTTATTAACTCACAAACGACGCATCTTTCCTAACATAGTAAGGTTAACAACGAGCTAGAAACTCATTTTCATCAAAATGAGCCGTCCTCAAATCTGGAGAAAGAACATTGGTCTCTACGAGCAGCCGGTGGTGAGATATGAAATCGAGGGAACAGATTTTTATTCTGTGCGCACGGTTTAGTTTTTTTTTCTCAGCTGACCCTAGCGGGGCTCCGTGGAAGTGACCGTTCTGATACTGAATACTAATGCTATCTTGTGTCAGGTAAAGTATTTTATTAAAAGGCCCTGAACACCTACACAGGTGTTTTCATTTAACCTGGCTGATTAGACCTCTTCCCAGGACTGTGTGGGTGTGTTTAGACTGATTGATTCCTGAGTTTCTTTGTTGCACCTGTTAGGGCAGGACTAGTCTATATCCACGACGTTCCACTTCCGGGATTGTTCTGGTGCTGCTGGAAATTCCACCTGATGTCCCTCTTTTAGGCTGCATGTCCGTTACCTTCTGCATTCTTTGTGTTGTAATTTTAAACTCCGGTTGATTTATGAAGAATATGGTTAACTGCTCCTTAGATCTCTGCAGGGTAAATCGAGACAGCTAGCTGGACTATCTGTCCAATCTGAGTTTTCAGTCAACGGTGAATTTTGTGAACCGTTCCTACCCTGGTAGAATTCTCGCCTGCCACGCGGGAAGCCCGAGTTCGACTCCCGCCCAATGCAACATAGTTTTGTTACATTGCTGGAGTGTGAGGGGCTACTCCAACCTCTTCTTGATTAAAGGAGGGTTTTTCTTCTGCAGCCGCACTAAATGTTTGGAGAGTTACTGTAATACGCTATGTTATGATGTGATCCGAGTCAACATTTATTAGAGATGCACCGATTGACCGGCTGGTGACCGGAATTGGCCGATTATATATTTAATTTATTTATTGTACTATACATATCATTCGTCAGCTTTTCATTCCAGACTTACTTGATTTTAGTTTTTAGTTACAGCCACAATTTACGAAATATTTAGACACAGTTATGTACAGGTTTTTTGAAGTCTTAAAATGCAAATTTTATGATGGACACCTATTGAGATGTACAAATTCTGATGGCCTAGATTTCAGAAAAGTTGTTTATTTGTTGATTTAGTTGTGTATTTTTTCAGAGAAATTGTCTAGATTGATTAGATGGTGTAAGTATAGATATCTAAAAAGGGAAACACTCCCCGTCGGGGAATCGAACCCCGGTCTCCCGCGTGACAGGCGGGGATACTCACCACTATACTAACGAGGAGACATTTACATGTTTTGGCTCCGCCCCTTTTTAATTGTTCATGCACAACACAACAAAAACTGTCATTTGACCTGGCCCTAGGCTAGGGTTCAATTCCCGGCCAATGCAACAGACTTTTGTTACACTTAAAGCAACAACCAGTCTTTTCTGTTCATGTCCAACAAAAGCACTTGATGATTTGTCTGCCTACTTTTTGGGCCTCGTTGGCGCAGTAGGCAGCGCGTCAGTCTCATAATCTGAAGGTCGTGAGTTCGAGCCTCACACGGGGCAGTTCTTTTGTTACATATTCGCCTGGAGTTATCTGCAGTGACACAGGGGGTCGATTCCGGAAAAAAATATAATCACAATTATTTCGGTCAATATTGAAAATTGAAAAACATGCTGTTTTGTGTGAAGAGGTTTCATTTGTTGCTTACTAGCTAGCGTTAGTTTAGTTGAACTAAAGCAATTTTGGCTAATAATGCTAGAAAAGGGATGCTGTGATAGCTGCTGAGGAAAAAAGGACGTTTATCAATCATGATGTTGAGCAAGTAATTTATCAGGCTGACTGTCCTGGGACAGTGTCTGACTGTCTAGGGACACTCCTCAGGACACTACTAACAGGACAGGACAGTTGCTGGCAGGACAGTGTCTGACTGTACTGTGACTCCCATGACTCTAACTGTCCTACTCCTGAGGAGTAGTGTCCTGAGGAGTGTCTTGTGACTCCCAGACACTGTCCCAGGACACTACTCAGGACAATACTAACAGGACAGTTTTGCTGCCCATGACTACTACTAACAGGACAGGACAGTTTTTGATGCCAGGACAGTGTCTGGGTGTCCCGGGACACTACTCAGGACACTACGAACAGGAGAAGACTTTTAGAATCGGCAACCCACGTCCATTCGTTATGTGAGCATTGGTGGTTCAGTGGTAGAATTCTCGCCTGCCACGCGGGAGGCCCGGGTTCGATTCCCGGCCAATGCAACACTCTTTTCACATGACAAAGGATTATCATTGCTCCGCTGGGTCTGTGGCAATGCTGTTCACAGACTGGGGGCATTGGCTAGGGTTTGATTCCTGGCCAATGCAACAGACTTTTGTTACACTTAAAGCTAGGTTTTTGTATAAAGGACAACCAGTAGTTGATGTTCATGTCCAACAAAAGCACTTGATGATTTGTCTGCCTGCTTTTTGGGCCTCGTTGGCGCAGTAGGCAGCGCGTCAGTCTCATAATCTGAAGGTCGTGAGTTCGAGCCTCACACGGGGCAAGTCTTTTGTTATGTATTCGCCTGGAGTTATCTGCGGTGACACACTGCTATCGCCACGAGTGACAGCTTTATTCGGCTTGTTTTCTGTGAACGATGTGGCGAGGGGGTAACGGTAAGGCAGAGTTAGCAAGCTAATGTTAGCTAACTAACATTGGCTGGCTCGCCGTGCTTTCAGGCGAGCCATTTTGTATTTGTTTCAAATCGGCAACATAGACGTAATGAGTGGCACATAATGTGAAGTAACATGGCATTTTATTTTGTTTGTTTTAACTTGTCCATTGGGGCAAGTAAATTTCTCTTCCACTTGCCCTACAAAAAATCCACTTGTCCCGGACAAGCAGACAAGCCTTAATGTCGAGCCCTCCACACTGGCAGGGAGAAGGATCTCTAAACTGCACTTTCTGTCCTTGAAGACCTTGAAGAACCCTCATGTCTTGTCAGTGAAGTGGGCGGAGCTGCTTTTGAAGTTTGCAAGTGAGCATTGGTGGTTCAGTGGTAGAATTCTCGCCTGCCACGCGGGAGGCCCGGGTTCGATTCCCGGCCAATGCAACACAGTTTTGTTACATTGCTGGAGTGTGAGGACAGGAATGAAGAAAAGGCATGCACTAAATGCACGACCTGAAGCATTACGTGGGGGGCAAACATTAGTGAATATCGAGAGTTTTGATGCACAATGGTACTCTGCCATTGCAAATGTAGTGGTTAACAGGTCATCTCCATGCATATACAGACTACCTTTAACAATTCTCTACAATAAACAAACCCCCTCTTAACCCCCCCTGACCATAGGGGACAGCAGAGAGAAATGAGAGAGTGACTGAGAGGGTGTGGTGGCAGGTGTGGTGGTTGAAAGAGCAGGGGAGGTGGTCAGGTTGTTGTAAATGGTGTCATAGGCACAGATTTATTTTTTCGTCCGTGGGTGCTCACAGGCGCAAGCCCTTTTTAAAAAAAAAAAAAAAAAAAAAAAAAAAAAAAAAAAAAAGTAGTCCAAAATTGTCTGCATTTCAGAACCTTAAGAAATGGACAGCGTCCAATGCGAACACACACGCCTATTAACTCGATAATTTAGCCATAAAGTAGGCTTTCAACTCAGGACAGCGCCACTTCTCACAAATACAGATAGGATTGGAGATGAAAAGATTAACTGGCACGTAACCGCGAGCAGCTTCGTGGGAAATTAAGAATCAATGACACCAACATAACCAATCACACTATGACAGACGCTCCACTCAGCACCAACTGCAATGTTTAATTGCACGGTATCAGCGCCTATGGATGGTGTTGATTTTGGATTGAAAAAGTGGGAGAAAAGAGTTACATTTGTCCACTCTGAAGGTTGTAGAAACTTTGTCAGGTGGGTTAAGAAGTTTGTTCTTTGTAGAACACCAGGGAAGCACACAAAAGCAAAAACCAAAACGTAACGGTAGGAGGTAAACATCAGTAAATATTGAGAAGTGTGAGCTGCAAGGTCTGTGATACATTCCCATTGCAAATATTCCTTTAACATTGATTAACAGGGCCAAAACACTTATACGTTGATTATAGCGCCCCCTAATGGCCAATCTTCGGCAAATTTGGTACAGATTCTCAGAGCGGCATGCAAACGAGAATTTCGTGTGGATTGCATTTACTGTGGCAGAGATATTGCAATTGCAAATTTCCCATTGAAATGCATTAAGTTATTGGCCAAAACAAATAAACGTTGCGTATAGCGCCCCCTAAAGGCTGATATACGCCAAATTTGGTACAGCGCATCGTAGTGAGATGTTGAACAAGGATCTCAAGTCGTTTGCTGATAACATTTAATTTGGCAGAGATATGATAAAGTTAGTGTTTAGTAGCTAGCTAGGAAAATTAGTTTGGTCGTCAAATGCGCATACTTTAACGTAGCAAAATTCCTTGAGTAACTTTTGGTCAGGTCCATCTGGAGATGCTATCTACCAGGTTTCGTGCAGATCGGTCGCACGGCCTAGGACGAGTTCGAAAAAGTTGGTATTGCACGATATTGCGAAAAAACTTTTGAGCGGAAATGGGCGTGGCCTATATAATAGTGATTCAGCTTTATTCAATGTGCGATGTGTAATGTGGGAGTTAAAGGCAAAAAAAACATTATAGCGCTACCTAGTGGTCCACATATGTAACTTTTGGTAGGTGTGGTCCAGGGCCCATTGTCCATCTACCCTGTACATTTAAAGTTGTTTAAAGTGGTGGAAGTGAAGTGGGTCAATTGTTGCGCCTGAGGTTCTTGCGGAGTTTCAGACCAGTCCTGAAAATGGCAACCCCCCACCATGTATGGTTTAGGCTGTAGTCTGAGTTTTAGGCGGAGAAGAATAATGATGATGGAGGAGGAGGAAAAAAATGTATCCTTAGAAAAACAATAGGGTTCCACAGCCCTGCTGTGCGAACGGTTCTTGCAGACTCGGGCTTGGACCCCGAAAAATTACCCCAATTCATCATCAGATATTAAAGGTCCCATGACATGGTGCTCTTTGGATGCTTTTATATAGACCTTAGTGGTCCCCTAATACTGTATCTGAGGTCTCTTTTATATAGACCTTAGTGGTCCCCTAATACTGTATCTGAGGTCTCTTTTATATAGACCTTAGTGGTCCCCTAATACTGTATCTGAGGTCTCTTTTATATAGACCTTAGTGGTCCTCTAATACTGTATCTGAAGTCTCTTTTATATAGACCTTAGTGGTCCCCTAATACTGTATCTGAGGTCTCTTTTATATAGACCTTAGTGGTCCTCTAATACTGTATCTGAAGTCTCTTTTATATAGACCTTAGTGGTCCCCTAATACTGTATCTGAAGTATCTTTTATATAGACCTTAGTGGTCCCCTAATACTGTATCTGAAGTCTCTTTTATATAGACCTTAGTGGTCCCCTAATACTGTATCTGAAGTCTCTTTTATATAGGCCTTAGTGGTCCCCTAATACTGTATCTGTGAAGTCTTTTATATAGTTAGTTAAATCAGTGTAACCTGTTCAGCGGTTGTAGCCGACAACAGTGAGTTATTTTAAGCCAAGAGAGGGGGGCTGTAAATCGGGAAGAGAGGACTGTGAGTTTGCAGTGTGTTTAGCGATTGTTGCCGTAATTCTAAGCCAATAAATTGTGTTCAGTCCGGTGGAGAGGATGGCAGGGTAGTGCTATTTTTAGCGGTTCTGACTGTAGCTAATTCTAAGAATGAAAAAAATTGATCGGTGTGGTTGGCTTTCAGGCCTCGGTGCAGTAGGCAGTGCGTCAGTCTCATAATCTGAAGGTCGTGAGTTTGAGCCTCACACGGGGCAAGTCTTTTGTTATTTAATTATCTGCAGTCACACATACAACATGTTTACCTGAGCAAGTATGTTAAATAAAAATTAAATTTTTGTTTTGGCTGCATTGTGGGCCTTATTGGTGCGACAGGCATGTAAATCACGATTATTTAACACGATTATTCATTAACCTTTGGATATAATGGATAATGTCCAGGGTATAATCTGTTAGTGTCCTTTATCTCACAGAAAGAGTCTTTGGATCAGAATAAATTCTATTTTGTGAGTCGGTTCAGCTTTACAGATATCACACATAATTTACACAGCTAATGAACAATTCCAGATACATAACACATTGTGCATCTCACATCACATTTTCAATCACTATGACCACTACTACTTTCATTACTAAACATTGTGACAAAAATAATGTTGCTTATTTACTAAGGAAAAATCCAGCACATAGGCGGTACCTTAGAGTAACGTTACGTGAAACAGCTGATTTAACGTCCCTGCTCATTTTACATACAGTTTAACAACTAAACTAAATGCTGAGGGAACATTACTATGTTTTTTCATGTTGTTTTTGAGCAGTATGCCTATATGCACCGCCACTAAGCTGGAAAAACTTTTAAGTAAGTGAATACAGCGTGTCAGGAGAATACAAAGTTTACTACAGCGGGGAGGCAGTGGCAGAGGGAACGCAGCCGCAGGGTTAGCTAACGTTAGCTGCTCCCAGACAACCAAGTTGGTTTTGCCTTTTTTTCTCACCAAAACGCTGCTGTGGCTGCCATCTTTATTTGCGAGTTTTTATATTCCAGCGGAGGATATGCACACAACTTGCCTCCCTGACTGTATAGGCTGAGAGAGTTTATGGCTTCGGGAGGGGCGGATGTGCGCATGCGCGTGTTATTCAGAACACAAGACAAAATAAGAGTGGTCTTGCAAAACAGAACATGGCAAAATAATTGTTTTTTCTCGATTATACTATTTTGGTGATCGTTGGGAGCCAAAATCGAAATTGAAATCGAAATTCAATTAATTGCACAGCCCTACTTTAGCCTGCATTTACACTGACTGCATCGGTCGTCAGCCAGTGCGACAAAACACGTCTGCCCATTCATTTTGAATGGGGGAAGCGCGTTTAGGCTGCGGCGGTGTGTGCCACAGGGGGGAGCTGAAAAAGCCTGCAGCGCCCTGCAACAAAAAGTTGACACAGTCAACTTTTGGAGAAACGCAACCCGACATCACACTGTGGTGGCCAATTATGTAACCAGCAATCAGACTTGTCAGTCTGCTTTGAGGCGGTGTGAGAGTCCCGCACAGTAGGAAACAGGAAACATCCCTGTCTCTATCGCTGCTACAAGAACATTTTAAAACACTATGAGGGTAAAAAATTAAACACAAGCACTGAACTGCCCGGAGTTTGTGTAACAGCTGTTTCCAGCAACAACAAAGCACAGTCCCTTCGTCTTTTCTTTTTCTCTTTCTCAATAAAATTAAGCTGCCTTCAAGTATGGTCTTTACTCCACTCGTACTATAAAAGAAAGCTGGTTTAATTTAGCAGGAGTACAGTACAATTCAGTGTGTTACATGATTTCTTTCTCATGCAGTCCACCATGCATTTGTCGTCAGAGATGATGACTTCATATATGAGATGAAGAGAAAAAGAAGAGATGAAAGGACAGCCAGCTTACCTTGCACGGCATCTGGATTCACGAGATCAGGTAAGATTCATGAGATCACGTATCACACAAAAATCCATCTTCTCAGGCTTCAAGTAACACGTTTGTGTCTGAACTACCAGCTTTATGAACCAATCAGCATTCGATGAGAAGGTACTTGCAGCTACGGGCGTGGTTAGGTTTGTGTGACACCCACGGCTTAGCTGTTCGCTCAAAACAACAGTGGCTGACATGATAGATGGATGGTTCATCCAATCCCCTGCTAGGAGTTTTTCTGTTAAAGTGCCTGCCCATTTTACATAGTTTTTAATGAAAGCTTTTCAGATGGTTTGTGTAAAAAACAAACATCTGGCTCGTCAGGTTAACAGCCATCATCTCTTCCCAGGATGCTAAACGAAAACTCACATTTGGCGTCATGTGAGAAAGCCACCGATGGTCGATGGTCATAATGGCGTTGTTACAACAACCAGGAGCACTGACGAACGAAGCAGTATCGATAATCTTGACAACGACCACACAGAGGTTAAATAGCTGAGTTTCCCTCCCATTCAGTCGGGACTGAAGACTGAAGCCGTCTTTCAGATGAGAGACGAAACGTCTTTGAGCACCTTTAACCAAGTCAAGTTGCCCTTGATTTTTAAAATTTTCTCTGAAGCTTTCCCAAAATGTGTTGCCGTGAATGTAGTCTTGTAAAGACTGTCCAGCTTCCACATTGCTGAACTCTACAAACAGTGGGTTAACTCTTAACACAACTCCCAGTCATTATATGACTTATATGATTATATGACCAAGTACTGACTTACAGAGGCCACAAATATAATGTTCTTCTCATTACATGTGAAATAATTATCATGCAGTTGTGTTGACTTGCATACCGATAATCAACTTTACTGTTGCTGGCCAAGTGTTTGAGACTAAACAGAAGTTAAAAGCTCAGGTGGTTTCTAGGCAACAAATCTGTATATTAGGGGTGCAAGAAAAATCTATACACTTGATTATTGCAATATTTTATTTTGCAATACTTTATTGATTATCAAAAAGGCAATATTGTTTTTTTATACCGTGTGTGTGTGTGTGTATATATATATATATATAACGTTCAAAAATATTCATGTAAGACAGTGGTTCATGTTTATGTTGTGTTTAAACCCCCTACCGCTAGATGGCTATGCTGAGACGCACCACTAGTGTCCTCGCCTAGCAGTGTCTAACAGTGCCTAACAGTACCTAGCAGTGCCTGACTTTTTGCTAGAGGCTACCAACGTAGCTATGGCTGAACTTGGCCTACTTTAGCATATAAACATTAGCTCACTAAGAACATGTGAACCACAATCCCAAACTGGCAGTTTGATTTTCTGTGTACTGAATCGTTTACCTAAAGTAAACTTCTTTGACTTTTATGAACATCGTAATTTTTTAAATATTAGTTTTTCTAAAATGATACTTTAAAAAAATCCCAATATATCCCCTTACGCACAGTATCGAAATATATTGCAATATATTGAATCGTGACCCATGTATCGTAATACGCATCGTATCACCAGATTCTTGCCAATACACCACCCTACTGTATATACTGTAGCTGCGCTGTTGAAACTGGAAAGTAAACTCTTAAACAGAACCTTTATAAGAAGTATCTTGTTTATTTTAGAGGAATGTAATGTTCTTGATACCGCAAGTGTCAATACAGTTGATCATTATTATAAGTCATTTCACAGTTTATCTTCGCTTTTTTTCAGCTTTTATCCATTGTCCATTGGTTATAATGGTGTAACCATAGAAATAGAATGAAATCTCATTCTATAGGTGTAACAGAATAATTTGCTAAATGGATAGTTAAATTAATCAAAACTCTCATCTTGCCTAATACTAAGTGGATGTTTATACACTGCCTATAACATTTTGTGTTACTGCTAATTATATAATAAAGAGCTGTAAATACACATAATTAATATGGATTCCCTTCATTTTCAACTCAACAACTGTACGTTGTACAAGCAATAGCAAATCATAAACATATATCCATAACTCAAGCTTAAAATTAATTTAAACATTTGAAGAAATGTAATATGATCTATAGAGTTGATGTAATTTATTTCACAAGAAAAAAGGTTGTCTTTCTTCAGTATACAACATGTTACAAAATATATATATGGATATTGTTAGTCAAACAAATCACATACAAAATAAGTCCTTGAAAAATAACAATTTGAAAGAATTAACATCAACCTCTGAAAGAAAGAAAATCTCTCTTTTATGCTTAGAACAAAATAATTATTATTCTTTAGGACATAACAGCACCAGGGCTCTCCCATATTTCATCATCGGAAATATAAGAGGTAGATCGGATTTGATCTGTGCTTGTCAAATAAGGGTTGTGGCAGTCTTTGGTAGTGGTCTCTTTAGTATTTTGGATGAAATACCCTGCAACCTGCTCCACAGGAGGATCCTTGGATGATTCTGAGCAGGTATGCAAGTACTGGTTATCCACAGCAGCTTTACTTTTTTCTAAATTCTCCTGATAACTAACGTTTACTGAACTTCTCTCTCCACCAACTAGAGAGGTAGACCGAGGCACAGCCCTGGCTTCTTCGGTTGGCTTTTCTTGCCTTCCTTTATGCTCTCCGGTTGGGATAGCTGGTGTGACTTTATCCTCCAAGCCAAAGAAGTTGTTTTGGACAACATAGCGCACACACTGCAGGAGGACATTCCTCTCATGGCGAATATCTGGGGCCAGTAACTAAACAAAGTTAAAGAAAATAGGGAAGCTTAGGAGGGCTGAGAAGATGCATTATCTAGATAATACACATTTAAATTGTATTCTTTCAATTCAAAACTTCTGTAAAATGTGCTTGTATAATCTTACCATCTGAAGTAGAGTGGGACGACGGGCCTGCGGTGTATCTTGGTGTCCTCCTCTACCGCCCCTTCCTCCCCTGCCTCCTCTTCCCCATCTTCCTCTTCTGCTGTTAGGTGTGTGAAGGGCACAGTTAGGGCGGGCGTCTTTCTGAGCCTCTGTAACCATAGAAGAGGTTTCCAGGCCTCTAGAGGGTCCTCTGTCCTGGGAGTTTGGTGGCATTGTATTTAGCAGAGCTTGGTTTTCTTGTATAAGGTCTTTGGCTCTCTGGATAGGGATGGCTGAAACACAAGGAAAAAGAAGAACAACACAATTTTAACGGTTTTCCCGCAACATGCTATTTCCCAATGTGTATTTTGTGTATTGATGTGTATATAACCCTGAATAAAACCAACCTACCTATAATATAGACTTTCTTGGGTCAAATTAAACTACTTACTACTTATTATCTGGGGTTTAGATAAAAAGTAATGGCCAAAGATGTCTCAGTGCAGTTATTTACATAGAGACTGAATAAGTGTAATTTCCACATGTCTTTGCTATTTATAATAAATACAATAAAAAAAAGTTATAAAATAACATTTTGAGAACTTCCAAGTCCTGTGGAAGTTTTATTCTCCATACTTCTCAGACTTTCCAGACTCATGAAGGAATCCCCAAATTATAAAACAAAGACACTTCTCCACTTACAGTTAGCAAGTCAACTTCACGTTCCACCTACAACAAACTCAACAGTGTGATTTAAAATTACAGCCAGCAGTGCCTAGATATAAAAAGTGGTATGCCACTCTTATTTTAGTGCTGTATGCCAATTCTTATAATGATTCCTACTGGCATATGCCACTGCTCTAGTAATAGTATAACTACATTACATTTATTTAGCTGATGCTTTGATCCAAAGTGACTCACAATAAGTGCATTCAACCATGTTGATATAACCCAAAAATTGCAAGAATCATGGAAGTACATAAAGTTCATTAAATGTGCTGATCTAATTCAAGTACTACATTTTAGAGGCAATAGAGACGGGGACGCTTTTTTCATGGGCCAAGGGGAGTCTGGAGTTTTTTTTGTCTTGAGACCAAAGTTGTTGAACTAATACGCATTCTGTTCTGTAGGATGGTGGCAAACGTACCCTCTGGTTCTTCATCACTTTCACTCATGGAGCCGTAGTTGGCCACCAGGGATCCCAGAGCTGAGCTCATCTGTTTAGGCGCCACAACCAGTACACCAGTCCTGGACTCAGGAGCCGGGTCCTCTCCGTCTGAATCTGGAAGCACATGAGAAACTCATTGAAATACATATCAGTTACTTGTTGATTTTTTTTTCTTCTTAAAATGAAGACAATATCAAACCAACAGTATTTGGATTTTGTCTATGATGTTAATGATGACCCAAAACAATAACATAGATGTGACAATAAATGCATGGTGACATATTTTAGGTGGTTGTTTACAGTCTTGAATACTGTGCCCCGTCCATTTCAGACAAAGTCACTCACCATGATCACTGCTGGCCAGCGCTCCCAGTGGATCCCCGTCCCTGCAGGGCTGGGTGAGGGGTGGAGGTCTTTCTGTAGCACTGCTGTCTGATGGGTGAGGGCCCAGAGGGTGTTGCCCATGGAACCCTCTGTTAGCCCAGCTACGGCCCCTACCCCGTCCTCTTCCTCTGCCTCTCATTCGTCTGTAAATAAAATATTGAGATTTAGATGAGATTAGCCCAGGTCTCACGTCAAAGTAAATGAGTCTAAATATACCCTTTACTCTTGTTTGCAATAAAAGAGAAATTAAAAAAGACGCAGTGCAAAATATGTCATTTAGAGGTCAAATTTGTACATTTACCCAAACTGAGTTGTCTCCAGAACTGCTCCCGTCTCCTCCCGCACCTCCATCACTTTTTTCTTCTTGTCGATATTCTGAAGTGTTGGATAGTTTCTGGAAAAACAAATTGGTTCAAGTTGAAAAATGTATGTATATACGACATAGAAAATCATCCTTTGGTATGAGGTCATTAATAGTTCAAATATAAATTAGAATGGCTGCCACAGTTTCAAAAATCTATTTGTTAATACTGACTTGCGCCTCTCCTCTCTCCATTTTGCAATCTCGTCTGGTGTGTCCAGCTTGATCCTTTTTGCGCCTGGTGCATGGTTCTGCAGTCAGGATATAACATAACTGATATTAGCAAAGGAAAATACTGAGAGCATACGTTTCAGATACACAGGGACTTGTTTGACCTACATTTTTCCAGTGGATGCTCACTATTTTTTCATGAGCCATGAAGCTGCAGTCAGGTACAGAACACTACAAAAGAGATTTGATAGAGGTAGAATTTGAATACTGATTTCCATAATTGACATGAAATAAAGCAAAACATGCCTGATAAATATATCAAATTACCTTGACATGTTGAGAAACATGTTCCTCGTACTTCTCTTGGTTTTTGAAGCCCCGGTCACAGGTGTCACAAAAATGAGAATACTCTGGTTCTTTTTTATTTTTCTGCTGTGGATTATAGACATCAATTCACTAATGTTGCTGGGCTTGTTCTCAGTGCACAGTGCACTGCTGTTGTATGACAAACACTATTAAGGTCAAAATCAAGATTTATGTGATAAAGTTCCATCAGATAGGTACCCTTTTCCCAGGATTAGGGGCTCCATAATTCTGTCTTCCACCTCGATGACCACCTTGATGCCATTCCTGATCAAAGTTTTGACCTGAAGGCAAGACCGAAGTTGAAGGCATGACAGCATCACACACACACACACACACCACACACACACACACACACACACACACACACACACACACACACACACACACACACAACTCAATCCTAATAATATGACAGTATTTTCTTCATGATTATTAAAAGGGGCACTCCAATTTGACACACAAAGTTGAGTTTACTCGACATAGGGAGTACTAATCCGCCTGTAATGTCTTCCGTGGTCTTAAGGAACTTTCTCAAGTCTGAGAAATAAACTTCATAGTGATGTAATCTGGGTTATCTCATTTTAGGCTTGGAGACTGCAATTTTTTAACACTAAATTGCCAGAGTAGGCTATCCCTTTAATACTTTCCTACAGTGTTTTTAAATTTTTAAATTGTCTTAAGAAAAATCATTAGTAATATGGCCATGATGACCAAGTAGATACATGGATTCCTCATGTAAAATGGCATAAATTAGTTGGATTACTTAAGGAATTCATGCAGCCTGTAAAACCAACAGGGATAACACTCAAACTACAGTATATTTATGACACTGGTTGTAATTTTGACGGTTGATTAAGTAGGTTAATAGCCTTTATAATTATATCAAGTAATTTAAAGGAGAATACAGGTCAAGTGATAGGATAAAATGTGCTGCTTACAGATAAATTTGTTGGCTAATTTAAATTTGATCCGTTACAAAACTAACTTTTTCTAGATGTGAAAAGTAGCAAACCGTAAGCTGGCAATAATACCATGTGTGTTAGGGTTTGATCAGCGTTATAGGCTAACTTACTCACCGCGTGGACGTTTAGATCCATAGTTTCCACGGCCTGCTGGGAAACCAAACCCTGTCGCTGCCCCGTGATGCCATCCCGCCTGGCCGCTAGAGTCCCAGATGGGCTCGGAGGACGTCTCGCCCCAGCTCCACATGCTGGGGTGGAAACTGCTCGAGTGGGGCTGCTGCTGCTGGAAAGGCTGCATGGAGTTTGGAGGGGGACAGCCGAAGTCCGGCGGAGGATAGTGTCCCGGTTCATTCATACTCCGTGCCTGAAGTCGTTGCTCACGGAGACAGTGAAATAACGTTATATTTGAAGTAAATTTAGGTTTCTCACCACGCAGCTCTCACATGTGCATGTTTTGCTCTAGTGTAGTTTACACACACGTTCGTCACTTCCGCGAGAGCAGGAAGGACGTGAACATGAACACAACCAAAATAAAAAAAAACGAATCTAAAAAAGGGCGATAGTTATCACCCTGTAGCTATGATAGTTTTCTTGACACATTGCCACTTGCACATACCATGCTCCACCGCATCAGCGTTTCTTATGTTCAGACTGTGTGTCTGTGTTACAAAAAATATACAGCCAGTATGTTTGCGAAAACGTCTCGCGAGATTTAACAGTGATCTCATTTCCTTGGGGTGCCTGGTTGAGGAGAAACCCCGTCTGGAATGTATTTTCTACTTGATTAGAAATGTACATTAGAAATGTTGCCATGTGTGGGTTATACGTAGCGTCATAAGTTAGGTGGCCGTTTTGTCATAAGCCAACTCACTTTTTATATATATATATATATATATATATATATACACACACACACACACACACACACACACACACACACATTTGCAGTGTTAAAATATGTGCATGACGTAAACTACATTTAGGCAATACTTTATCTTTATGAAAAATCAAAACATACGGAGTAGTTTCTAAATCAGCTGAAATATCGATACAGTTATAAAATATTTCGGATATCGGGTGATATGAAAGAGCGGACTTGGCAACCCAGCAGTTTCCGGTGTGCTCTATCTCTCTCGCCGCGTGTGTTTCAGACAGAGAGGGAGCAGCAGCGTGGTGACGAGAAAAACCTGGCGGCTCTCAACTTTGAGAGCGCACACATTCTGTAAAGTATCCGAACTGCTGCCAAAATGCTCGTGCTGTTTGAGACCGCCGCTGGATATGCAATATTCAAAGTTTGTATTTCCCTTCTGATCTCTTGTCACTTAAAGATTGAGGAATTATTAAGGTTAACAGCACATTAGCTAACGTGCTTGAGTTAGCTTAGGTTAGCCTCGCGGCTAGTTACCACAGCCCACGTTGCTTCGACTGTATGTAACCTTACTGATAGTGAGCAGAATGATATTGAAATGATAAAATTTGTACTCCGGTATGTGAACTGTATCATTTAATATTTTGATGGTACCGCTAGATGGCTGTTTTTGTTAAGCCAATGTAGGTTGGCAGTGTGAAGGCCCTGTAACCACGTGTGCATGTTGAGGCGAACTTATGTGACTGTCTCTAACGTTACTTCTCCCAACACGTTTATATGCATGTACAATATTTTGTAAATCTTATCAACCCAAAATCCTGAGTTCATCATACATGCCAGTGTTGGTTGATGCCCAGACCTTTTTAATGCAAGACCACTAACCGAGAGCTTCTGTTATATTTCAGGTGCTTGATGAGTCCAAACTGCAACAGGTCGACAGCCTGTATAAGGAGTTTGAAACTCCTGAAAAGGCAAACAAAATGTAAGTGTTGAAGGTGAAATGTGCTAGCTGTTTGCATGTGATGCTGTGTAGCACGTGTAAATTAAGTTAGAGGAATAATATGTGAACTGTTTTGTCTCTGCTAGTGTGAAACTGAAGCATTTTGAGAAGTTCCAGGACACAACAGAAGCCTTAGCAGGTAATGATATATGTCTTTGTGCACTAGCTAATATACAACTGATCTGTGGTCTGTGATGTATTTCAGTGTCTGATTTAAAAAAAAAAAAAAAAAAAAAAAAAAAAAAAAAAAACATGAGGTATTCCAAAGTACTCGTCACTACCACTGAGACCACATTGTCAGCAGGTAGTTTAGATGATGAAGAAGGGAAGTTGGCCCCTTTTTTAACTTAGCAATGATAGAAAATAAAACTTTTTAAACTGAATTAGATTGTGTGTAAACTAGAGCTGGGCAATATATCAATATTATATCAATATCGTGATAGGAGACTAGATATCGTCTTAGATTTTGTATATCGTAATATTGTGATATAAGTGGTGTCTTTTCCTGGTTTTAAAGGCTGCATTACAGTCATTTTCTGAACTTAAACTGTGTTTACTGTTCTATTATTTGCCTTTACCCACTTAGTCATTATATCCACATTACTGGTGATTATTTATCAAAAATCTTTGTGTAAATATTTTGTGAAAGCTCCAATAGTCAACACTACAATATTGTTGCGGTATCGATATCGAGGTATTTGGTAAAAAAATATTGTGATATTTGATTTTCTCCATATCGCCCAGCCCTAGTGTAAACTACAATTCCCTCAAGCATTTTCGGTTTAATCTTTTCTGGTATTAATACGTCAGTTCATGTAGTTATTAGAATTAATTTAATTCAGTGTTCTTAACCTCTGCCACTCAGCTGTCACTGCCCTCACCGAGGGAAAAATTGGCAAGAGTTTGAAGAAAGTGCTGAAGAAAGTTGTTGCTAAGGAAGCTCACGAGCAGCTGGCCATCAGTGATGCAAAACTCGGTGGGGTTATTAAAGTAAGTGGATCAACATTTATGTACACAATTAGTATTCAATAACTGCGTTGCATGCTAGAGTTACTGCAAGAGGCTCTAAAAGGCTCTGGTTTTCAGGAAAAGCTTGACCTGAGCTGTGTCTACAGCCCTGCTGTGGCTGAACTCATGAGATGCATAAGGAGCCAGATGGAGAGCCTCATCACTGGACTTCCTCCCAGGGAGATCAGTGCCATGTCTCTTGGATTAGCTCACAGGTAGACGATATACAGATACGGTGTTGCATATATATACGACCGCTGCCTATGATTACACTTGCTGTCTGAAACGTCCCTGTAGATTTTCCTCAGCATTCGTCACTACCACTGAGGCAGCATTCTCTCCCCAGGCGTAGGAAGATCAAAAGTAGTTTGCCATGTGTGGAAATAAGTCATTAATAAAGCTTTTCTCTGTATTTTCCAGTTTATCCCGCTACAAGCTGAAGTTCAGTCCAGACAAAGTGGATACTATGATTGTGCAAGCCATCTGTAAGTTGTATTTATTTTTTTTATGCTGTAAGAAAAACAGTAAAACAATATGTAGTGATAAATAAGGCTGCAACTAATTATTTTCTATCAATCATATTTTCTCAATTTATAGGTCTTTGGAATATCAGAATTACCATCCCAATTAGCTACAGTGATGGCTATTAGAGTATGCAGTCTGACTTTGAGAATTTCTTTTTGTCTCTTCAGCTCTTTTGGATGATCTGGATAAGGAGCTAAACAACTACATTATGCGCTGCAGAGAGTGGTACGGCTGGCACTTTCCTGAGCTGGGAAAAATTGTCACAGACAATTTGGCATACTGCAAAGCTGCCCGCCACATTGGTAAAGAACAGTCTGCATTTGCACTTAACTTTGGTGTTGCACTTTTGCAAAGTTAGTAGGTTTGAAAGAGATTAGATTAGTTAACATTGATCCACAGAGGCAGAGATGCTTTTAGTCCCTAGTATGGGTGAATGCCAAAAAAAGCCAGATCCTACATTTTCAAGTTTTTAATGCATTTCATTACCCAACCCCTGCCTGGTAAAACCCTAAATCTTTTTACAACAGTTTGAGCTTCTATTGCAGGGTGTTAGTAACAAATTTGTAGCCTCCAAACCCAAGCGTCTTGGATTCTAAAGCTCCTCCTCATTTACATAATGCTGTCTGGAGCAGCTGTGATACTTGCATGAAAGCATCAGTGACCGTATTCCTGAGTGGCAATATTGTGTCTCCAGGTGATCGCACAAACGTGGCAGGCTCTGATCTGTCAGACATCCTCCCTGAGGAAATTGAAGCAGAGGTTAAGCTGGCCGCTGAGATCTCCATGGGAACAGAAGTGTCGGAACAGGACATCGGCAACATTAGGCACCTATGTGATCAGGTTTGTCTCTTCTTTCGTCATTACGCGATCACACCAATACATACTTTATTGGTGTATTTTACTGTTGAACATTGGAAAGCTCAAGTGACAGTTGTGATGATGACGACATTTGTCTTTATCCTGAAACAAACAATGTGGGTTTTCAGTCACTACCTCATCTGAACAGTCACAGTAGATTGCTGCTGCTCATAACTACAGGATTGCTTTGATAATTTTCTTTGATTATCTACTTGCAGTTGTAATACAACTCGTATCTCCTTCTTTTCCATAGGTGATTGATATTTCAGAATACCGCACTCAGCTGTACGACTACTTGAAGAACCGAATGATGGCGATCGCCCCTAACCTGACAGTAATGGTGGGAGAGCTGGTGGGCGCCCGGCTCATCTCGCATGCGGGTAAGTCAACGAGGAGCGTTGGCGTGAAAACCAGCCAAGCGGTGATGATGACGACATTATGTCTCTTTCCTGAAAATGACTGATGTTTTTAAGTCACTACCTCATCTGAGCTTGTGTAAAGAGGCTCAATGAGCTGGTACTGGTGAGAGCATCATATTTACGTGTCGGTCTTGTTTCTGTGTTATTAAGGTTCCCTTATGAATCTGGCAAAGCATCCGGCCTCCACAGTGCAGATCCTCGGAGCTGAGAAGGCTCTGTTTAGAGCCCTGAAGACTCGCAAAGACACACCCAAGTACGGTCTCATCTACCACGCCTCCCTAGTGGGCCAGACCTCTGCCAAGAATAAGGGCAAGGTAAGTCCAGAAGGACCCATAACTGGACAAGGTAATGATCCTCAGTCTGGTGGTTAGAAAATGAACATGGTCTTTGTTTCCTGTAATATCTGTCCAGATCTCTAGAATGCTCGCAGCTAAAGCATCCTTGGCTATTCGCTACGATGCCCTGGGAGAGGACACAAATGCAGAAATGGGAGTAGAGAACCGTGCCAAACTGGAGGCCAGGTTGCGCCAGCTGGAGGAGAAAGGAGTAAGTAGTAGAAAAGTAGAAAATAGATTTTAGGGATACCCTTTTCGGTATCCCTGGTACCACTCTGAAATGTACTTAAATTGTATAAAGTCACTCAAGAGTAAATTTTTGGTCTTGAATGCATCAAAACTTTGTAAATGTGTTTTTTTTATTTATTTTTTTTTTTTATAACAATAAGAGGCATTCTTAAAGTTCCAGAGTGTAGTTCCCAAATTATTTTAGACAACTCCAGAGGTCTCCTCAGTCAGTCAGGAGTAGCACTGGCAGCAGATACACACTACAGATAAGTTACTGAAAGATACAAGGTCTAAAAAAATATTCACACCTCAACTTTGCTAATAGTTACCTCCAGGAAGTATTTTTACTAAGCATTTATTGACTTAGTTTTTTTTACATATTGGCCCAAATAATTTCCTCATTTGACTATTGCCATGCTGGTTAAAAAGGTCAATGTTTATGTATCTGACTGCTCTGGGCTTTCTTTCTGCTGGTCATCTGATCTTGTCTGTTTCTTCTTCTCAGATCCGAAGAATCAGTGGAACAGGCAAAGCAATGGCAAAGGCAGACAAATACCAGCACAAAAGGTAAATACTCACCGACAGCCCCTTTCCAAATATTCTGTATTTCCACTTGTAAATATGAAAGGTGTTAAGTACTTACTTGCGTCTCCACAGTGAAGTGAGAATGTACGATCCATCCGGCGATTCTACTATTCCCTCCACGTCAAAGAAGAGGAAGTTTGAGGAGGTGGAGGAGGAGGCAGCTGAAGAGCCCGAAACACCGGTAGTCAAATCCAAAAAGCCCAAAAAGGAACGAGTAACAGAAGGTGGGTAGAATAGGAATGAACCTAATCTTTTGGCTCATTTCCCACAGTGGAGTTTATGATGCTCAAGCTCTTTTTCCTACATGTTCTGTAGAAGCAGCAGAAACGTCTGCTGCAGCAGAGGAGACTCCCAAGAAAAAGAAGAAGAAAAAGGACAAGAAAGCGGAGGAACCGGAGGAAGAAGAGGAGGTGGTAGCAGTAACTGAGGTAGGAATCTGTCGGTAGTCTAAAGGCTATTCATAAAAGATATGACAATTTTGCATTCTTTTTGTTGCATATTTGTTATGCTCACTTCTGTTCTCTCCCAGTCAACAGAAAAAAAGAAAAAGAAGAAAAAAAAGGTCAAGCAGGAGGAAGAAGATGACTGAAATAATGGACAGTGTATATATTTTCTGTTTTTGTCATTTTAGTTTTGTGTCATACATTTATATCTATCAAGAGCAAAACTGTATTGGATGCTTGTTTTTGGACATCATAAAGAGTTCACGTAAAGAAAAATCATCAGTGGACCTGCTTTTTATAACTGCCAATAAGATGTGATTTGAAATCAGTATATTTCCAGTCATGAAATGTGTTTTTTTTTTTTTTTTTTTTTTTTTTTTTTTTTTTTTTTTTTTTAAATGTTAAAAGTTTGTAATCTTTCCTGGATGACTGTTTTTATGTTGATTTTTATTTGCATAAACATCTGTATCAGAGATGTCTCAAATTCAGCACAGAGCAATGAGTTGATGAGGAAAGATTCTTCCATTCTCTGTTGTCAAATCTTTTTTGCCTGCCCAGGTGAAATAAACATTTTTTGTTCTATAGGATCTGATTTAATTATTCAATGCAGAACTCAAACATTGATTTATTTTTATAAAATGTTTGTCACCACATGTAGTTGCTATTGTTTCACTGTATGAGAAGATAAAATCAGGTGAAAGTTCAAAGTTTGAGTCGGATTGCGTCATTGCACTTCAAGCAAGACTGCGACTTTGGAAATCAAAGTCTTCGTCTTAAAATAAAATGAACTTGTAAGCAGGACAATGCTCCCTTGCTTAATTCAGTCACTTAGATTGTGCCACCTCAGCCGTTCTGGTATGGCCCATCACTAGCTTATTGTGACTAGTTTTATTTTTTTAAGTTGTGCCATATGGTCTAACTCACATTACTGAAATTTGACTTAAGCATGCTACATTAACAATTTAATTGAATGAATAGAAATGCGTTTACATAGTCTGCAATGCTGAGTTGTGTACTAAGTTAAAATGGAAATATAAGCACAGAACTGTTAAACCAAATCATAATTATACCATATGTGTTAACAACCCTTTTTAATGGAGCAGCGTACTGTCCATGTCATACTTGAGGTATTGACAAATAAATTGTTATGAAGGCTTATAACTATAATACAGATGTTGCACCCAACATCCCTTCATCAGGAGACTATGTCGCCATACTTTTAGATCACTAATGTGACTCTAAGTACATTTGAAACACCGGTACTGTACGTATATAAGTTGAGATAGTTGTACTCGAGTATTCCATGATACTTACATTATATTAATAATATATAAGCATAACACTCATGGGGTCCATATTCTGCATCCCTGCATTGTGAGTACTTTTACTTTTGATACTTAGACGAGTACATTTAGCTAATACCCTAGTTTGCTTTTACTGACAATTTACTTGAGTCCAATCCGTTACTATTGGCAGGCGTTACTGGAGGAGCGCAGATCTACATCATCGATTGGCTGCATCTGTGCTCTGCAGAAATGCCTTGCTTTCGTACCACATGGCACGCACTACAGACCATGGGCACGCATGAGAGTCAGATGTGTTATGAAGAAGATTAAGATTAACTACTTAGCCATATCTTATATTCATATAGCTAGTGCTCTGTAAGAGAAATATATAACTAAACATGTCACAGTTACAAGCGAGGTTCTTCACAGAGGACAAAAGGTGAGCTCTTATTCCCTTAACGAAACACGAAAACTAACAGGACAGGAATGGCTAGCGGGCTGGCTAACAAGCTGGAACTTACAGTAAACAGTAACGTTACGACATTACTGGGAGACACTACCTGACTTTACCCATGCATGTGTACTGTACATTTAGGCTTCGCCTCTTTTTACTCGTTAGCCTCTAATAGTTACGTTAGCTGGTTTTAGCTTGTTGATTTCGCTAGCTAGTGCTAACAATCCCAATATATGACTGACTGCTGACGTCATTTGCATCTTTGTTACACAGAAACTTATGACAAACTTATCCGTTTAGTATTAAATATATGTGTGTATTTGATGGCTGTAACCTACGGTACAAACAAAGAAGAAGAAAATGCCTTTCTTTATAGGTATATTGTCGATGATGTCCCATTCTCCATCCCTGCTGGCTCTGAAGTGCAGGACCTCAGCAATGTCATCAACAAGCTGCTGGAGGCCAACAATGGTAAAACACACACTTGACTTTATACATTAACCAGACTATTTCTGGCACACAGTTCCTCAGCTGAGTTTTGCAATTAAAGCAGCACTTAATACTAGTGCACATTTAGAAGACTTATTACTTAACAGTGTTTCACTTGAAACAGCCTAGGCTTTGTTTTCTAAGATAATTGTCATTGTCTATTATTACTAAGCAAAACTTCTTATTACGTATATATTGTCTTTTCTATGTTTATATTGATCTTAATTTATATCAAATGGTTCACAAAATCTCAGTAATTGTTCTTTTTGTTTCCACAGCATCTCACAGCAAAGTGGAGTTTGACTTCCTGGTCAGGGGCCAGTTCCTGCGAACGTCGCTGTCCATCCACATGGACACAGAAGGCATATCAACGGTATGACCGGCCTCACTGCTTAAACCTGAGTGGATATGCTGTGTGCCTGTTACATTAGCGGCACTGTAGACTATATCGACCATGTTTCATTTCCGGGATTGTTCAGGTGCCGCCGAAAATTCCATCTGATGTCCCTAATTTTCAACCAGATGACCGTTACCTTCCTCTGTCTTTGTGTTGCCGTTCTAAACTCTGGTGGATTTCTGAGGACTATGGTTAACTGCTCCTCAGATCTATGCAGGGTAAATCTAGACAGCTAGCTAGACTATCTGTCCAATCTGACTTTACTATTGCACGACTAAAACTGCTTTTGAACGTACACGTTTCACCAAAACAAGTTCCTTCCCGAGGCTATTTTGCAGAGGCACCGTCATTGTGTCTGGGGCTCAGCGCCGACGAAGACAATTGTGATAGGTTTAGAGAAATGCCAATACACCAGAGCACATTTTACTCCCATCCTGCAATGCTATGTGGACTGGCCAGACCTTCCTTCGCAGCGCTGTGGAGGAAGATCTGGCAATGCGAGACTAGTGGCACCGAATCCTTCCAGTGACTGACAGTTGCATGCAGGCAGTGTCCTGTTTTTTTCTTGCTAAGATTTAATATTTCTTTTTCATGTGAAAGCAAGAACTTCTACTATGTTTTCTTATGTCGATTTAGTGGGTTTTAATTGTCTTGGAGCACATCCTTTGGTATTTATGCATCGGTGTGTTTGTCTGGGTTTCAGGAAGAAGTGGTGGAGATAGAGTATGTAGAGCGGATCACAGCCCCAGAGCCCGAGGAGTGCATGATGCACGATGACTGGATTAGCTCCGTAGATGCAGATGCTGAGTGGTAAGATGATAGACAGACTGTCAAAGGGGGGACATTTTCCCCACTTTTCATTGCATTTCCATTTCCTTCTGTCCTTTTTGGTCACAGCAGTACGTTATGTAACTGGTTGCTTCAAAACCTCCAAGATATTGTATGTTTTTAATCAGCATTACACTGACATCGCGCGACACCAATTTGGTTTCCCAAGCAAGACTTTGTGTTGTTTTTGTAAATGTAACTTTACGTATTTAGTTTTCTCCATATAGTTATAATAGAACAAGGTGAATATAATAGTAATGAAACATTAGAATAAATGGATGAATAAATTATTTTTAAAAGAGCTAGAGGGAAAAAAAAAAAGCCCAGACATATTTGCAAGAAATTTCTCATAGTTGTTAAACATTTAAAATTCTCAGGACATCTATTGAGGTGGTACATACTATTGTACACATATTCTATTAATAATATCCTACAGAGCAATTTTGTAGTTATGTTTTTTCAAGAGTTTTTTTGCAAGGTGTTGATTTAACTGTGTGGTCATTTTGGAGAATGGATTTTGTGGTGCCGTTGAGTTGAAATATGTTATACTGACAGTGGCAGGTGTTTCTATTATTTTTATCAGAGTGGGTAGGCTGAACGATAGAAAACCCTCTCTGTATAATGCAGTACAGTTGAACAGCAGCAGATAAGGCAGCCTCCAAAATGAGCATACACAACTGCAACTGAGACATGCACTGAGTAACCCCTCCCACATGGCACCATCTTTGGTACTTCTGCACTAATATTTCTTGTTATTTGGATATTCATCTGCAACAAGTCAACATCACCAACATTGCGTATATTATCGTTTTGCAGGATCCTAACAGGGTCATATGACAAGACAGCCAGGATCTGGTCCGTGGAGGGCAAGGCGGTGATGACGGTGGCCGGACACACGGATGTGGTGAAAGATGTAGCCTGGGTCAAAAGAGGTGAGCAGGACAGAGTGGCAGACATTCACTCTGCTAGTAATAATGGCAGCCTTTCTCAAAACATCCATGTCAACGTTTCTGTGCAGAAGGTCTGACCTCTCTGCTTCTGACGGCCTCTCTGGACCAAACCCTCCTGCTATGGGAGTGGAACTCTGAGAGGAACAAGTTGAAAGCCAGGCACTGCTGTCGGGGCCACACAGGGAGCGTTGACGCTGTTGCAACAGACCCGACTGGCTCAAAGGTAAGGAGGGATGGATGGGGGTTAAGAAGGAGCAGAATTGAGTTGGAGCGGTAGAGAAAAACAAGGATGGAGGATGACGAGGGACGAAGCTAAGGGGTTTCACTGTTGTTATGTCAGTCAAAGCATTTGTGTTGCTCCCATACAGTTCTGCAGCGGCTCCTGGGACAAAATGTTGAAGATTTGGTCAGCAGGTAGGTATCCAGAATGACTGATTGCATGTTAAGTATTACTGAATAAAGCGCAAATCTTTAACAAGCTACAACCTTTTTACCGGTCAGTGCCCACAGACGAGGCAGACGAGGTTGAAGAACCTGCTGACAGGCCGAGGAAGAAACAGAAGACTCAACAGCTAGGCCTCACCAGGGTGAGTGGCCCAAGAGAGCTATATCAGCATGGCTAACCCGGTTATAGAAAAATGGGTAGATTACTCAAAGTTAACATGTTGAATTATGAAGGAATATCAACAAAATGAGGTTTGTCCCACTGACGCAGACTCCCCTGATGACGTTATCTGGACACAATGAGGCGGTGTCCTCTGTTCTGTGGTGCGACAGTGAGGAAGTTTGCAGTGCATCGTGGGACCACACCATCCGCGTGTGGGATGTCGAGACAGGAGGAATGAAGACCGCGCTGGTGAGAAAAAAAAACCCGCTGACAAGCAGAAAGTGGGCCAGAAACCAAACTGATTCAACTGATTTCAAGTTTTTCACATCTAGACGTTTTGTTTATCTATATTTTTTACAGTCCATGTATACTAATAATATTTGAACATCATATAAGCATAAGGCAGTAAATCACACTGCTCTTTGCAAATGCAATCAAGCTTAAACAACATTGAAATATTTTAGATTAATGAAATTGTTAGAAAAATTGACGGTATTCTTTTTGTCATTTCCTGACGTTTTATTTCTTCCACAGACGGGCAGTAAAGTATTTAACTGTATTTCCTACTCACCTCTGTGTCGACGGCTGGCCTCGGGCAGCACAGACAGACACATTAGACTGTGGGACCCTCGCACCAAAGGTACCGCTGTGCTCCAAATACCACACGCGTCTTAATGAAAAAAGATTATTTAGTCTGCGTCTCCTAAAAGTACCCAAAAATAGCCATTTTAGCAACATTGTTTTATTTCCAGTCTCTGCGAGCACTTTCCCTCTTCCCCGTTCTAAACGCAACCTCTCCTTTCCCCCACAGACGGGTCGCTGGTGCTGTTGTCTCTGACCTCCCACACGGGCTGGGTCACTGCTGTGAAGTGGGCGCCGTCACATGAGCACCAGTTGGTCTCCGGTTCCCTTGACAACCTGGTCAAACTGTGGGACACCAGAAGGTTTGTGAAGCACATAGTTCAGTGTAGTAAAATCTGCGTTCCAATCAGAAATCTCTAACCTATTCCCATTAGGACTTAAAGGATGTTCTGTAGTTCTGTTATTGTTAACAAATCGACTTCATTTAGTCCATCTTTCAATACTTTCTGACTTCCCTGACTGGCTGATAAATCAATCAATAACCCTAAGTAAATGGTATTATTTAAATGGTATGGCACAGATGGTTACCATGTTATTTATTTATGCATTTCTTTCTGCACAGAACAGAATAGACCTACATAGTCAGGTTTGATTTGGTCATTTAGAATTTTTTTCAGATTAACAAAAGGATGAAGGTTTTTTTTTTTGTCCTTCTCAAGGTAATTTAACCATTTAAAAAAAACATTAACAAAGCTAAAAACTGTTTTTTTTAGTTCATTAAAAGTTGGTATTCTGGAGATACGTGGTTTTTTCAGGACAGTGACGAGCATTTGCTTTAACCTGAATACATTTCCAGTTGTTTGTCTTTATTTTTGCTACTTAAAAGACAATTTAGACTTCATTTTATTTTCAGTAGCTAATCCGAGCATTAGCTGGATCATGACCCATACTGTTTGAGCATAAGGGGTTACTTGTGCAGACATGTAGAGCACTGCAGGACATCCTGTTATTCCACACATCTGATAGTAAACTGCTTTCTGGCTGAAACGAGCTTCCTGTCTTTGTCAGAATAAAATACGGTGTCAGTTTATAAAATGTTTCTTCAGCCTGGCTACACCCACTGCATCTCAACACTCCGCTGAAGTCTCTCTTTTGTTGGTGCTGTATTTTGGTATACATTTGTCCTTTTTTGTGGGTCTTTTGTTTTCCTCACTGTTGTGTAATAAACCTCTGTGTTGGCATTTAATGAATGAAGTTAACCCATACATGTTGCTTTCATATCTCCCAGCTGTAAGGCTCCTCTGTATGACCTAGCGGCCCACGAGGACAAAGTGTTTTGTGTGGACTGGACAGAAAGCGGGGTAAGACTGTTTTCCACGAATAGAACCCCAAAGCAAAGATTATTCAGTGGGAAAATCAGGATGGAAAATAGATAAATAAAACAAAGAATTACTGATATACTGAAGAAAAAAAGACGCAGTTCTACACAAACACACTTAATACATAAAATCAATGTGTAACTTGTTGTTTCCTTTGTTTCTTTTCAGCTGATGTTGAGTGGGGGTGCAGATAACAAGCTGTACACCTACAAATACTCAGCCTGCCAGTCAGATGCGGGGGCATAGGTCAACAGCCAGCATGGACTCCAGAGATCCACCACATCCATCCCCGCAGACAATAAGGACTGCATGTTGGAAATTATCAATGTAGTTACAGGCAGACGAAAGCAGCAGTGAATTATAATTTTTTATTGTACAAAACTTTGCTTGCTTTGTTCTTTGCTATCCTGGTTATTTTTACCCCTCTCAATTTTTACACATTTTCTTATGGATTGTCTGTTTTCCTGTTACCCAAGAAAACTATAAATTAATTTTTGTCTCCTGAAATGTCTCTTCTATTTAATGTTTTATTCATTTGACAGTGTATTTGTGATATTTTGATGGTGACAATTAGTGGAAGTGGAAAGCACAAACAACAGTTACATGATGAAAATGACCAGAAAAGGTTCCACATACAAATCTTTCCTGTTTTCTTCTGACCTAGAGAGAAAACGGCAACACACTGAATATAAGGGAGGGATTTCAACGGGTGATTGGGTTTAAGGCATACACTCTATATTATTAATTATATATATATATATATATATATATATATATATATATATATATATATATATATATATACATACATACATACATACATACATACATACATGCTATGGTTTAAGGCCATGTGTAAAGTGTGTTATCCACTTTTGCAGCCATTAGCTGTGAGCGGCTCCTCATTTGAATAGACGATCTTCGGTGTGGCCTGATCAGCAGCGACCCCTTGTGTCCAAACAGCGCTAAAGCTATTTTGCATATCCTGTTTCTCTGACTCACATTATGTCGGCAGTTATTGGCACAGGAGGCTAGCCGAGCTGCTCAGCATAGATGCTCAGAGTGCTGCACAAAACTAAAAGCAAGGTAAAGGTATATTCCCCTTCTTAAATGATCTGACCATACAAGAAAAACCGGGCTTGTTGAATTGCCTCGTCGCTTAGTCAAATGTTTCCGGGGCATTAACGTTACTGTTCTTGCCACGACATTTGCTACGAGCTAAACTGCTGCTAGCACACCAGCTCTTTCACTGACGCTTTCTGGCAGGGTTTTTCCGACTACCGTTAGGTTTCTTTCTACTTTTTATCCTTTATTTTATAGTATCGATAACATGTCAGAATGACACGCACCTTTTTTGCTTTTTCTCTCCTTGCCATCAAGGCAGCCTTTCTTGTAACTGAACACCTGCTCTTCAGCCAGCTGGCTCTCGATTCTCTGACTCCCTGAAGTAGCAGGTGATCTCTGCTCCAACAACACTATTAGATTAGCTTTTTAGCTTTTAGCATCTGTCCAGCCACAGATGTCATCTTTGATAATCGCCTATAACTCGATAATATTTTACTGGGGGAACAACTGTCAGCTATGCTTGCTGTTTTGCCTTGTATGTATCCAAGCGAAATTCAACAGGAAAAACCAGCAGCAGTTCTTTTTTTTCTTTTCCAGTTAGCCTTTTTCATTCATTGTTAGAGCATGGCTGTCACTGACATTAGACAGTCACTTTGAGTCAGTTTTACACTAAATCTTATCTAGCTAACAAAGTCTGCAGTCTTCAATCACGTACAAAGCCTGGTCATGCCGTTCTGTGTGAGGACCATAAACAAGGAAAACATATGAATGCCAAATGGGCAGTCTTTGATCAGTTACTATATTGTTTTATACTTTTATGCAATTTTTTTTTAAAATCCTCATGCTTTTATCCTTCTTCGTCCTCTGTGTAAACATCATCTCTATATTTCTTTTGATTTTCAGAAGAGATAAAGGCTGATATCCGGTGATGGACGGGTATGTGTAAAATCCATGTTCAGCTACACATAACTGTTAACATCAATACCATTATTATTACGATGATATGAGACACTGTTGTTATGTCTGGGCTCCAGGTTTGCAGGGGACACGCTGAGCGGTGGCCGGGCTCTGCTGCCTGAGGACAGCTCGGTCATGGCTCGCATGCAGAAGAAGTTCTGGAAGACCAAGCAGGTCCTCATCAAAGCCACGGGCAAGAAGGAGGACGAGTACGTGGTGGCCTCAGACGCTGACCTGGATGCCAAGCTTGAGGTAGGAGAGGAGAGATGAACTAAAGCAGAGATCTTCTATAGGGGGTCCAGGACACCTTATGCGGTCCTCAGAGTTACTGCAAGGGGGGAACACCAAGTTATTTTTTAATCATTTAAAAAAAAAAAAAAAAAAAAAAAAATGTTTTTCCAAAAGTTAAAATATGTCACATGAGTCCATCATATTATTAGCCAAGATACATTGTTTTTAAATGTACACAACATTGACGATAAAATAAGAGATGCTTACTGGCCTTGTAGGTAAGGTAGACATCCACAGAAACTGTGCTACATTAAAACATGATGTATAAATATATGAATATGTCAGTTATTATTATTTTAATAGCTTAGTATTCAATGCATCATAAAAGGTATGTGTAAAAGCTGTAGGCCCGCAATACACGTTATTGTAGGCCCAATTTAATATGAGTCTCAATTTGATATAATACCTAGTAGGGGGTCCCTGCTCTGTCTTTCTTTCAGCTAAGGGGTCCATGGCCTAAAAAAACATAGAAGACCAGTGTACTAAACCCTACATGATTTTTAGTTGCAAAACCTTAAGATTTATTTCCATCTGTTCTTCCACCAATCTGTCACGCTGAACCTATTGTTATCCATTGGACAGGTGAACAGTAGTCATGTAAATGTTCCTTCTGACTATTGCTTTTGTTCTCCTGTAAATACTCCAAGGGCTTTCTACCTCTTGTGGCCCTTTCCTAAGCATCATTATTTGTCCTTTTCTATTCGATAACTGCGGGAGAGTATTCCATTCTGCTATAAGCATAGCTTGAGTTGAAAGCACAGCAGTAAAGTATAATGATACCAAACGCTTTACAAAGATATTTCTTTCTCAGAACCTTCTCGTATGAGTGGTCTGCATTTATATAGCTCCTTTCTGCCCAACCTTACCTCACCTATTTACCAATGGTGGCTGAGCAGCTAAAGCTTGCTCTCCATGCCACCTCTCCATTGCAAGTAAAGGCCCTGCATTCAAAGTCCTACTTAAGTAAACATGTCCCCCTGTGGCTGATATATTATTACACACAACATTATTAGATTATTATAATAATGATGCAACAATGTGTAAGCAGCATTTTACTGTTACCCATTGGTAGTTAAGTTGTATAGATCCACTGAATATTTTTTTTTTGTCTGTTATCCATTTCTGCAGCATATGCTCCTAAAAATAAAATGTTCCTTGTGAGATATTTTGGAAACTTTTATTGTGTGTCATTGTAAAGGATTATGTGTCTGCAGAATGAACACAAAGAGAGGTTTTTCAGAACATCAGCAGTATTATTGGTACAAGTTGTCCATTGTTTGCAGGGAGCTTTTCTTGCTGTCTAATTATAAGAGTTCTAATTATGGGTGAGATGTGTCACACTCACCACATCACAGCTGTGGAAAATGATGTCAAAAGAGGGTACCGTTTGTTCCTTTGCCTCAGTCATGTCTCACCGGTGCAACGCATGATAATGGACAGTATGGATTGGCTGAAACCTGACTGGCATTTACGGTAGCTGTGACAGGCTGTCTGACTGTCTGGTCCTGTGAGACAGGGACGTGGTAGAGTTACACTGAGCAGCTCGAGACACACTGTGAGGCTTTTGTTTGCTCTGGAACAAGATCAGGCCTCTTCTGTCCTCCTGCTGTCTTTGTGCCTCCATTCTTCCCCAGAGAGACAGAGACAAACTCAGAAAAGAGGGGAAAGACTGGCAGAAGCAGAACCACATACACAGATCCCACACTAGGGACATTTACAGAGAGTAAATTCAGATCAGATTTTTGAAGAGCCGATCTGTCTTGTTGCTTTTTTTTTTTTTTTTTCTTCTCTATGGCCTTCATAAATGTCCTGTTGACTCAGCCATCTGTGGAGCAGCAGAGCACTAAAACCACCAGGGCAGATTAGATTTGGAGCCGCTTCTGAACGGCAGCCTTACAGTTAACCTTGTTTTATCTGGTTTTTATCATGACATTGTCTCATCATATGTTCAAATTTCATCTCTGCTGCGTTGCTTTTTTGACCTGTGAGCTACTTGAATGAAACATCAGATCAGATTTTGTCAATGTTTGCTATACGCTTTTGAAAGCTTACATTTGTGTATAATTTTTTCAAGCATCAGTACTATTTTCAGTTTCTTCCAGTTGAAAGGGAATGTCTCCTTATTGAATCATTATTTTGTAATATCCTTTATCTTTCATCAGTCTTTTTTTTTTTTTTTTTTTTTTTTGTCTGGGTGATGAAGGAAACTTACAGAAAATCTCACTTTGAAAAAACAACTGAATGTAGAGATGTGTGTGCACAAATACAGGCGTGGACGTTTACCTGCCTCTGTTCCCCCCCCCCGCCATATTGCTGTGACTCAGACCGAGCAGCAGCCATTAGACAAACTCGATCTCGGTGAATCGAGATGATCGGAATCAGTCATCTCACTAATAAATATTAAAAAGTAGTGTGTTGTGCAGGAGCGGTGACCTGTACACAGTCAGCCAGAGATCTGACACAGCCAGGTGTTTGGCCACTGCTGAGGCAGACAGAATGAAGGCAGTGACTGTTTATTCTACAGTTAATCAGTAACGGCAAATTGACCTCCTCCCTCTGCTCTCCTACAGTCTTAAGTCTGCCTGGGTGCAGGGAGAAGAAGTGGGCAGCACTCTACTCTTCTTTATACGTTTCCACTGAATAACAAAGTCTGAGAGGAGCTGTTGCTCTGTCGTTAGCTTAGCTTTAACCCTACATGCAGACAGGCAGAAACCATTGAACATTTTCCAGGTCGACCTACAGCATTCTAATAGGGAGTTCCTCTGAATCACGTGTATAGGACAAAGTTATGAAGTAACATCCATGTCAGACCCAAACAGAATCTGCAGATGTTTTTCTTTAGCTTTTAGTGCTGCAAAATGAATATCTGTCAGGGCACGCCCTCATACTCTGCTTCTGACTGGCTAGTAGTCCTTACCTAGCTACTGCGCATGTGCGACTCCCAACAAAGATGGAACAGAAGTGAGATGTCTCACTCTGTAGCTAAAACAGAGTGCTCAACACACAGGGTGAAAAGAGGAGCTGCAGCAATGTGCAGTACAATTAAAAATATGTTTTTTGAAAGGTAAACCATGATACAACCTCTAAAATGAGCATAATATGAGCACTTTAAAGTCTGTGGAAAATTGTGTGTTCTGAAGATTGCGTGTGGTGTAGTCCAGTAAGTCGTGACAGTGAGTCAGCATAAACAATACGAGCGCCCTGACACTGGAGCAGCTGAATAGAAATCAGCCATCATGTTTTATTTATTTTATTTACAGCTGTGCTTTACCAGGATAAAGAGGAGAAGATCTTACATGAGCTGTAACTGAAAAGAGGTTGATTTTACTCAACCCCACTCTGTCCGCCATATTGAGATGTCTCCTAGACATGTCCCTCCCTAGCAGTCTCTAAAAGGCGTTTCTATTTGTATCCTACTATGTAAACCGTTTTTGAGGACTTTGAAAAGCTCTTTATAGGGGTGACCTCTAGCTCACCCAGTAAGCGCGTGTAGCGGAGTCCTTTGCAGTGGCCCGGGTTCGAGTTGCTGCGTCTCATCCCCCATCTCTCTCTTCCACCTTTCCTGTCTATCCACTGTCACTATCTAATAAAGGGAGAAAAGCCCCAAAAATAATCTTAAAAGAAATAGAGAGAAAAGAAAAGCTCTTTATAAATCTGATGTAATATTTAAGGGCGAGGTGACCCCTTTATGCTTCAGTCTTGCCTTTCTATCAGACAGCAGTACAGGAGTGGCCTTGTGTTGCTACGACACACACTCCTCATTCAGTCACTGTTGTTGTCTGCCAGATGGGAGGAGAGGGGGCTGACTGCCAGACAGAAAGCATAAAGAGAAAAAAATAGGTATTAATTAGGTGAGAGGTTGTTTTGACGCCTTTTTTTCTGATTTTTCTTTTTCCATTTTTAAATAGTTAAATTTTTCCTCCTACACATTTTCAGCGCTTATTTCTACGTCCCATATTTTCTGATATAAAACAAAAATTGAAAACGGGTCAATGTGACCCCGAAAGTCAACACAAGGGTTAAAATGGAACTGTTCTGAGAAAAGGTCTCGAGATGAGACTTTCATAGTAACCTATTTTGTGTGTGAAGTATTATAATCGGGCCTGTTTGTCTCTGCAGTTTTTCCGCTCTGTTCAGTACACGTGCACAGAGCTGCTGAAGGTCATCGAGAAGTACCAGCACAGGATCACACGTGAGTGACAGCCCAGACTACACCTTTTTAACATGGTATCTCTTTGCCGACTAACAATAGGGGGCAGTTATTTCAGACGTTACGTGTCCGATTAGTCAAGAGGCATTTTTTTGTATTTGTGATCATGTTGCTGTTTTGGACCCAGATATGACACATTTAGTTAGGTTTTCTAACAATATAACAATAAATGTACACATACAATTTATTCTTAGGGTTTCAGATTTGTTGGATATAGGTGCAGCAAAATCTGCAAAACCCTTCTAAAGCTCAAGATGGTTTGTGAGAGGGATTTTACCATCATATTAGCCTTAGTGGCCCTGGTCTTCACTACTCAAAATAAGTTTTAAACGGTGTCCTTACCACCACAGTCATGGTAGGAGGAAGTCAGCTATGTAATGACATCACTCACTTAAATCAACCGGTGCCTCTGGTTCAGGGGATTTAATAAAGCTAATAAAGATTTCTTTATTCTCATTTTGTTTTGTTCTTTGAGCCATTTTGTCCTTTGTGTACATGTGGGACTTGAACTGTCGAGCTCTTTCTCCAGGCTTGTCTCAGGAGGAGAACGAGCTCGGCCTGTTCCTGCGCTTCCAGGCAGAACACGATCGCACAAAGGCCGGCAACATGATGGACGCCACCAGCAAGGCCCTGTGCACCTCGGCCAAGCAGAGGTCAGCAGCAGAAAATAACGAAGCAATGATCATGTGTTAAAGTGACACATATACGGTGCATTCTAAACTATCTTAAACTCTGAAGGGAATAAGTGTGCTGCCTACTTGTTTTTGCTCTGAAATATTTTTCTAAATACCTTTTTTTTTTTTTTTTTTTTTTTTTTTTTTTTTTTTTTTTGAAATTGTATCTGCCTTTTTCCACAGGATGGCACTTTGCCCGCCACTGCGGCGTTTGCACCAGGAAGTGGAGACGTTCAGGCGGCGAGCCATCGCTGACACGCTGCTGACAGTCAGTCGTATGGAGAAGGCTCGCACCGAGTACAGAGGAGCTCTGCTCTGGATGAAAGATGTCTCCCAGGAACTGGACCCAGACACCTACAAACAGCTGGAAAAGTTCCGCAAGGTCAGAAGATGCCTGTTTGGGTGTATCACGGTGCGTATGAGTGTATGTATGTTCATTGTTTTTTTTTGTTTTGTTTTTTCTCTGTTGCCAGGTCCAAACCCAGGTCAGAGGGACAAAGAGCCAGTTTGAGAAGCTGAAGAACGATGTGTGTCAGAAGGTTGACATGCTGGGAGCAAGCCGCTGCAACATGCTTTCCCACTCCCTCTGTACCTACCAGGTGTGTCTCTGTTAGCCCATGCTTAAAAGTATCCTGATCGGTCTATCGGCTTGTTTGTCTTGCCTGTCTTTGCCATTTATTCAATATGTCTTTCTTTCCTGTTACGGCAGACCACTCTGCTGCACTTCTGGGAGAAGACGGCCCACACCATGTCGGGAATCCATGAGGCCTTTCAGGGACACGTACCATACCAATTCACCACACTCAAGGTACTTCAAATTTAGGAGACACCAGTGTGCAGTCCCACGTGGACAGCAACAACACAGTATGAATACTGTATTTATAGCAGTCCTCTCAGCTGAAGATATCTGTTAATACATGTCTTTATGTTATATTTAACTATATTTGTCCCTCCTATAGGACCTGCGTGATCCATTGGAGGAAATAAGAGACACACAAAAACAAGAGAATAAGAAGGAGAAGGCTCTACAGAGCAACACAGACAAGTGAGCACACACACACACACACACACACACACTGAAATGACAAGTAAAATGAAATCCTATGTAGTATGTTGTGTGTTCTTAAACCCAGTTCTAACACATTCTCGCGTATCCTGCCATGTCATTAGTCTCTGTTTTCAAGCCACTACTCTCTTCTGCTCTGTCCTTATTCACTCACTCACTCACTCACACTCACTCACTCACTCACTCACCTCACTCACTCACTCACTCACTTGTTGTCAGGCATTTTCCATCTCTATAATTTCCCTTCACGGTCTGCTCTGTCCTGTCTGTATTTTTTGCACACTATCACCTCAGCTATGTCTTCATCCAACACAAGGCCAATGTCATACCCATGTTCACTCACAAGTAAGTGTGTGTGTGTGGCAGCTTTTATACATGATGATCAGTAGTGATCCCTGTGGTAGCTGAGGGCTTTAGAATAGTGAACCTAAGACTGCAGCTCCAAATCAAATAGAGGCTACTGCATCGCTAAAAATAGCAAAACCGTGTCTTGCCAGCTAGATAATTCTCGTTTTTTTCCCCTTCCTCCTCCTTCAGTCTGGTGTCCTTGGATGACGACAAGCCATCAGGAAGTGCCTCTGGTGCAGGTATGTGCTGCCCCCTGTAGGCTTAAACACAGAGTTTCTTAGTTAATCTGGCACAGTCCTTGAAAAATAATGATGATCCTCAAATTGACTGAGCCTGGTCAGTCTTCTGGACAGAGGAGGAATTGGACAGAGAGACACAGAACCTGTGAAGACATCACATGTAGCGAGTGATTGCACCATGCTAAGAGAGTTTTGTGTATTGTAAGGGCAAATATCAGATATGAAACCATGTGTCCAGAAGTAATTCTGCAAGAGTCCTTAACGTATTGATTGTCTTTACTGTACAATGTTATGAAAGCTATATATCTTTTTTAAATGAACAGTATTTTACACAACTGTTGAACAGTGAAAATGATGCAAAGGCTATTTAACTTTACTATTGACTTACTATTGGCTGAAAGAAAGGACAGGAAATACTATTGTGGTGGCAGTGATGAGGTGGTTGATATATTTATAAAATAAAATGTTTTATTACGCTTTTTATAGTATTTTAAATGCAACAGATAAAATAATGTAGAACAGAAAATGGGGTCAAAAATTACAGACAAATAATGTCATCTAAGAAGTCACATTTTGACTGCATGCATGTTATTTGGGCTGTATATTTCTGTTAATGTTACATTGTCAAAACATTGAGTGTCATCCTGCTGTTTGTGGTGTGATGTCCCTTCCAGACCCCACCCACAGCAGTGATGGACAGAGCCAAACCAGTGACAGTGGTAAGTGTGTGTGTGTGTGTGTGTGTGTGTGTGTGTGTGTGTGTGTGTGTGTGTGTGTGTGTGTGTGTGTGTGTGTGTGTGTGTGTGTGTGTGTGTGTGTGTGTGTGTGTGTGTGTGTGTGTGTGTGTGTGTGTGTGTGTGTGTGTGTGTGTGTGTGGAGGACCTCTTCAGAGATGGTATTGCTTGGCATTTTCCATAGCCAGCACTTGTGTAAATAGCACGGATGTGTAAACTGTGATTGTTGTTGCTGACTGTGGACTGGATGCCTGTTGGCTTTATGATCTTAGTGCACCAAAACACCACCCCGCCTATCTCAGCCCTGCACAACCTCCAAGGACTGTCGGCGGACTCTCATGATGACCTGATGCTCATGGCCTGTAATCTGCCACAGTTGCAGCTCCCACCTCCAGCGAATGTCCCTCTCCAGCCCCAGCTCCTGCCTCCTGCTCAGGGCGGAGACCCGAATGAGCTCTGGGGCTTTAGAAGCCTCCAGTCCCTGCTGCCTGCCACCGGTAAACTGGCCTGTTGGCTCCTGTTTTCTTCTACCTGTGAATTCTGACTTCAGGCTGCCTCGCTGGTTCTCTGCATTCCTGTTTCACTTTGCTTGGTTGTGGCACAAATTCCCCTTACTTGGAATATGAACTCTTCTTCCTTTTGCACTTTGGATCTGGATTCAGTCTGCATGTCTGGTGTGAGAGGCTTTGTTTCCTTCACTTGTCATTTAGGATAAACTGTCAAGCATCTTCTTCACTTCTGAGACTCCCTTCTTTCACCATTTTACAGTGAGGTTAGGGCAGCTGTATTTCTATTGTTAAGATGTGATCTGCTTAAAGCAACAGGTTTTTCTTACACCTTTTGGGGAATTTCAGTCACTCGTGTCTGTAAATAGAAGACGAATGAAAATTATGCAAGTGAATAATTTTCAATGATGTAATCTGAATCTCGGTTTATAACACACTGGTGCTCGGACACATCCTTTCAGAATCAGCTGGGATGGTCTAATACAGCACCCCTCCTGTCTTTCTCCCTTCCCTCTAGGTGGGGCTCTGCTCTCAGGTGGTCCACCCCACCCTGCTGGGACAGGGCTGAGACCGGAAGAGGAAGATGGCGAACGGGGGGACATGGCTTTTCTAAAAGACCTCCTCAGCCCAGACGGGGGGGCCAGCGACGAGTTCAGCAGAGAGTGGCAGGATGCTTTTGGGCTGTTTGAGCCTCCCAGCAGTCCTCCACCGAGCACGGGAGCAGCAAGTAGTGGACCGTTGGCAGCACGTCTGCCCTCAAACCCCCCCAGCCCCACAGGCTTCCTGCCCTCCCATCTGCTGGATCACAGTCTGAGCTCTACAGGTCAGCTACACTGCCCTCTGCTGGAGGGGTGAGCTCACTGCAGCACACTGACCCATCACTTCCATTACTCTGCTTAACCCCGCTTTGTCTTCCAGGCTGGGCAACTCCACCTATGTTCCAAGCTCCGCCCCTGCAACCTCCTCCTGGTCAGAACCAATCAGCTCAGCCGGCTCCAAGTTCAGCACCAAATGGTATGCTCTTTCCCTATATATTTATTTATTTATTTATTTATTTTTATTTAACCAGGTAGGCCGTTGAGAACAGGTTCTCATTTGCAACGGCAACCTGGTCAAGAAAAACATAGGCGTGCAAGACAACATAGAGTTTCACATTCAATACAATACAGGAAAACAGAATACAATAGGCTACATAAAGTGCAGGTTAAGTGTGCATTACAAATGCCGGTACGTAGTGGGGTGTAAGTAAGTCGATGGATATGCAATACATGAACAGAAAGTAAATATCACTGCTGAGATGGTGTAAAGAGTTGATGGTGCGATCTGTGCTCCTGCCTCTACTTGTGGTTTTGTGAACCTGTCGTGTACATTATTCCTGGAATATTACACCCAGGTTTGCTGTGGTAGTTTTATTACATCGAAATTGTTTTAGGAATATGCACCTTCTAAGCGAAATACCAGCTGATATGATAGTCTATCGACTAGATTTTGGCACTGCGTATCATCCTCATCATGGTAGTTGTACATGATGTTGTATCTTGAGTTCATGGTACAGAATCTAATATAGTTATTAAGTAATGCAGTTAATGATTTAGTTAAAAGCATACAGTAAAAAAAAAAAAAAAGCTTATTGCTGCAGTTACTCATACAGGCCACAGGGTGACAGCGGCATGTTCTCTATAGCTGCAGGTGACGGGGGAAAGTTGTACAAATAAAGTGGTGTTTGGTGTTTTTAGCCCCCAACGTCGCCTTCCAGGCAGCGCAGCAATGGTTATGTTTAGGGTTAAGGTGAGGGTTAGCTGCCTGTAAGGCGATGTTGGGGGCTTAAAACACCATTGAGCAAATAAAGTAGAAAGGCGAGAGAGAATCTTCATTAACACAGAACGATGTTAGCTAGTGATGCGTATTAAAATGTGCACTTCGTTCAGTAAAGGGGTAAAATGAAGAAACGTGCGATTCCGGTCATTTTTTTTTAATAGAAGCTACAGATAAGTCCCCACACATATTGCAGACAAAGGTCACAATTCCTCTAATCACCAGTTGCTAAACGTAAACTTTCTTCTTACAAAATGTGTGCGTTTGTGCCCGCAGCTACTCCAGGTGGATCCAAAGACATGTCTGCCTGGTTCAACCTGTTCGCAGACCTTGACCCCCTCTCCAACCCCGACGCCATTGGACGCTCCCCGGATGAGCTGCTCAACGCCTGAAGAGGTGTGTGTGTGTGTGTGTGTGTGTGTGTGTGTGTGTGTGTGTGTGTGTGTGTGTGTGTGTGTGTGTGTGTGTGTGTGTGTGTGTGTGTGTGTGTGTGTGTGTGTGTGTGTGTGTGTGTGTGTGTGTGTGTGTGTGTGTGTGTGTGTGTGTGTGTGTGTGTGTGTGTGTTCGTGTTCATACAAGATCTGGATGTCAGCAAGTTTTCATCTCAGTGAAAAAACACACAAACACGTTGATGCACACACAAATGCTCCTGCGTTTCTGTTACCAGAAGAGATGGGTGCATAGCCACACATGCTAATACATAGTTGTGTTACACTGGCAGGTGTTATTTTACACTGGAACAGGAAAAAAAAAATAAACAGTTGGTTGAGACGATTGTTAAACGCTCTCTGCAGCTTTGTAAATGACTGTTAACACTACACGTGGAGCTACTCGCTCATATACACACAGCAGACCTGTGGTCTGTGTTTCCTTTCAGTCACTGCAGCTTCTGTCACGCGGAGAGGATGTGTAGGTTACAGGTCTATTTTGGCTTTTTTTCAGTGTTTGCGTTTGTTTGGGCGTGTGTCCGTTTGCTGTGGGTACACATCACAGGGGACCCAGGATATAAAACAAATCTCTATTTACTGCTTAATGTTGTTTAAACATTGTAGCACATGATTGTCATGTATAAATGAAGACTGTACAGTATGTATATATATACTGGACATTATGTATGTATGAGATAAGATGGGGACCCTGAGCCTGTATTTGCACACAAAAACATCAGTTGAAGCTCAAGCTGCACCAGGGGCCTGTATCCCCAAGCAAGATTATCAGGTTATCCAGCCATCAGTGTGACCTAACTCAATGAGTTGATGATTGTAATTCAAATATACTTTTATTAGGAAACAAATGTTTAGAGCCATGCTAGCAGTTATTTGAGGCTGTACTGAAAGCGGCAGTGGTTAGAAAGCAAAAAGAACAGCAGAATTTGAAGCAGAGTGAGACCTCTTCCTGCAGCTGTCATTAGGTAAGCAGCTATTTGATCATACACGTTAAAGTATTGGGCAAATTGAAATTTTGACCAGAGGATGGCTAAAAGCCCCCATTGTAATTTCAGCTCAGTAAAAAATTGAAATAGAACATTTGAGCCAAGATCACTGGTGTTCCAAAGTAGAACTTGCTTGTGATACAGACCTCCGCACAAACTCTGTATCCTTACGACTCCACCACTTTAATAAATAATGTTAGTGTTAATGCTCTGTTTTCTGTCTAATGGTCGACGCAACACTGAAATGTGACTGCCGACTGCCGACTGGTCTCTGGAGAGGACCGATGCTGCCGTTATACTGTAACAGCCTGAACTAGAGTCAGTTTCTTTGTGGGTTTTGTGACACCAAACAGCCTCTTTATGTTTATCCGTCCACCTTCATCCCAGATTCTACTGGCTCTGAATGAATGTGGGTAAAAATAGGACACACTGGAAATTATTTTCACTCCCATCTGTCGTCAAGATTCCACAATCACAAGTCCAAGGCCAACAAAAAATGCATCAAGGATAAAACATTTGCTTTTTAGTAATTTTCTTTTGAAGAAAGTTTTAAAGTAGGACACAATTTGATTATTTTGGGGTGGTTGGGCTATTTAAGTCCTATAAATCTGCAAATAACGGCGCCTAAGATGCATTCAAATGTATTTATTTTCAGGTGATATCACTGTATGCAAAATCAGATGCTTTTGTTGTGCAGTACACTGATAAACTTAACACTAAAATATCACTGTAAAATCTATTTTTAACTTTGTGTGTTGTGTATTTTGAGAATTCTGATGAATTTTCAATATTATGCTTATTATAACAATACATTTGATATATTATAACAATATATTATTGTTTTATGGGAAAAGATTCAACACTGGAGAACTGTTACCATGTCATAAAATAGATTTCTAAATGACCTTATGTGGATTTAATTCCCACTGTTATTTGTGTTTGAGCTGAAAAAAATGACCAAGAATTTTTTTTTTTTTTTCATGTTACGAATTGGTTTAGTGAAAAGTTGCAAAATGAAGATGTAGAGTCTGTTTTCTAAAATGTATTTTAAGGGAAATACATGTCGGTTGTTGAGATGTGCGTATCAAGTCCACATGCACCAACTGAAACCAAATCCTCAGTTACGACATTTGTGTGCCTGTAGAAATCTCGCTCAGTGGAGCTAAGGTGATCGGAGTGCATCATGGGAAAAAAAAAACAACTCTGAAAAACACTTTTTATACAAGCTGCATGTTATCTGCTTTTGTTTTGCTACTGCTGCTCCTATCCACGTGCAGTGGTCACAAGGGAAACTCCTGTATTAGTGTTTCTGTCACATGTATTGAACTGTTTACTCTTGATTTACACACTTTAAACAAAGAATGTACGTCTCAAGTCAATCACAAATGCTTTTATTTAATTCAACTATGCCTTTTTATTTCACTGGAGGGGTTTAACAGATGACAACTTGGCAGTTCTGTTTCCAATAAACTGGACGAGCAAACAGAATCGTTGTGTTGAGTATTTCTTGTGTACAGCCTCATTCCAAAATGTTGTTTATCCACTTTGAAAAAGAAAAAGTTGATACCTGAAATAAATCTGTATTTCTACATGTATGAATCTGCTCTTTCAAACGGATGTCTAAAAACCACTGATCAAAACATGTGGCTGTAGGTGTGTGATTGTTTTTCAGCAAGTGGATATTTCATTTTGGAACAGAACTCTTCCTTTCTTCACTTATTTCATTTGAGAAACATTACTCATGCCAAATCAGGTCACTGAATAAATGACATCCACACTTCTCACTACTTCTACTCTGCTACAGGTTTCTATCATTCAGGATTCCCATTGGGTGAGGCTACATAGATAGCAGCTGTACTCTCCAGTTTCAATAAAAAATAAATGAAAGAAATGCTGTGTTAATAGTATGCACACACTCAATATTTTATCAGTATATGCAGGATGATTAACAGAGCTAATCAACAGCGTGTGTGCTTTGTGTAGACCTTCATCTTGATGGGTTTTGAGTCAACATCTGTGCACATATGAAAGAGGTGTTTTTCTGGAATTAACATTTCAATGAGGACAAACACTGAGATTCAAAGCATTAATTGAATTCATTTTACAACACACCTACGAGGAGGATATTTCCATTATTAGGTGATTGATCCACAAACAACCACTGATATTGAAAGGAATTAGTTCATTAGTTTATTTCAGTGTGGTGTATGTAATCTGAGCTCTGTCATTTAGGCTTATGTGACTGTAATGTTGTTTGTGCAAACATAAGTAGGTTTTTAACGTGACGTTAGTATATCGGTAATCTAATTATCTATAAAAGTAACAATAATAGATTAACAAATATAACAAAACTGCCCTAGTAAGTACGGACAGTTTAAATCCTGATGGAATAGTTTGAAAACGTTTTGGAACTACAGTTCCCATAATTTAGGCACTTTTGGGGGATGTAAACAGGAAGTGCAATGTTGCCGAGAGCGAGTTAGCTGTGGACGTTGACGTACCACTTGAGCCACGTTTTTGCCGATATTCGTTTACATTTTTGGAGGATTGGTAACATTAAATTATGCCGAATTAGCTATTAGTAGTTTCTTATTGCATGTAGCATGGATGTACAGACAGCCATCACCGGGCTATTTTGTTAATGAAGAAAACTTAAAAACGTGCGGATTATCAGGCAACTTCTGGAGTTTTAAGGAGCGTTTTTTTCCCCCTGTGATATGTTAGCGGATTTACGGACGTTTACTCGCGATGGCCATCAAAGAGAATGATATTCTCATGAAGAGTAAGTCACAATGAATCTAAATATATGTGTATCATGTCGGATTTAAATAAGTGTTAAGTAGAGAATCAGGCAACATATCAATAATATAACAGTAGGCTGACATCAGTTGGGCGTGGCAGAAAGAGTAAACAGAAAACCTCCCTACCGTCACCTCTAATGAACCTCTCTCCTGTGTTTATGCTAAGCTAAGGAGAAACAAAACACAAACACAGGAGACTAAGTGCACTGATTACATTTTGGGGGTTTAGCAAGCTGATTCTGATATTCTTTACATTAAGTACCGTATCTTTTATATATTTGTTTTGCACCAAAAATACACTTTTGCATGCTCTGTGCATGTCTTTTTGGTGCGTGGACAACATCCATCATCTTCAAATGATTGAATACGCCGTATTAGCATATGGTTCACAATGAAAGATCACAGGTTTCCCCTGGAAAACAGATGAGCAACAATGCCATTAGACGTGGATGAAGTGTGTATATTTAAAAAAAAAAAGAAAATAGGAATGCATATATAATAGTTTGAAGAGATCCATTGGCTGTGGGTAAACCCTCTGCTTTAATGCTGCTGTTGCCATCTGATCTGACAGTGGAGAACCTCATTCTGAGTTGATGAGATTTTAATCCGACGTATGTAACAGCAGCACCCTCCACGGTGACAGTTAAAGAAGTCATTAAGTGGTGATGGGTGCAGGTGGTAAATTGTCTACTTTTTCTTTGGACAGCAACATTGTAGTTTGGTGCACACTTTTACTCCAAGTACTGCACAGTAATATGACTGTGCGGGGGGTGGTGTGTGCCATACATGCCATAAAAGTGGACGTAAATTATTTTTTCGTCCATAAAAAAAGTAAACTATAATTTTCTACTCTCTCCCTGTCTCTGAGTTGTCCTACTCTGGTCTCTTCCTCTCCTACTCTGGTCTCTGCCTGTCCTTGTCTTAATACTCTCCTACTCTCTTCTTGCCTGCACTTCCTTTCCTAGCCTCTCTTTCCTATCTGGGGGGCCTATCTAAGTGCACACACGCTGATACCGAGCTGTCTTGAACCCACCACCGGCGCCTTTAGTGGCGAAGACAAACCAACTGCGCCACCAACGCATGTACGCATGCGACAGTTCTCCGTATGTATTTGTCTTTGTCATTCTGAGTGTAAAGGTCAAAATAAATTGACTGTCCTTGTGTTGGAACCCATAACCTTTGTGTCTTCTAACCATCACTTCATCACACTCAGCTATCAGATCTGATCAATAAGCACCTGTTTAGTTGTTTATTTGACTTCTTCATTTTGGGTGTTGGCCCTTAAAATTTAGTGTGCCTTGAAAGAATTGAACTTACAACCTTCTCAACATATCACACAGTATTTAGCATGCTGAGCTATACATGATGCTGAAGATTTTGTTGGTTGGAGGTTGTATTTCATATTCACATCACTGAGGTGAGGCATTTAAAAAGTTTTTGACTGAGCTGGGATTTGATCCCTCAACCTCAGTTTGTCACATCAGCATATTATCCTGGTGAGCTATACTTCTGGAAAGAAAAAGAAGATTTCGTTCTATTATTTGTTATTCATACTACTGGGAAGAATCTTTGGACCTCTTTAGCCAGACAGGGGAGCCGAGGTAGATGCTAGATCAGATGCACTAGACGTGTCAATGTCAAAGGACGTGCCTGGTGGCCTGCCTTATATTGCTTCTGATTGGCTTACCCTGTTATCCTTACCCTATAACCAATCCCCACTCCTCATGCCTGAACCTAACCACACCAACACGTCTTGTGGATCCGATCTAGCATTTACCGGGAGGAATCAGCCTGTCTTGCTGAGCCACTTCTCTCTCATAATGAAAACTTTCAGGAATTAAGAGCACCATGCAAGTCCAAGAGTGCCAATTCGGACCATGTGGTCAGAGCTTGTTAATAAGCAGCTGAATGCTGTGTGGTACAAAGGATGTGTAGCCTCTTTTAGTCCCCTGGGGGCAATAAAGGTTTCATTCATTCACTCATTAATTCAGTCATACGTGTGCCCTCCCACTCCTGTAAGTTTTCATTATAAGAGATAGAAGTGGCTCAGCAAGACAGGCTGATGCCTCCCGGTAAATGCTAGAGCACATCCACTAGACGTGTCCATGTCAGAGGATGTGCCTGGTGGCCTGCCTTATATTGCCTCTGATTGGCTCGCTCTGTTATCCTTACCCTATAACCAATCCCCCCCCCTCCCCCACAATGCCTGAAACTAACGACGTCAACACGTCTAGTGGATTGTCCTTTTGTCCCACACAGCATTCAGCACCTTATTAACAAGCTCTGACCAAATGGTCAGAATTGGCACTCTTGGACTTGCATGGTGCTTTTAATGTTCATTATAGAGAGAGAAGTGGGTCAGGTTCGGGCCAAATCAGAGGCAATATAATGCAGGCCACCAGGCACATCCTCTGACATGGACACGTCTAGTGGATGTGATCTAGCATTTACCGGGAGGCATCAGCCTGTCTTGCTGAGCCACTTCTATCTCTTATAATGAAAACTTTCAGGAGTGGGAGGGCTGAATGACTGAATTAATGAGTGAATGAATGAAATCTTTATTGCCCCCAGGGGACTAAAAGAGGCTACACATCCTTTGTCCCACACAGCATTCAGCTGCTTATTAACAAGCTCTGACCACATGGTCCGAATTGGCACTTACATGGTCCTTTTAATGCTCATTATAGAGAGAGAAGTGGACACGTCTAGTACATCTGATCTAGCATCTACCCCCTAGACTGGGATTATGAGAAGCAGCTGTGATAGCCTGGACCCCCCCCCCCCCCACAGCTCATGATTGGCCACAGGATCTAATGATTGATGATGTGGTTGTAAAAGGTGGACGGGAAACAGGTGTGTGGGTAGACAAACAGGAGGACAAAGAAAGACAAGTCGGGGCTGTGACCTGTTGCAAGAGAGTTGTGTTTTTTAGTCTTTTTTAGTAATGTTTTGTGATATTGCTGTGCAGAAGGGACCAGTGGGATTTTAAATAAACCATCCTGTGGAGGCTAAGTTTTTTTAACAGTGGAAACGCCTTGTTTGGCTGGTAACAAAGGACCTCACACCACTGCGTGACAAGGTAATCAGAGGCAATATAAGGCAGGCCACCAGGCTCGTCCTTTGACATGGACACGTCTAGTGGATGTGATCTAGCATCAGATCAGATCAGAACTCCCCCTCCCCTCACCCCGGTTCCCCTGTCTGGCTAAAAGATGTGTGTGAAGAACAAATAACAGAACGAAAAAAAATTCCCAGCCTGAAGAATAGCTCACCACGATAAGACTGTGATGTGACAGGATGAGGTTGAGGGATCGAATCCCGGTTCAGTCAGAAGAGTGTTTTAATTTTTCACCTCAGTGATGTAAACGTTAAATACAACATCCAACCAGAAAGCTCCCAGTGTCATAGATAGCTCAGCATGATAATACCCACATGATCTGTTCAGGAGGTTGTGGGTTCAACTCCTTTATGGCAAACTAAATTTTAAGGTCCAACACCCAAAATGAACAAGTGAAATACACAACTGAACACATGCCACTTGTTGACAGATCTGATGGCTCAGTATGATAATACCCACATGATCTGTTCAGGAGGTTGTGGGTTCAATTCTTTGATGACAAACTAAATTTTAAGGTCCAACACTCAAAATGAAGAAGTCAAATACACAACTGAACACATGCCACTTGTTGACAGATCTGATAGCTCAGTGTGATGAGATGCTGGTTGGAAGACACAAAGGTTATGAGTTCCAATACAGAGTTAGACAATTTATTTTGAGTTTTACACCCAGAATGACAAAGACAAATATACAACTAACCATTTGCTTGCTGATTAGATCTAATAGCTCAGTGTGATGGAACGCTGGTTGGGCGATACAAAGGTTATGGGTTCCAATACAGGAATAGACAATTTATTTTGAGCTTTACACCCAGAATGACAAAGACAAATACACCCGGAGAACTGTCCCGTGCGTACTTGCGTAGGTAGCAAAGTTGGTTTGTGCTCAACTCTAAGGCGCCCAGGGTCGAGTGTTCAAGACCGGCTCGTTGCCAACGTATGTACAAACACTTAGATAGGCCCCCCAGATAGGAAAGAGAGGCTAGGAAAGCAAGTGCAGGCAAGAAGAGGGTAGGAGAGTATTAAGACAAGGACAAGCAGAGACCAAAGTAGGAGAGTATTAAGACAAGGACAGGCAGAGACCAGAGTAGGAGAGTATTAAGACAAGGACAGGCAGAGACCAGAGTAGGAGAGTATTAAGACAAGGACAGGCACAGACCAGAGTAGGAGAGTATTAAGACAAGGACAGGCAGGGATCAGAGTAAGGCAGAGACCAGAGTAGAACACCTCAGAGACAGGAAGAGACCAGAGTAGGACACGGAGAGACCAGAGTAGGACATCTTGGAGAGAAGGAGAAAGGAAGAGAAGATTCTAATTTAAGAAAAAAAAATTGGGATTTTTTTTTTTATGGACGAAAAAATTATTTACGTCCACTTTTATGGCATGTACTGTGTACAACTGTGTAATACCACTTTTTAACAGATTTTTTGTTATAATACATGTTATAACAGTGTTATAACAATGTAATAACTATGTAATAACCCTTTTTGACACTAACTTTGTGATAGCTTTTGTCATAATACATGTTATAACTGTGTTATAACAGTGTTATAACAATGTAATAACATGTATGACTTTTCTGAGCTTTTTTTGACATAATACGTACTATTACTTACTTTTTTATTAAATTATTTCATGACATACAATACTATGAGTATACAGTGAGTACGGAGAGAAGGCGGCATGAATGGATTGAAGGAACTTCTCCGTTGTGGTCCGGAAACTCTGCACTCATCTGGGGAGAAAACAAGAGAAAGTAAGAGTTTATTGGATTGTTCTGCTTCAATACATCTGGGTCCATTTCTTTTCCTTAAGGAGGAATACACTAGCTACTAGTGCTGAGAACTGTAGCTCCCAAGCAGAGGACGGGCCCTGTCTTGTTAACATCATTTAGTATCTGAGCTGCACCCTAAGGTCAATCCAGGTGACACAAAGACCGGAACAAATGAAAGCTGCGATACATTTTAATATTAGGGCTGCAACCAGGGGGGAAAGGGCTCCGATACTCCGTACCGCTAAACGATTCAGTCCCGGTACGCAGGAAGTGGGAACAGCAGCCGCCTGCCAAAACCCACACACAACAACCAGTCACCATCACACTTCCAACAAGAAAAGACATCTGCTGAGATAAACAACAGGTAGTTTTCTTATGAATTGCCTCGTAATTGTTCCAGGGTCAGTGGTTGACCTGTGGGTTTTTAATCCATGCTGGAGGAACCGCCTGTCCAAAGCTGTTTAGTTACTGCTGGCTAACGTCAACTTCTCCTACAGCTGACTGCCTGATATTCAGTGCTGTGGGTCGTTTATGGCAAAAATCTCCCAAATAAAATGACAGACAAAATAAGTTGTCATGTTTCCTGATCTTCAGTTTATTCCAACACCACGGACTGCAGGTCCAACAAGCTACGCTACTTCTGGAACTCTGGCGTAATAATGGTGGGCGACCGCACTTCTTTACTCACTAAACACACACAGCGATTGGAAGGGTGCGTTTGATTTAATGATCCAGTATTTAATGTTTCGACGACCAAACCACACAAATGATGTCATCTGCACCGGTCAATTCCGGTTTTGTGGTTGGCTGACAAATTACCAGCAAAGTGGTGTGGGTTTAAAAGATCTGTCAACCTTCACAAACCATTCTGTGGAACTTACACAAATAAACTAACGTTATTCTGAAATAATGTGGAACGCATTGCTATCTTAAAAGGCTAATTAAAAAGTAAAAGCCATTTGCTTTCACACTCGGCTGCATTATTTCCAGTGGTTTGTCTACAAAATGTCAAACTCTAAACCCCTCTGAGTGGAGAAGATGGAGCCGGCTAAACGTTGTCAGAGACTGATGGGAACTAACAACAGCACTACACCACCAAGCCTACCACACTCACACGTCCTCTCTGACAGCTTACCGACAACTCTAAAACTAACGCTGCCATCGGTGTCAGGAGCTGACACAACATTCAGCTTCAGCACACGTTCTCTCAAACATTTCACACACTGCTTTGTGTGTTTACTCCTTCAAACCCAGCAGACCTGCCGAGGGCTTCAAACTCCAACCTTCTCAACACCGAGGCAGCCACCTGACCAGCAGGTTTTAGAAGATGGAACACAGGGAGGACAGCAGTTTACACTCTGCTCTATCACTACATAGTCGGATTATAGTTCTTCAGCAGAAACAACACAACACAGCCTGGCTCTAACGTACACAAGGTAACAGTTCTGCCACTGGAAATATCTCTACCACAAGCTCCTGCAAACACTTAACCACTGACCTTGAGATTCTGGACTCTGTGTGACCTGACCCTTTCAAATCAACTCAATCCGTCAACATTACAGCCAGCAGCTGTTAATCCGGAGAGAAAGCATGTCCTACCTCAGAGCTTCAGCTCAGAGAAGATGTTCCTTCAGCTGGTCTCTACAAGGCTCCTCTTCTACTTCTTCTTCTTCTTCTTCCCAGATGACATCCATTGAGGCTGCAGATCTGCAGCTAGGAGACTAATCAAAGCACTGCAGCCGCCACACAGCTGACTGTCAAAGTAAAAAGCATACAACAATAATCAACGGTTATGTTGTAATGTAGTTATATTTATAGTTTGCATTAGCACCGGAATGTGGAAATGTTCATGAATACAATGGGCAAAGACCAACCTGCGGACTTCCAGCTCCCACGGACCATGTAAACACCAGTCCACCTGCAACCGTCTATTTGCAGAAACACAAACAAAACCGATATCAAACGCCATATTCCTTCTCACAGCGATGCGTAGTTTTCTCCTAGCGTCATTCCGGTGAATGTGACCGCGGGGTCGTTTGTTTGTTCGCCCCCAAACAGCCAAAGTAGCAACAGTACAGACGTTAGCATAAGCTAGCTGTAAGTTAGCAACGGGACGCAGGAACCGTGTGTGTGTTTGTGTATCCGGTCTCGGTATGGCGAGTGGATAGTGCCCCGGATGATGATTGCCTAAGGAGGGAGACTGCTGTGTGGGACATACCGTCCAGCCTCTGACTGACCTCATAACGTCCTCCATTCGTCTTTATGAAGCTGATTGATAATCCATAAATTCATCTGCTCAAGTTGCTACATGTTCAGAGGTCGCAGAGTCGTCTTCGGGTCAGTCTGAAGTTGGGGGGGTGGGGGGGGTCACATGAGGGTCATCATCAGATACCTCTCATTTATCTTTATCATCATCATCATCATCATCATCATCATCATCGGTCTTGATCATTTACAGAAGCATACCAAAAGAGGGGAACAGGCAAAGAACAACAATACAAAAAAATGAAATCAAACAAAGTAGTTTGATAATATATTTTTGATAAACAATCCAAATACGAGTTTCTTTCAAATCACATACAGTGGGGGAAATAAGTATTTGACCCCTTGCTGATTTTGCAGGTTTGCCCACTTACAAAGAATGCAAAAATCTACAAATTTAATCATATGTACATTCTAACAGTGAAAGACAGAATCCCAAAGAAAATTCCAGAAAATCACATCATATGAATTTATTAAAATTGATAACCATCTGATGAGGAAAAACAAGTATTTGACCCCCTGGACAAACACCATGTTAATATTTTGTAGAAAAGCCATTATTGGCCAGCACAGATGTCAAACGGTTTTTATAGTTGGTGACAAAGTTTGTGCACATTTCGGCAGGGATGTTGGCCCACTCCCCTGCAGACAGCCTCCAAATCATTCAGGTTCCGAGGTTGTCGCCTGGCAACTCGTCTTTTAAGCTCCCTCCAAAGATTTTCAATCAGATTCAGGTCTGGAGACTGGCTAGGCCACTCCAGAACCTTGATGTGCTTCTTCTTCAGCCACTCTTTTGTTGCTTTGGCGGTGTGCTTAGGGTCGTTGTCGTGCTGAAACACCCATCCTCACCCATCTTCAGCTCTCTCACTGAGGGAAGGAGATGTCGGTCCAGAATTCCACGATACATGGCCCCGTCCATCCTCCCCTCAATACGATGGAGTTGTCCCGTCCCCTTGGCTGAAAAGCACCCCCAAAGCATGATGTTGCCACCACCATGCTTGACGGTGGGGATGGTGTTCTTTAGGTTGTACTCGGTGTTCTTTGCCCTCCAAACACGACGAGTTGAGTTGAGGCCAAAAAGTTCTATTTTGGTCTCATCTGACCACATCACCTTCTTCCAGGCCTCTTCTGAGTCGTCCAGGTGGTGAATGGCGAACTTCATGCGGGCCTGTACATGTTTCTTCTTGAGCAGGGGGACCTTGCGTGCGCTGCAGGATTTCAATCCATGACGGGCGTAGTGTGTTACCAACCGTTTCTTTTTGTAACTGTGGTCCCAGCTGCCTTCAGTTGATTCATCAGTTCCCCTTGTGGTTTTGGGATGATTCCTCACCGTTCGCATGATCAGGGACACCCCACGAGGCAAGATCTTGTGTGGAGGCCCAGACCGAGGGAGGTTGGCGGTGGTGTGGTGCTTCTTCCATTTCCTGATAACTGCACCGACAGTTTATCTTTTCTCTCAAGTTGCTTTCCGATTCTCTTGTAGCCCATCCCAGCCTTGTGCAGATCAACAATCTTGTCCCTGATGTCCGTAGAAAGCTCTTTGGTCTTGCCCATGGTAGTGATGTTGGATGCTGGTTGTTTGGGTGTTCACAGGTGTCTTTTATACAGGTAACGAGGTGAGGCAGGTATATTTGATGTAGATAATTGGTTCGGATTGGGACTGTGTCTTAAAGAAAGACTAACTGGCTTGTAGGAGCCAGAATACTTGCTGTTTGTCCAGGGGGTCAAATACTTGTTTTTCCTCATCAGATGGTTATCAATTTTAATAAATTCATATGATGTGATTTTCTGGAATTTTCTTTGGGATTCTGTCTTTCACTGTTAGAATGTACATATGATTAAAATTGTAGATTTTTGCATTCTTTGTAAGTGGGCAAACCTGCAAAATCAGCAAGGGGTCAAATACTTATTTCCCCCACTGTATAAGGTAAACACATGGAGCAACCCCAGCTTCGGGTGCTGGACCTCAACATTTAGGGACCCACTCCAGGTCCCATCTCAAGTTCCTGTAATCTCACTGAGCAAAAACACAGCATGCTTTTAGTTGTTCTCTCAACCTGTACAAGTTATGAGCACAAATACATTTCAGGCTTGACCCACTACTCTATTACTCTATTTATCCATTTCATGCTGAGCTATCTATGAAGATGGACATGTTTGGGTTGGAGCTTATATTGATCTTTCAAGTTACTGAGAAGAAAAGGTGCATTTTGTGAAGCCTGAAATGTATATCACCAAAGATTAGTGGGTTATCCAGCCATCTTTGGACTTAACTCAATGAAGTGATGATTGTAATTAGAACATATACAGTATATATATTGTTTTATGAAACAAAGAATGTACATCTCAAGTCAATCACAAATGCTTTTATTTAATTCAACTATGCCTTTTTATTTCACTCGAGGGGTTTAACAGATGACAACTTGGCAGTTCTGTTTCCAATAAACTGGACAAGCAAACAGAATCGTGTTTCTTGTGTACAGCCTCGTTCCAAAATGTTGTTTATCCACTTTGAAAAAGAAAAAGTTGATATCTGAAATAAATCTGTATTTCTACATGTATGAATCTGCTCTTTCAAACTACTTTTTTTTGGGTAAACGGATGTCTAAAAACCACTGATCAGAACATGTGGCTGTAGGTGTGTGATTGTTTTTCAGCAAGTGGATATTTCATTTTGGAACAGAACTCTTCCTTTCTTCACTTATTTCATTTGAGAAACATTACTCATGCCAAATCAGGTCACTGAATAAATGACATCCACACTTCTCACTACTTCTACTCTGCTACAGGTTTCTATCATTCAGGAGGCTACATAGATAGCAGCTGTTGGTTTGCCCCCCCTCCCTAATAGTAGAGTAGACTTGTTAGTGTGCGCTGAGAAGTTTTATATCTTTTTTTTGTATCCTATTCACTACAACCTGAGATGGACGACGTAATCTATTCTTAAAATTCTCTGAAGACCAAATTACACTCCTGATAAATAAATGCATTATTATTCACAATAATGAGACATGTAGTAATTCACAGTACTCAGCGGAGAAAAGCAGGAGGGGGGGGATATGGTACAAGTTGACTCATTCAGTTACATATCTTAGTCAGCCGATAATACAAACACAGTGTGCCTCTATATTTACAAACCCAGTACATTCCGATCGCACCGTAGCAGGCACAGTCAAGTAGTAATGACATTTACAGGAAGATGGCCCGGGGCGTGGAGACGCTGCCAACCAACAAACTACACTCCAGACATCCAAATGTGTCGCCGGTCTCAATCAGGTGGTGTTTACCATGTGGGACAACGTGTGTATGTAAATTATGTTTCAGCCTTTTTCAATTTCAATAGATTGTAGTAGATAAAGAAAAGTAGTTTGTATTTTCTCTGCTTTTGAAGGGAACATATTGTACAGTATGTGTAGTAGTTTGGTTCATAGAGATACCATTCAATCACAGAGAAAGAGGGCAGAAACAGCATGGCATAATTAAAAGAGCTACAGCCATTCCTTAAATGGACCAAAAACATTAAAGTTGCGGGCTTGTGGTCATTAAGGTTTGCACTTAAGCAATGTGGACTGATGTGGAAACTTTATTGAAAAGTTAAGAGGCATGTCAAGCCATTGTTATGTAAATGTACCCTTATGGTTTGCAGAGCAGTGTTTGGGTTCAGCGACCTCTCCATGCTCAGGGCCCTGCGAGCCAGAGGCAGCCTGTCCTGCGAGGACGAGGCCCTTCTGGACGCATTTCACAACAACGCTAGCTGAGCAAAACAGAAGGGGAAATCAGCATTACAGTGACGGTGAGGGAAAGAAAAGGAGAGAAGGAGCTGGAAAAAGGAGGAACAGAAAGGGGTGGCTGTGATGGACGTGGAGTAAAAAGTGTGTGTGTGTGTGTGTGGGGGGGGGGGGGGGGGGGGGGACACTTTGAGCAAAGGCTGGCGCTTGGGAAGGAGGGGCAGGCAGACACAGGTTGAACACGCTGCACACATCATAGCCCTGGCCTGTGTTTCCCATAGATACACAGCAGCCGGCAGGGGACCAGTTCCCTGCTACCAGTTAGTGTAACACAGGCATCAGCTTGTACCAGTTTACAGTCAGCTCGCACTGGAAATGGCTGAAGAAAGTACTAAACCGATGTCTAGGTTTAGGTCACAGGTGGTCTTAATATGCATTGTTTCTACGCGTAGTCTGTGTACCAACTTACTTTTCAGATTTTCCTGCCTTTCTGTGTGTATCTATGGCCCACCGTAGTGCAAACATCATGTGCGTCATGCTAAAGAAACAGACATGATCAGAGCACTACGCTGGTTTAGAGAAACCGAGCGGTCTAAAATATCAGGCACATTTTTTTAACTTCTCCTTGTCACGACCATTCAAGTTTTGCTACGATATACATCTGGCAGCACCAAAATTAGCCTCTGTGGTCAAACTCTTGGTCGCCAAGAAAACCAGCGGCCTTTTTTTTTTTTTTATTTCTTTTTTTATAATGGAAGGCATATTTTATATCAAGAGAAATAACTACAGATAGAAAAAGAGATATGTCCGTGGAAAGGCGCCATGGTATAGTACGATGAAATAAAAGAGTCGGTCCTTTCGCCCTTTTCCTCCCAAAAAACAGGAACATAACCAGCACTAAAGGTAGAAGAAAGCGATGAAATGTTAGCTGCAAAATACCTGCACAGGGCTGCAGGACTCTCACGTTGTTGTCGTCGTCTGAGGAGGAGAGGCAGTGGGAAGCGCTTTTTCAACAAGATAAGGACATCAGAGAGAGCTTAGCTGGCATGCTGAAGGCATTTTTTTCTTCTTTTTTGGAGCAGAAGGGTTGTTTCCTAGTAAATGTTTTCTGATTTTGTAGGGGGTGGGGGGTTCTTTTGGGGGCTGTGGTGACTTAAAGCCTTGGTGGGCCGTCAGAAGCTCTCGGGCTCCTCCAGGAGGCAGGGCTGGGTGGACAGAGGCACGAGGGACGGGGACAGGCTTCGGAGGCCCACCCCGGAGCGAAAGCTGAGGTCCGGGGCTGGGAGTAAGGGCTTGAGGATGCTGACGAGGCAGAAGGCAGAGCCGCTGTTAGGGATGAAGTTGACCTTGTTGCGGTCGGGACACAAAAAGGGAGGGATGTCCTGCAGAGGTTTGGGCCTGGAAAACACACAGGCACGGACACATTTAGCCTCCATAACATAAGTGTACTAATACAAGTGGTGCCATCACCTATCAAAAGTGTATCATTATGTTTACATTGTTTGTTGGGGATTATTATCTGCTGAGGATTAAAATCTTGGGAGTATTTGGGGCAGCAGGGCAATGTGTGTGGGGTTGAGTCAAAATAAACTACAGCGTGTGTGTGTGTGTTGATGATAATGAAGGAACATGTCACCCAGTGCAACAGTGTGGCTCATTGATGTGTTTTAACAGTTTGTGAGAAACAATGGAGCTCTATGGCACAGAGGAATATATCAGGCTTTGGACACACACACACACACACACACACACACACACACACACACACACACACACACACACACACACACACACACACACAACTTGTTAGCAGATACATTCAGTGTTTGTTTGAGTGTGCACATGGGATTTGTTCACAATAACAAAAATATGACGTTATTATGAATATCAACAGACTTATTCTGGAAAGGATAAATTAAACCTGGCTAACGTGTTAGCAAACAGCTTATGCGAACAACACCTTTCACATACAAGCAGTCACTTGATTCATGTAAAAATATTGATTATAGCACAAGTTATTCAACGCTTTTAAAGGCAGTTTTAGTATTTATGTCATTACAGTCATTTCAGGTGCTGCTGATATGTTGTAAAATCAAAAGTATGTTTGGTCCAGAGAAATAGTCATGGGGAGTTTTCTACTCACATGGTCTCCTCAGACACTTTGACTTTCTCGCAGCCCTCTGGAGGTTCTCTCTTGAACATGTAGCTGTTGTTGGGTCTGGGAGAGGCAGCGTATTTTGGCAGCGGGGAGCAGGGGCCCAGCTCTGAGGACGGGCAGAGAGGGGAGACTGGGGGGTCAAAGGTCAGGTCAGCAACACATCATGTGTGTATAATATGCATTGGCTACAATATGTGGGGTGTGTGTGTGTGTGTTGGTTACCTTTGTCCTCATAGGGGCTGCCTCCAACCGTGTCATTGAGGACGGTGAGGTAGGAGGGCGAGATGGAGTCGGGACGGCTACTGCAATTGCTATGGTTACCACTCAGGCCGCCCCCTGAGGGGGTCTGTGTGTCGATGCTGCGTGTGCTGCTGCTGCGCTGTGGGGGTACGGGTGGGGGTGCACGGTGCCCATCTGGGACATCCTGTGAACGGACACACACAGACACACAGACACAGACACACACACACACACACACACACACACACACACACACACACACACACACAAAATGAGGTCACAATAACAACGTTGCACCAGGGGCTTAATCCCTGGACATTAATGATGGTAAGATTTGCATTGTTGCGCCAACATCAAAGTGCACGATGCGAGTGCACCGATTAAAAAAGTGTGCACCGGATACAATTTGGGATGAACTCGCAGATGCATTGTTGAGTAATGGCACCCTAAGCAAAGAATGAGGACACACTCCCTCTGTGTGTGTGTTGTAATCTGAGCTTCTCTGTTCTTTGTTGTGATAGGCGGCCCGGCCGTGCATGCATGCGAGCGCCTTGTGTGCCGCTATCTGACACGAGGGCTGTGACAAAGCGTCTGTATTTGGCGAGTTGGGGAACGGCCTTTGAGAGCCGTTTGGAGGCAATTCCAAACCACTTTCATTTTTATATTGAATGTTAATTACTTCAGTAAAGAACAAAACATTTCCAGGGAAGGATGAAACATTTAACAGTACATTTTCAGAACAGCCTAACCCCAAACTCTCTGTTAGTGGAACTCACAACGATGGTCTCTTCCTTTTCAGGGGTGTCTCGTATAATGATACGTTCAATCTCCTGGTTGAGTCCCTCCACGCTGTTGCGGAAACGAGGGGCCGATGACTTGGATATAGGGATGGGTATCAGGATGGTCTTGGGCATAGGTGACTGCAAAACAAAACAAGACCCAAACACACACACACACATGGCTGCAGTTAATATAGATTCTGCGCCTGTTTACAGATGTTGCAGTGAGCAGGAAACTTTAGACACAGACACAGAGAGATGCTTCATTGTTTTTCTCTCTCCAACACAATGAAAAAAAATAAAACTTGTTTTTATTTTTTCTTAATTTATACATGGACTGGTACTTTTGCTTTGCTCTCCTGCAAAAAAATAAATAAAAACACTTGATCAAAAAAAGAAGTTTGACTAGCAATAATTAAAGTTACCTGCCTTTTAAAAAAAAATGCAAAATAACATTAATTTTTTTGCAATCAATAGATGCCACATTTTGTGAACTCTTAATCTTTATGTTACTTAAAAGAGTGTTCCTGCTAGCTGGTGGCTCTTTGCATCAGTTAATGAGCTTTTCCAAGGTACTGTGGTAAAAGTTGCATGATAACTCAGCCAGTCCTCCTTTCTCTTTGTCTCATGAGGCCCAGAAAACAGGACAGCTGCACTCCAGCAGACTCCACAGGGAGCGTAAAACTGGCCCTGCCGCTGTCACCGACACAGCAACACGACAGGAGTGGGCACTCAGAACACACCGCGTGTGTGTGTGTGTGTGTGTGTGTGTGTGTGTGTGTGTGTGTGTCTGCAGTATCAAAAGGAACCCAATTTAACTGACTTTTCATAGACCAGAGGCTGTTAAAAAAAACATGTCACATTTCAATTTAACAGGAGACACACACACACACGCCAGAGCCAAACAGAGACATGAGGAAAAGTGGGACGTCCTCAAAATGTTTCAGGTCAGGGAGCCATCCTAGTTCCTCTCAGTTTGTTCCTGCCACCTGGCAGACATACACACACTCCCTCAAACACCCTCTATCGATCACCTGCGACTGGATGATGGCATGGCTGCCATTGAACGGGGACTTTCGGTCTTTATCCCTCCGATGGCGGCTGCTGCGTTTGCTGCGCTGAAGCTGCTGACGCAATTTGGCAATCTGGAGAGTTTCATAGACACACAGTCAGACACTGTAAAGCAGACATATAGGTATATGCAGACGTACCTTGTTAGTAGTTGTGTGTTGAGTGATAACTGCTGCACAATGCTTAGAAAAAGCATTTATTTACAGCACAACAGAAAAGAGCATTTTCTGTCCAACTGGTTGTTTATTTAAGCAAAGAAACTGACCTCCTTGAGCTGGTCGGTGCTCCCACAGGAGGCCGAGCGTTTGTGAGAGCCCCTCCTCCTCTCATCTGCCCAGGCCCTGGGGGTCTGACACAAACACACACACTTACTGGTATGAAATATCAAACATACAAGCACAAAATAAATACATTTGGAGAGCCATAGGAGGAAAAAAGTAACAAGAAAACTAGACCTGGATTCAATAATCCATAAATAATGCAAACTAGAGACCATCCTGCAATGGGATCACACCAGCCACGACACCAAAACGGGTCAGGGCCGTACCCCAATGGCCCTTTACCTACTTCCTTACTTCCTAGAATTGCAATACTAACTACAAACAGGTATCGTGGGTTTTATACGACAGCAACATTTGTGTGTGTGTGTGTAAAGAAATGTTCTCCTAAGCGAAGTAAAAACACCTTAGGTTAAAGAAAATATCTTCCAACTTCTGTTTGACCTGAGTCTGGTTCAAAGTCAATTTGTGAGTGATCGTCAGAGACAACAAGGCATGATGATGCAACCGTCTGAAATCTCTCTTAACCTCTTTGCATTGATTGCCTGCTTCATAAACACACATAGCCTACATCTTGCAAGCATTCAGTATGGCTTGTCTGAAGCAAGAACACACACACACACACACACACACACACACACACACACACACACACACACACACACACACACACACACACACACACACACACACACACACACACACACACACACACACACGTTTATAATTTTGGTTTTCTTCTCCAAAAACTGCAAAAAATAAATGCAACCCAGTGAAATCGTTACACCTCACTGGCTCTCTCATTTCTGACAGATCAACTTTTGGTAATTTATGATATTAGCACTGTTTAAATACAAGATACAATTCCAAGAGGTAAACCAGTCAAGCCAGTTATCTAATCTTCCCAAACATTTCACAAAAACAGAGGTCCATATTTTCAATCTGACAGAGGGGTCCTAACGGGTGAAACTTTTTTTCTATTTGGTATGAATGAAAAAATCTACAGAGCATATTTAAAATGCATACTGTATTAAATGTCTTAGCCTATTTTCAACAGTAACTAATTAATTGATATCATTTAGGTTGTAAATAAGCCCTTTTGGATATCTCTTTTCTTTGCACATACATTTGAATAATTCAAACTCATGCACCACCCACCTCAACATCAGCGCACGCGCACACACACACACACACACACACACACACACACACACACACACACACACACACACACACACACACACACACACACACACACACACACACACACACACACACACACACACACACACACACACACATTAATGCCCCCCAGCACTCACCTGCGTCGCTTTGTCCCTCATGTAGGGAGATTGTTGGGGCTGGCTGTCGTCCTGAGGCCAGGGACCTGTCAGGTGAGAGCCAGCGAGCGCGCCCTGTGAGGGCCACAGCTGGACGCGATGGCGGGAGACCGGGAGGAGAATGAGGAGCCGAGCGCTCAGAGGGAGAGGAGGGGGACGCCGGAGGACGCGGAGGAGAAGCACAGGAAGAAGTGGGAGGTTAAGGCCACTGATGCAGTCTGAGGATGAGAGACAGAGAGGAGTCAAGATAAGCTAGGTCTGCCTGTAGATGTAAACAAGTTATTTGTCGACACGTGGTAAACACATCAACAAATCAACAGACACACACAGCTGGCCTGCAGGATAAGCTCATGACTGTCTTGCTCTTGTCTGTCTAGGTTTGTGTGTGTGTGCATTTGTGTCTATGAGTGTGTGTGTGTTGCCAGATAGATGTTAATCCATCCCGTGCTGGACACAGCGGATATGCCCCCCTCAAAGTCTCACACAGCCCTCCAGTTAATGGCATTAAAACGGCTTAAAGCACGGGAGGAGGGAATCACTGACCCTGATTCTGAGCTGCAGCAAAATGTTCTGCATGATGGGTGCACGGGTCCACTGTCACAACACACCTTTATAAATATCAGACACTCTTAAAAACAGTGCTTTTAATGAGGATTTTTGACCTAAAGCAAACCTACGTAACTTTTGCAGCAGGCACTCTGGCTTCCAGTAACAGGTACAGGGTAATGATGGATGCTAAAACATGGTACAACAGTAAAACAAGTCGAGAAGAGTGACAAAGTCAGCAAACAGCCTCAATAGTATCAGTTACAGCAATACCTACCTAATGTTAGCTAAGACTAGCCATTATAACCTACTGGTCATACAAGTGAGGCTGTAGCAGCAAGACTCCTGAGTGTATTGAATTGAGCAAAAGTGTGTTTTCACTACTTATGAATTCAACCTTTCATTTGTAAAAAGTACAAAATTACTATTTCTTCATTCAAACATTACGTAGTGTTTCTTTAATTTATCCAATACAGTTTGGGACATCTCAATGGCAAGGAAGGGGAAGGAGGGTTACTGGGGAACAAATGGATGCTTATTGCATTCAACTGCACTTGAAATTTAACTGTGATATTAATAATCAATCAATAATTAATATTGCTTGTGAACACCAGTTTAAACAACAGAACAACAACAACGCAACATGCACACACACGCTTTCATGAATACAAAGCACCTTGCAGGTTAGAAAATGCATTTGTTTTTTTTTGAGCATGGGTCCTCCCAACGGGAAGTAAAAAAGCTACCCCGCCCTAATAACAACACACTGCACATGCAGCATGTATCCATACGCACAAACACACATCATCGTCTGGCAGTGCTGGCCCAGGAGCTAAATTTGGCAGAGGCCTTGACCAGCACACATTGCTGTTGCTAGGGAACGGGGCCAACAGATCTTCATTAACACACAACCGTGTGTGTGTGCACGCGTGCGTGGGTGCGTGTATGTGTGTGTTAACAGGGATTTGGGCATCAGCAGTCTAATAGCAAAATGCTCAGCCTTCTTTATTTGTACTGCTGATTTTCCTGCCTGTACACACAAATAAAAACCACTACAACGTACTGAAGGCTGACAGCAATAGTAGTGCTGGCAGTAGTACTAACAGTAGTAGATATTACTTGCTAGTAAGGGATATAAATTCAAGCCTTTTTGAAGGAGCTACACTGTTACCACCTGAGGTTATTTCTAAACCAGATAAACTCATAACACAAGACCGACTTCAATGATCAGCCAAGAGCAAAAGTTGGACAGCCAACTTGCACAGAAAGTAATAAGCACGGGATGTAAATCTACTATTTTCTCCATTTATTAATCATAGTGTATAAAATATCAGAAAATGCCACAATCCCAAACTGATGCCTTCAAATAACTTGTTTTGTTCAACCGACAATCCAAAACCCAAAGATAGTCAATTTACTCTTATACTATTTAGAATAGAGAAAACTGAAAAGACTGCTACATATTCACATTTAAGAAGTCAGAAGCACTGATATTCTTGTCACGTTTTCTAACAAATGACTTAAAATAGTCTTCTAATTTTCTGTTGATTGACTATCAATTAATTGTTACAGGTCTAGTTTACACTTTGCACACTGTCTGCCTTAACTGACCTACAGTATCTGTGCATTTTGAACGGCTTGAATAGGTGTTTTCAGGTAATCTGTCTGATTAGACCTCTTCCCAGGACTGTGTGGGTGTGTATACTATAGACTGATTGGTTGACATCTCCCTGAGTCTCCTGTTAGCTTTGTTGCACCTGTTAGGGCCGGACAAATCACACCAATATCATTCTTATTGGTTGAGAAGATGTGTGACCTAATCCATTTAAATTCCATCTAAGCACCGGCCCACCTTCAACCTGAGCAGAGATCTAATCAGCCGCATAACTGAAATCACAACCACACAAAATAAAAAATATCCATTCATCTTGCAATTGCTCGGTTGTATAATCAAAAACTAGGCCTGAAGCAGAGATAATGCTTAAAATATACAACTGTGGGCCTACAAATCTCGACTACGCTTCCATTTGAATAAATACAATACATAAACTTATAAAAGATTGCTCCTTGTATATCAAATCTCCATGCAATCGCATGTACAGTGATATGTATGACAATTTTGTTTACTGGGAGAAACGCATGCAACCCCTCCCCACACACATCATCCCCATCATCAACACATACTCCATGCTATTATTATGACCTGAACCCCATATGACAGAAGAATAGTATCCAGGCTCATGAGGGTTACAATTAAATGTGTGTGTGTGTGTGAGAAGAAACATTACTCACCTGCAGAAAGGTGATCAAACTGCGCTGCATGCAAAGGGGCATTCAGGGGCTCTTCAGCACCTCAGCCCCTGTTGATATTTTGCTGCTACTCGAAGATGCTAAAGAGGAGGTGGGAACATACAGGGCAAAAGGACGACAGCGCAGGCTACAAGCGAGAAAAGCCCTCTTAGATATAAACAGGCAGACATGGAAAAGATACTAAAACGTCTCCGCGGGTATTAGTGGTGATACAGTGTAGTGTCAAAATGGGCGTTGCAGAGCTCGCTCCCTGCCTCCTCGTCGTCGTCGTGGTGGATGGATGTTTTTCTCTCCAGGCTGATGCGGCACGATGGCTGAAGCAGCTACCAAAAACGCTTTCTGGTCGACAAAAAAAATGAATATAAAAAGAGAAATGTGCGTAGTGCACCTGGCAGAGTTCGTGAGATGTCGGAAAACGACGGAAAAAATTACAGCGGGACAGAAAATACAGAAGGGATAGAAAAAGAAGGCGGTGATGCTGGGCTAGCCTCGGTTGACTGGAGAGGGACCAGTGGGAAGCACGGCGGGATAAGCACTAAAACTTCCGGTTGTTGTTTTCAAAGTAAAACCAAAATGTCCTTGACCAAGGCGCTGGGGAAATAACTGGAGTCGGTCCCCGGTGCGGCTGTCCTCTGCTCCGGAGGATACATTTATTTTCAATGTTTGTGAGTGCTGAGAAATGACAAAATAAATATTAATCATGTTTACGCTATCTTGAAGTCAGATCATGTGTTGCAATCTAGTTTTAATATACGCCATATTGCAATTTTGTGTTCATATGTTGTGTATTCTTTAATATATGTTTAATCAAATGACCACACAATCTGGGACCGGCGTAGCAACAGAACAACTGGAGATTGATAAAAAAAAGGAGGATTAGCAATTTATTTATTTTTGCATATGACTAAAGACTGTGGTAACGTTATACTGTTCGCCACATTTTAGAATACAAAAAAAAAACAATAGTCCATGGTAAACACACACTGCAACATGTTTATATAGGTTTGTTGCCATATAAAGTTGAGCTCCCTAAAATGTTGTGACATCTTGCACTTGCAAGTATACTTGACAAACATCATACTAAGGCCACAATTGGAAAAACCCTCCCAATTCATATTTGATTTTATTTTGAATGCAAGTCGGTCACTTTCCGGTCCTGTCGTGCTGTCCGGGCTACCTCTAGCTGACTTGACGCTGCCGAAGGAGAACTGTGACGTGCTGCTCGCGCTGATGATGCAGTTGCTAGGGCGCGTGGAGCAGACGGCGGAGAGGAGATGTGAGGTAAACAAGTGGAAGACAGGAAATGTCTCCCTCCTGTGTCCACTTTAGCAACTGATGGTATTTTGACAGGGCTGCACAAGTCTGTATTGAATCAGTTTCGGACTCCCTTGTCTGATATATGGTACGCAAATAATATTGTTACCAAAATGGTACCCAAAAAAGGTTTATTTGGGAACTATATTATTTTTTAGTCTTGCTCTTTCCTGGTAAAATTAAACTCCTACCTTTACATAGCCTACTTGTATCAATGGCCTACAAAGTATGAAAACATTAAAATGCACAGCTGAGAAAAATAGAATGGACAATACACAGCCAGTGATAGGTCTTAAGGAAAAGTGCAACATTTTGGGTAAACCTCAAATTATTTTCTTTTTAACTTCTTTATACAATCACTACTGATATTTTTCCATTTCCGTTACTTTCTAACGAAAAGGCCTGAAACCCAAACAAAACATGTCCTTAACAGATATAACCAACAATTGTTTCATACATTTATTGAGTTTATTTTCTTCCATATTGACTTGAAAATGTTTACAGAAACTGTACCGAGCAGATGCATAGCAATGGAATCAAAGGCCATGTCCATTGAATGCAGAACAGAATTCCATAAAAATGATGCAAATATCAATGCAATACACATACATATGTTTTTTTTTCATACAAATTACAGATTACAAAAACATAAATGAGATCTTTTCATATGCCCTGAAGCGGCACTGAAAATACAGAATGAGTACAATGAAATTTCAGCACGCCTGTACAGCGCTAGTCCCCAATAAATCTAATGCTTGCTGACGTAAAGAAACACAACACGTTCACACTCTCTCTCACACACACACACACACACACACACACACACACACACACACACACACACACACACAGAATCAGTCATTCCAACATCAAGGGATGAGACAACAAGAAGCAGAAATAATATCCAGCGTGCTTCAGAGGGGTTTGGTTTCTTTTGGACTAGGTTCTGATTTCCAACAGAGTTCAAAGAGCAGAATCTGGGCTTTCTAGTCTTTCGGTCACATACAGACAGCTAAACACACAGTCCACAGTGAGGTCAGGTGATAGTGATACAGTGATTGAGTCGGCCACTGTAACAGATCCCTCCACAGATTTGATTCTGGTGATTGTAGTGTTAAAAGACCCCAGAGTTTGAGCCATTTCCTGGTGTAATTGTGCAAGCAGAGGAGTTCCATTTTTTTTTTTTTTTTTCAGTCTGTTCGGATTGATTGTTAGTGTTTGTGCCCCCCTAAAAGTAGTCCAGAGAAGAAGGAAAGAGTAGGATTGTCATCCATTTTCTCCTCTTGAGTCAGGGGGTGATAGTGTACAGTGGATTGTTTACAAAACGATTGTGACAATTCATAAGTGCAACAGAGATTAACATATTAAAATAATGACAGGATTAAAACAATGATCAAAATAATGGAAGCGATAAAAACATCGAAAGCATCTAAAAGCTAAATCCTATTGCACAATTAAAAATTCGGATACAAAAAAAAATGGATACATAGTCGAAAAAAAAGACAACAATTGGTATTGCATACAAATCAAGGAAATAATTTTTATTTTTTTTTTAAAGTAGTTTGTTCCGTCTTTTAAGACCATCAATTCTTTTACAGTGCCTACTCCCGAACAATGCTTGATACAGCAAAGAACGAGAAAGAGAACGCTCAAAGGGTTGATTGTTTTTCAGCCTTTTTAAGTTTAGAGACCACTTCTTGTTGTGGTTGCAACAAACAGGATTTTCTAAACACTGATTTTAGTCGGTTCAAAGTGCACATACAAAGAAAGAAATCCACTCAAAACATTGCTATGCTCATGAGGATGTAACAAAGAAAAAACGACAAAGGGAGATTAATAAAACGCAGAAACAGAAGCGGATGAGAATGCTGCATAGCTGGATTCCATTTAAAGCAATGCCGTCATCAGAAAGACACAGGAGTGAGAAAGACCTAATTACTGTACACGATCAGACTCGACTAGTAGTTCACAAGAGCCTCCATAGCTTCCTCTTGCTGATTTGGAGCAGAGAGCTCAACAGACAGAAACCAAACGCTCTCTGGTGATTTTTTTTTTCAGTCTCGCCAGGGGGCCTGAGTTCACACGTGCGTGTCGCTGGACTCGCTGGCCATGCTTCCCCCCCGCAGGTAAATAGCCGAACTGGACTTGGGCCGGTTCTGACTGTGAGCTTGGCCGCGGGAGGACCCGTTGTTGTTGACCTCAGGCCCCCTGGTGTCTGTGGAAATGACCCATGTGCTGGGTCGCCACTTCTTCAGGGAATAAGGCGTTTTGACACGCTTCTTGATCTTGTCTCCTGTCCCCAAGGCTCCATCTGGCTGTACCAAGCCCTCCCCTGGAAAACACGAAGGAACACCCATCAGTACCTTGTTGCAAGTTTCTATACCGGTGTACGTGAAACATGTACACAACCAGTCTCCTGTAGGTGGCTGTGTACGTGTCCCTAAAAGAGGTCGCATAAGCATTACTATTTATTTAGTCTGGATCAACGTACAAAGGAATAGTACAACGTACAATTTCCAGGACAAGTGCCTGACATCCGGCGCGTCCGCTCTCTGTGTGTTGCCGTTCTCAAAACCCCTTTGCTACGGGAAACAAACTTTGAGCTAGCAAGCTGCACGCTGAAAATGTTAGTATAGTTTTGAGGAAAATTTGGATCGTGCAACAAGGCAGGCCTGCTTGGTTCTTTTGGGGAATGATTGTAAAGATTTACAAAGGATAATTTTATGGCATTTACCATCTCACTGGGACGTTTTGGGACCGATTGGTGGGATTGCTGTGGACGAAGTACACACGGCGATACACTGGTAAGAGCCAATGAGGTTTAACCATGTATCAGCTAATTTAAATAGCTCAGGTTACTGGTAACTTCATTTAATATTGTAGGTGGCGTTTTCTTTTGCGGGGTGGACTTGTTCCACCAAAACAAAACTTCCTGAGACTATTTTGCAGAGTTGCGTCCGGAGCTTTGCGCCGCCCAAGACGATTGTGATTGGTTTAAAGACATGCAAACAACCCACAGCATTTTTTTCTCCTATCCCATAATGTATGTGTGGAGGGGCCAGACCTTACTCCACAACACTGTGGAGAAAAAAAAATTGATTCGACTGAGACTGCGAATTGGTATCTCATAGAACAAATGAAGTCAAAGCTTCATGGGGGTGGCGCTGTAGGAGCAGGATTTTTAGATTTCCGCAGGGCATTTGACGCTGCAAATCATTAATGTCCTCCTGTTGACGCTTTAACGTTTACATTTTTCTGAAAATTGTACGAGATGGATAGAGTCCTATTTGACAATGTGAAGGCAATGGACAAGGATTGGAACAAAGCTCCGTAGCCTATAATGTTTATTCTCTGTTGCCATTATTTGATGCCATAACTCCTTTGTGGATTTGCCTGCCCAGGGACCGCTGATGAAATGTACAGTAGCTACTGAGCTAATTCTGGGACAGTCAGTCACTGTCCATTGTCCCTGTTAAATAAACAAATAAATATTATTGTAAAAAAGTGACATTACACAAAAAAAAAGAAAAGAAAATCTAAATCAAATTAAAGAAGCACATTTCCTGACTTAAAGCCCCTATTTCAGCTCCAAAAACACTTGATCCCCATTTTACCATAATGCGACTAATTCAATAGACCCTTCCTGTTTGGTAAATGTTCATTTCTTTTCAACTCCTTGCCCCAGGAAGTCATTATAAATCTGATATATGCATAAGAATGCAGAATATGTAGACAATGGGACAAGATTTGGGTATCCGAGACGTTTTGGTTTCCGTTTGTAGTCCGAGTTGTATTGACCAATCACATTCCAGCGGGCTTTGGTTGTATGCAGGTAAACCGAACGCTCTGGCAGAAATGCAATCTCGGAATCAATCGGCTATTGTCTGACCAGGATTCCGTTTTTTTATTATCTTTTCAAAAATGTCTCTGCATTCATATCAACTCCAACTCCATTCTTACGTCTCAAGTTGCTAATTGGACACTGCCCACAGAAGAAGTAGTCTTGGCCCGGATATCCACTGACTAGACCACCTGAGGACATCAATCTGACACTAGGACATCAGGGTTTATTTTCACACGCTGAGTAGTTGTCCGCATGACGAGCAAACTGATCTTTAAAATTGGTGTAGTGTTCCTTTTGAGCCTACATAGTTCATCATACTTGATCTACACAATAGTTAATAATAATGTGATTGGGCGCCCACATAACTCAGTTGGTAGAGCAGCGGCCGCGGGTTCGACTCCGACCTGCGGACCTTTGCTGCATGTCATTCCCCCTCTCTCTCCCCCCTTTCATGTCTTCATCTGTCCTCTCAAAAATAAAGGCCGAAAATGCCCAAAAAAAGAATCTTAAAAAAAAGAAAGAAAAGAATAATAATGTAATTCAGCTATAGAGTGTTGAAAGTATTAGTCAATTGGGTTAGTCAGTCAACAACAAAATAATCAACTATTTTAGTAATTGACCAAATCATTTAAAGTAATTTATACAATAAAAATGCCAAACGTTTGTATGGTTTCTCCAATGTGAGGATTTGCATGTTATAGAATTACTTTAAAGAATAATTATTATAATAATAATTTTTGTCTTTGTCAACAAATCCCATGTGCGCTTTCAAACCAACAATGACTATCTATTAAGACGTATTGTGTCTATCAAAGCCCGATACTTCTTAAATCTCTGAGCCACAGAGCTCCGTTGTTGTTCACAAACATCAATGAGCCGCACAGTTGCACTGGCCAAGACAATCTGGTGTGAGGTGTTGGTGTAGAAGATCACCTAGTGAGGCCAGGTCCTGCGTTGTGAAGGACAGGTCCAGGGAGTTGGGTCTCTCAGGCCTGCGGGCTCTGGGCTGCCTGAGCAGGGCCTCCCCTCTCATGGTGACCGGAGCTTCCCCCTGGGGCACAGCGGTAGCGGATCCCGACCCCGAGCTTTCTCCTGGGGGCCCAGTGGTTTCCCTGCTTCCTCCCTCCCCGCTCCCCTCCTCCTCTCCTCCATCACTCTCTCCTCCGCTCTCCCCGTCCCCCTGGCCGTGGCCGGTGTTGCTGTTGTTGTTGTTCGTGTTGGGTCGGGCTGAGCGGAGAGCCGCGACACTCGCGGACGCGTCTCTCGCGTCGGGATGCTCTCGCTCGCGGCTCAGGAGCGGCTCGTGTTCGTCAGGGCTGGCTGTGATGACGCCGAGGCTCAGACGGCCGTCGTCTGATCTCAGGGCTCCGGATCCATTCTGAGTTATGCTGGATCCTCCAAAACCTGTGGCTCCACCTGTGGCCAGGGACGAGATCCCGGCGCTGGCGTGACCGTTAACAGCGCCATTAATGCTACCATTGGTGTGCGTGTCTCGCAGACCGGGTGCGTTGTTTGAGCCTGTGCCCCGATGAGCCTCTACAGCGGTGTTTGTGCCCGTTACCGCACCAATGTTCATCTTTGTTCCCTCCACCTGCCGCAGGTTGGACTTCCCCGAGCGTCCAAACTTGAACCTGAGTGAAGACGATGAGGACTCCTTCTTGGCGGGCTTGGTGCGCAGGGGTAGACTGGACGGCCTCTTGGGCAAATTCTGCTGCTTGGGCAGGGGGAAGATGGTGCTGGGCAGGGGGGCGGCAGGGTCTGACGTGCCTGCGGCCTCACTGGCCATCTTTATGAGGGGGTAAAGGAGGCTGGAGCTGCCAGGGCTCAGCGGATCTGGAGAGCAGAACTGCTTCTGCGAGTGCTCCATCAGGTTCTCGTCCGAGCTCTCCTTCAGGTTCTTGTCCACTTCTTTTGGGTCAAGCTTGGTGGTTTCCAGGTCTTCCTGGGTCAGGTGAAGGCAGACGGGGACAGTGGCGGTCCCTGCAGGTCCCTCAGAGTCCGAAATGATAGTGGTGGTTGTAGTGGAGGCGGAGGGGCTGCCTCTCAGGCCCATGCTGGTGCTGCTGCCCTCTGGGCTGGGCAGGCGAGCGTTGGCTTGCTGCTGGCGCTCCTGGTTGATGGAATTCCGGTTTCTCTCTCCGGTCCCAGCCCCAGCTCGACCACTCACAGAGCCAGTGGCGTCCGCCTGCGTGTTCTTGGCGACGCCCTCGTGCTCTTCAATGTAAGTGGAGGGGTGGTCTGTGTACGGGCCAGACTTTGGCGTCATACGATTTCTGGGAGAGAACATTAAGAGGTAAACGTTAAAGAAAACTTTTGAAACAGGGACAACAATGATATAGGTAGTTCTGTGTTCATGCCGACCTCTCATTGTGCAGCGTGGTGGACATGGGGTTGAGTGTAGGGCTGACAGACTTAGAGCGGTCCCATATGAGGAGCAGTTCTGCCAGTCGTTCCTCGGCACACTGCGCTGTGAGTCGGGCCTCAGCATCCTGGTCCCAACAGTCCTCCATCGTCTCTTTCAAAGAGCGAACCGCCTGGAGGAGACACGGTTTTAATATTTAACAATATGAGCAAAATAAACACTGATCGCTATAGAAACATTTCCTGGAAGAAGGGATCACTTTAGCAAGGGATCTCTTCACAGCCAGTATAAACAGGAGGCAGAATTACAGCAACAAATACCTGTTTTATTGTCACTATGTGCATGTCAGTATTGTTTTAAGACAGACGAGAGAAAGAATGATGCAACAAAGGTCCCCGGCAGGACTAGAACCAGGGATGTTGTTGTTAATAGATGGGGTCTTAAGCCCTATGCCACAGGCGTGCCCATAATACCAGGGGCTTTTAAGCTCAGGGGAATCTTTAAATGACAGGTTCACATTTTTTCAGGTCTATGAATACAGTTATTGGTCGCTGTAATTGTTCCTCCTTTCCATACCGGGTGCAAAAAGATCCCTTTATTGGGTCATTTCAATGAAAGTAATCGGGGAACTCACAGCAGTCATTCTGTGTGAAACATGCATTCCTAAATTCAGCCCAAACTAGTGCAAGTCTTTAGCAGTGTGGTAGTTAAATTAAGAGGGCATTTTCGAAAGTTAGTCATTTTTGTGCCAATTTCCTCTTTGTGTTGCTGTCTCTGCACTGCAGTTCAGTAAGTAATCACACTTCCAGGAAACACAGATGGGGAATTTCAAACTAAAAAGACTAACTTTGGAGGATTAAACACTATTAAACACTATTTCCCAGCTTTATTCTGGGATTCTTGTTGGAAATTAGCTCCATATACAGAAGATAGACAGATACCTTCATCAATCTCCAGAAGGGATTAGGTTAACAAGAATATCTATATGTGAAATTATTTTTCTGAACATGCCAGAATTTGAATCTGGCCAGTGACCTTGATTGCAAGTTGTACCTCTCTTTTGCTCCCTGTGTTTCCTGTCTGTACTATCACCATCTAATAAAGGCAAAATACCCCAAAACAATCATCTTAAAAAAAAAAAAAAAAAAAAAAAAAACTGCTGACAGTGTATTATTATTCAAGTCCAACGTACCAAACTGTTCTCTTTCCAGGCCTCGGGGAATTTGGGCCGTTGCTTCTCCCTGGATACCAGGACCTGCATGTCCTCAAACGTCGGGTGGTTCCCTGCCTCCGCCTGAAAGGCCATCTGGTACTCTGGCACAGACTCTCCTAGAGGTAGGACAAGGAAGGGGAAGGATGAGTCTTATGCCAAAAACACACAGGACGCGGAAGTGCTGTGAAGCGGAGCTATTTTCATTTCGGCAGCCATGTTCTCCACTCGGTCTGGCCACACCAGCTGCAATCAGGAGTGGAGCGGCATCTCCTCCATTTCTTCCACGAGCTGCAAGCGAACGTGTCTAGCCAGGTAGGTAATCACATACAGGAAGGCCCCAGCACAGCCAAATACTTTACAAAATAAAACACGCAGGTTTATGGTGATTGTGGAGAGGAGAAGGATCGCTTTGTAACCGCCGTGGAGAAATCAATGTCAGCTATGAACAGCCAGGCACGCGATCGGGCATGAATCTACGCTTAAGGCCGGTGTGTTTTTGGCGTTAGATATTCATTAAACCCAGCATCTTCGCAATTTATGACGAAATGTCAGGGTCTGCTTCCCACTATGATAAATGTGTATTTAATGGCTTTCTGCTGCATGTAGCGTGGGAGGAGCTCATTCTTGTGAGGTTTGTGATAATGGCAGTAAAAAAAAAATAAAAAAAGATACTACACGCATTCATGTGTTAGGTGACATGAAACTCATCTGATCCATACAACTCAAAACAGACTTTGCACAGTGCTTTTGTCTGTCTCACCAGGGAAAAGGTCAGTACATCTCATGAAGGTCTCCCAGTAGATCAGGCCCAGGGCGTACATATCCACCTGCTTCAGCGCCGACTCGCAGTCCCTCAGGTTCACCGCCCCCTCCAGGACCTCTGGAGCCATGTAGCGGATCGTCCCCACCTGGTAGACGGAGCAGGAATAAAAAGGGGGGGGTGATTTAGGAGGGGTGAGTCATGAGGAAATGTTGGTGATGAAAAATGAGGTGTGAGATGAAAACAAAAAACAAAACAAGTAAGACAAGGTGAGAAATGATGTGCTAATGTTTTTCCTGCAATTATCTTCTATTGCGCTGAATTCAAAGCTCCTGAACACTCACCTCACTTATAGCAGCGTTTTCCTCCTCCCCGTGACGCGCCTGCCTGTTTCCTGTCAGCTTCATAGACAGGCCGAAATCGATGATGACACACGAGCCGTCAGCCTTGACGAGAACATTTCTGCTGTTCAGGTCCCTGTGGGAAACCGCTGGCTTGTACAAGTCTTGATGGATGAGAAAGGAGAAGTGGAAAAAATGAATGGCAAAATAGAGGATGAGGAGAAGACACAAAAACAAAAAGGACTGAGCTAATTTATCTTTCATTAAACATGTAAAGCTGTACAGCACTCCCACATTTTTTGCTTCGAAAATACAATGTACTCGGGCAGTTTTTGTCATATTTGCAAATGAATGATCATCCAGAAAATCCCTTCACATAGCTTTCTATTCCCCTCATTACTCATTGTTCACCAAAGCGAGATGCACTGTCAACAGACAGCTAAACCCTCTAATCTAATCTACAACAATGGGATTAAGACCATATCACAGAGTAGCCTCTGCCTGCAGTATTTTACCGTCCAGCAGAGGGTGCAGTGAGGCACACTGCGGCTGGAAGTTGTGGCAGCCACAACAGTTATCTGCTGCCTTCTATTGATGTGCAGGAGTGGGGGAGGATGACGACTGTACCAAAGCCTGAGAGATTCTGCTGTTAGCAGCTACACACAAACACCAGCCCTCTTTCTCTCTCTTCTGTCACTTCTCCGCTCTGCCGATCACTTTAGTTTCGCAGAGGGAAAGAACGAAGGGAGATGGACACTCCCGCTTGTATTTCTCACATGCTTGCACAAATAGAATAACTTCTATTCATTTACTTCAGACACTACTGCAAGTGCACTTTCTTCCCCCCTCACTTCTAAGCCTGTTTGATGTTTATCTGTGCTGATGAAGAGAAAAGAGGAAGGCCAAGTGCAACCACTGACACTTTGGTGACATGAAAAAAAAGAGTCCAGGCTTAGTTTAGTTGTCACTTTTGCCTTCCTAAGAATGATTTCATTGAGCCACAGGGATATTCACATGTCATCTGAATCCCTATCTTGCGTCCGCCTTCCTTCCCCCTACTTTGTCCCTCTCTCCATTTTTTTTACACTGTCTGAGGATAGCTTGAGGCCTGTCTATAAATACCCTTGGCTGGGCGTGCACGCAGTGTGTACGTGTTTGTCAAAATGCAGGGATGCAAAGTGCTCCAAGCTAAACAGACCCACGTGGAGCTGCAGTGTGCATGTTGTAAGAAGGCTCAAGTGCCGGGCAGTTAGACAAGCTCGAGAGTCTCTCTCAGTCACACAGACACACACACAAATCTAAACTAACAGGGCACAACATTTTTCAGTAACAGATGGAAGCAGCAGCCTTGAAACTTGAGCCTGAGTAAACTGTGAGCAGTTATGTAATTAACCGTGAGTGTGTGTGTGTGTGTGTGTGTGTGTGTGTGTTCGTGCATCCTCCAGTTCACCTCCTTTGTAGAGCTCAGTGTGTAGGTACGCCAGGCCCCGGGTGACAGAGTGTGCGAGCCGGCAGCTGCTGACCCAATCGTTGGTCTGGATGCCCAGGTAGCGACTCAGAGAGCCCTGACGAGGACATGAGGAAAGGGGACAGGGAAGGAAAGAAAGTGCAGGGAGTGAGGGGGCAAAGGAGGGATAAAAACAGACAGAAATAAAGATGGACGAGGAATGTAAACAAAGGAGATTAGACAAAGATAGGGGAGAGGTGGAGAGAGAATACAGAGAAAATCAACAACCAGCATCACTTTACATGATCTGACAGATAACGGGGAAAAACTAAATCTAAAAAAAAAGAAAACCCAATTATGGCTAAGGCTCACCCAGCATAATATGTCTGCCCATGCTACTGTGTTCAGTACCCCATCTCACACATATTCACTTGAATCAACCAAATCCCAAGAAGGGCAAGACAGACAACTTGCAAAAAGATTATCTTCACATATATAATCTTGAGCTTTAAAAAAAAGGCAGGCCTTTAAGCTTAGACCTCCCTGTGGAGTTTCACAATAAAACTGACATATATAATAATATATATAGTAATATGTCATCACCACCAAAAAAAGGCCTTGCAGTTTTCTTGAGATTTTTGCAGGAGGAAAGAAATGTGCAATTCTGGTTTATTTAGTGGCAAGATGATATTGTCTTATGAGGAATTAAGACTCCATAAAAATGTTTACCAGAAATTATATCGGATATTATTAGTTTCCTTCCTTAATTATCTCTGTCAGCCTTGACAATCTATTATTGGCCAGGCTCTGACACACAAACACACGCACACATAGACTTCATCTTTTCTCTCAAAATCAATCGCAAGGCAATTCGCAAAGTAAATTACATTAAATCCGTTTGTTTTAAATAAATTATATTATCATTTACTTTAATGCATTTTATTTCTCAGTTTCCTGTCCTGGCTTGCACTGCGTTTCCATGACAACATGTATTAGCGTAATGATTACGATGCACAATAGGCTCCTTTCATAGGCTGACTTGTAATTATGATGCTTGGACAGTAAACATATTCAGTTCAAAAGGTAGCTCCGCATTCATATTCAAGATTTCCCGGAGGCAGTCTTCAGCAGTCAGTGTCAAAGTTTTCTATTGTTATACCAGCTGCATGTTCACATGTCTGCAGGAAAAGCGGAGATGGGTGAAATGATGCTTTGAATTTGCAATGACTCTACCCTGTCCATCCCTCAGAAGCCACACTGAAGTTCTTCCTACGCGCAGGCCTGCAAACTCATGTGAGGTTTTGCTGCTACCATTGTAAATTAAATTAGGGTGTTGTTGGTCCAATGACGTCACCTTTGGGCTCCGGGAGAGGAAGGCATTTTCACTATTATCTAAAATGTTCTAGACTACACAATTAATTAAAAAAAAAAAAAAACTAATGGTTAGAAAAACGTATTAGGGCTGCAACTGTCTGTTGTCCTGTACCAAATGGGGAAGTGCTTGATGTTACCCATTTCCTTCCTTGACCCCTTCTTTCCTCTCTGCAGCACTTCCAAATTGAATGACTGGCAGTGAAACTCCAGTCACGTAACAACGCCCACAACACGCATTGTGCATGCATTAATGGAACAAGGAGCAGCAGCCACAGTGAGCTGTTAGATAAAGAGCTCCATGTCTAGCTCCTCAGCAAGGTAACAAACTAATTTTACCATGTCCTACTGTTATGTCGGGACATGCTGTGGTGTGCATATCGTGGCTGCCCATGGCATAATGGAAAAAAAAAATCAATTATTGACCCACTTCTTTTATTAAAACAATGTCAGTTTGTGTGGCACGCACACCTCCCCCCCACCCACTACTCACATGTGGGTAGTAGTCCATGACCAGCAGGTACTCGGTGCGTCCCTCTGGGCCTGTCCGCTCGTCGGCAGCAACAAACCGGGCGATATTGTCATGCTCCAGCAGAGGTAGCCGGTAGATGGAGCATTCATTGAGGAAGTTCTGGCGGTTGGTTGCAGAGAACACCTTCACAGCCACAGGCCGCTCATCCAGAGAGCCACAGTAGACCGTGCCATATCTACCACGCCCAATCAGCTGAAAGAGGTAATGGTGGTGGCATGGAATGAATAAATAAATAAATAAATAAATAAATATATTTTTTGTTGTTGTTGTAATTCTAGACCTTAAGCTCTCACTTGTCAAACACGAAACACAAAAACAGTGTGAATAAAATGATAATTTTGTTTGTGCTGCTTGCAGGAAGAGGGCTTGAGAACTACAAAGAGCCAGAAACAGAAACGTATGAAGAGAGCTACACAAATAGAGACAGCCAGGCAGGCAGAAGGGAGATAGGTAATAAACTAAATTACAGGCGAACTGCAGGGTTGAACAGTTAAAATGGCCTCAAGTCAGTTCCAAATCATTCAATTAGTGTCCTGAATAAGCCAGAGCACAGCATGCCATTAAGTTCTAAACATTCGGCTTCAAAAGGTAATCCGCATGGGACTTAGAAATTAATTCAGGAGTGCATCTATTCCTGTGGGATTTCCACCTCCACGTCTGGCTATAAAATATACTATAAAAGCAGTGGACTCTGTTTTGTCTTTGAGTAAAACTCCCTGGCTCCCCCCCTCCACCCCCACAAGAATGAGTTTGATGTGAAAGAACTTGCATTTGATAAGGCACAAGGACAGTGTTCTGAATTCAACTCCTGCCTGAAAAGATATTGCTCTCTGACTCTGGTCTGAAATGCACTGAATAGATGTTAAAAAGAGAAAAAAACTGCTTCTCTGTAGTTGGATCATAACGTTCAGTACTGATCGGCTGGCTGTTTTTCGGTCTTAATTAATTTCTGAGACAGCTAACATTTCACATTAGAAGACATACCACTCTATTAGCATTATAGCCAATTTACTAGAAACCATACGGTTATTATTACTGTGGACCTTTTTCTAAAGCAGTTTTTGATTTATATCGGGGTTTTTACTGCCTTCCAGTCAGTTTTAAGAATGATAACCAACTTGCAGAGACTTGAAATCTGCACCAGATAACTCGGCGCTTGGTTCTGGGTTTGTCGGTAATGTTACCATTGTGTGGTGAAGCAGCTGAAAGCATGTATTGTCTGGTTCCATGTAGAAAATAAAATACACAAAGACACCAGCACATCAGCAAAACAACATCAGGAAAACTGTTTTCAGTATTACATAAATCATATCAAACACTTGTCTCTGACTCCGACCCAAAGTAAACACTGAAGCTAGCTATTGTACATAACTGCATAGGAATCTTCTCCCGGGGCATTTTACTGGCTAACCAAGCTAGCAGCCTATTCATTTGCACTCGCTGTTTGTTTACCTGCATGTGGCTGTGGGTCACTGTCGGTTTAAGGCACCTGTCGACAGTGCAACAACCATCGTGTCGTTTTACTGCATGTCACGCTGTGGAGATGGATCTAATTGTCCGGAATCTCTAAAACGGAGGTGGTGAGTGTGTAGCTATTACAACTCAAATAGGGTTGAAAAATCTCAGATTTTTCCTTTCAGCTTTCATCTGACAATAAGCTTGTGAGCAGCACCAAAACAGCCTTGTATTGCTTTGAAAACTTGTCTTTCAGTTGGAGAAATTATTGAGCTTGTAAATGACGGTTAGAAAAGAAATGACAAACTGACAGATAGTGAGATTTATAGAAAAGTAAAAGTGTACTTTCAAAGTAACTGTTGCCATCATGCTGTATCCTGTGGCAGGATTTTATCATATCAGTGGGATCATTTGTTTCTCCTGCAGGCCTTTTAATCCCTTATAAATTAGAATAAAAAATACAAATAAAAACATCTGACCTATGCATTTGAAGACAGGAAAAATGAAAGGCAGATGATGAGGTAGTGAATTGAAGCCAGTCATTGTGACTGAATTTCATCCAGACTTTATTGACTTCCTATCACAATATGAGTTCGCCCACTTCCATATCAGGTTTTCCAGATCCTGTGTCAGTGTAAGCAAAAATCCTATTTTTGTGCGCCCTGACCTGTCACTTAATGCGTCCTGCCGTGATCGGATGAAAAAGGTCACATTGAAACGACAAATGTAACCGTAAACCTTGATGTATTTTTTGCCTCGATGCCTTTGGGTTCTCCTTTCTCTTTCAAACTCTTGTTTTCCTCCCTCCTTCACATACACACTCCCGGTTTGTAGAAATGCTGGAGAGAGTGAGAACACTACACGCCTGACCAAATAATACAAGCCATGCTGTCGCGTAGGGCTCAACAATATGGCAAGTTGGTTTTTTGTTAATACTCCTTATCTTCTGTATTATTCACTATACATGCGCAATTAATCATTCTATAGTATGACCAACACAACATTGGATACAGTCAGCATATACACTGCTCTTTCATAAGCAGTAGGCCAGGCACACGCGTTATGATGAAGTGAGAGGAATTGATGCATGAATTGATATAACTAACATATCTTTATTTAGCTATTAACAGCTAAACCATTATAAATTGTGACCTCAAGCCTGGTAAACACGTAATATAATTATCATGACTTAACTTCGTAATACAAACTGAAAAATGAAGAACAAAAGCACAGCAGAACAGGCCCAGGGCCTCATTTATAACCACCGCGCACGCACAGAAAACGGGTTTGAAATGTGTTTACGTCACTTTCTAAGCATAAATTGGGATTTATAAAATAAAAAACATCTGACCTATGCATATGAATATTTTGAAGACAGGGAAAAAATGGAATGCAGATGGTGAGGTGGTGAATTGAAGCCAGTTTGCAGAATGTATACGCGAGAGGAATTATTATATGTATAAAGATGCCTCTCACATTTTATGTCCGCTAAACTAAATATTTTGGCTGGGCCAGAAAATTATAATCACAAGTTGGAGCCCATCTAGGCACAAAGAGAGAAGTAGAAAAGTGAAGAGAGGATACACTGTGGGCACTGACCTCCAGCAGTTTGAGATTGTCGAGGTCCAAAGAGCTCTCAGAGCCAGCTGCCTCCATCATATTCAGGTTATGAAGGCCTTGCTTACCATCGCCTGTTAAAACACACACACACACACACACAAAAACAATGTTCAGAACATTTCAAACAAATATGCATTTAAACAAGAGATCAGCTCTGATTTCATTCATTACATTAATTTCAATTCTACCACAAACATTTGAACAGCCTTGAATAATGAATGTTGTCTGCTCTTCCTCACAGCGTGGCACCATGGTAACTCACCGTGCATCATGCGGTAACCAAAGAAGGCTGCTACAGCAACCACGGCCAGCACGGAGACTGTTGCCAGGGCAATAATTACGGTCTCTTCATGGCGCAGTGTGCGAGGGTCTACAAAAAACAAACAAAAAAAACACATCAATTACAAAAAGTAAAAATGACTTTAACCTTTATGTGGGAAGAGCACATGGGGAACCATCACCTCTGGTTATGTGAGCAGGAAGTCAGAGGAAGGCCATGTAACACATGATATTTATACACCGAGTTACCAGTTTATTAGGTAAATGTAAATGGACTGTTCTTATATAGCGCTTTTCTAGTCTCAACGACTACTCAGAGCGCTTTAACATTGTACAGGAACCATTCACCATTCACACACATTCATAGACTGTGGCCGAGGCTGCCGTACAAGGTGCCACCTGCTCATCAGATACTCATTCACATACATTTACACTCCGATGCGCAGCATCGGGGGCAACTCGGGGTTCAGTGTCTTGCCCAAGGACACTTTGACATGGGACTGCAGGGCCAAGGATTGAACCACCAACATTCCGATTGGCAGGCAACCGCTCTACCACTGAGCCACAGCCGCCCCATACACTTGTACAGGGATGCAACCCATGTCAACCTCATGTTGTGTGTTGATTTAGATATTCATATAGATAATGCACTCCATAAAGTCACCTTCAATACTCACGGTGAGACCCGCCATCAGCCTCTTGGCATTTTGGCTCTGTGTGCACTTATGTTGTTACTGTATGATTCTTTTCTTGAGTTTGTTACCTGTTAGAATTTTGCATTGTTTAACATGTTCTTGCTCTATTTTGTACAGCAAAAATGACAAGAGACCGTGTTGGATGATGAACTGAAAGGTGTTTCTAACACCAACTTACTGCGGTTGTCTTTGAAACCCTTTTTGCCTGTGAGTGCAACATTTTGAATATACTGGCAATATGTATGGGATGTGTAAAGTGTTTTAGTTTTTCACTCCCAAATACACAACACAGTAGGGCTGTGCTCGATTGAAGAAATTCTTAGTTGACTAACACTCATTCAATTGTATCGACTAATCGATTAGTTGATTTGAGTCATGCAAAAGCACCACTTTAATTTTTGTGTTTACCAGAGATGTGCTCGTACGTTTCTTGGAAATAAGTCATTCAGCATGAAAACAAGCATAAAACATGACTAATCAACTAAAGAAATCTAAGTTGACTAAGACCAAAACGACCGATTAGTCGACTAATCGACTAAGAGGGAGCAGCCCTACAACACAGGCCAACATACACACACACACATTTAAATGTCTTGGGTATGCAAATGTGTGCGTTAGCGGACGATCAGGCATGCCATGAAGCGCATAAAAGATCAAATTAAGCCACAACAATGAAGCATGGTCAACAGACTGGAAAGCAGTGCAGGAAGAGAGAATCAGAGGTGGGTGTGGGAAGGGAATGAAGAGAGTGAGAGAAAGAAAATATGTAAAAACAGAGAGAACACCAGAGAGCTGGTCAGATGAATTTGGTTGGTGGCAGGTAGAAGCAGTTAGCTGAGGCAGCTGCAGTTCCAGCTGTCAGGTATTTGTGATTAATGAAACCGCATCAGCTATAAGTACGACTCTGGAGACAAAAGTGCACACAACTTAAATATACCAAGGCTTGCCTTGCTCTTATATACCACTAGAAACACAAACTCTGTTACATTAGTCAACACACACTGGTGCTGCCGTGAGACACCAGCTTTATCAATAATTGATGACTTTGAGAGACTAAGGGTGCCTTTGATTGACATCCTAGCATGAGCATGCATGCACACACGCTCACACACACACATGCATGCATGGGGGTTGACACAGCAGCCCTCAAGGTCCGAGGTCAGTGAGTTCATCACCAACAGGAGAGTTGCACAGGAAGCCATCTGACAAACACTGGCGTAGACACCGACATACCCAAACACAACACAAATTTGTTGAAAATCTCCATAATCTTAATGATATCGCCTACTTTTATATCACCACCAATATCATATATATATATATATATATATATATATATATATATATATATATATATATATTTTTTTTTTTTTATGCAGCTTTATACCTCTACCCCACTACATTTCAGAGGCAAATATTGCATTTTTTATCTCACTAAATTTTTTAGACAGCCATAGTTACTTTGCAATATTAATACAAAATAGAATCAACAAGTAAAGGATGTCGTATTATTAGTGATTACACTACCCAGCAGGTTATAAAGAAGCTCAAATTAACTCAACCAAGTTTAGTAAAGTGAAGTTTACACATTAAACCATCATTAATTATAGTCTGATTACATAACGTATTCTGTATAATGAGTAATTTTACTTTTGGTATTTTATGTGCATTTTGATGGACATTCTTGTGTATTTGCTCCTTTTACTTAAGTAAAATATCCAAGTACGTCTCCCACCACCTAGCCCTGAATGTTGTCATCCATGGTTCTTGGCTTGAGATCACTCAAACAGCCAACTGACTCAAACTATTTCCTACTTATAAATTATACTGCCATGAATCTGCCCAGACATGTCGGGAATAAACAGAAAGAGAATTTAAAGTTTTCATACGACCCAAACATAAACCTCTCTGATCAGTCAAACGTCCTACTAACGCCAAATGGTTATTTCCCCCCCAACTTTCTCCTGCCTTTATCTCGTCATCTGTCTACTAAGTGGAACAGTCAGCGGCACGCCCTCAGACAGACAGACGGAGCAGACGCCGCGTAATCCGAGGAATGCAGAGAGACAACATGGATGGTAGAGTGTGTGTTTGTGTTTATGCGTGGGCAGGAGAGATGATGAGCTGCCAACGTCACCCCCACCCATTCCTCCTGCCACACACATTGCTTTCATTCACAGCTAAAACTTGAGAGGAAGGAACAATTACAACTACTGTACAGCTGTTTGCTTGGTTTGACACCTCACTCACAAACTCACCGACAACTTAAACAGAACTCAATATCGACCACTTCCACGGCCCTTTAGTGGATATAATCTAGTAAGGACATTGCAAATGGTTCTAGCGTATCGGTCCGTGAACGCAAACAATTCTCATTGCAATTCGTAGCTCTTAAGGTTCATAATGGATAGCAGTCAGGAAACTCAGTTCTAAGCAATGTGGAAGAATAACGAAGCAGGAGGAGGAAGAGAGAAAAAGTAGCTACAAGTAGGTGTAGGTATGACAGCTCTGACGATATATCGAAACATAATTTCATTCTTTTCTGTTAATAGCTTTGTGATTTGAAACGTGTGGGCCTGCCTGGGTTTATCCTTCTAATATATAATCTGTGTGGGCCTGCATTGGTTTTCTCCCATTCTTTTCTTTGTTAGTCATGGCTCCCTGAGTCTATTTATCTACATGAAAAATAGGACAATATAACCATCTAAAATAAATTCAGGCAGTCTAGATCCAAAACAGACTTCCATTCAAAGAAGTCACAGCTACCTTCTAAACATAACTTCTTTTTTAGTTTACCCTTGCAGTAGAACTGACCCGACGTCACAGGTATTCAGTGGTGAAGTGATTTCCCTGACTGCCTCCGTTTGCCAAAAATAGTCAGCATATAATTCAATACTAAAGCCTTAAGAGTATTAGTGTAGGCTGAGATCTGGCTTTGATTCTATCTGGATGACTTGCTTTTGTTGGCCATATAAAAAGAAGATGCATCATGACTATAAAGAAATTATTTGGCAAGAAATTAAATGAAACCCACTACAGAACAAGCCAGTGTTGGATATCATCTATTGTATGACTACATACTGTATACAGAGCATAGCGGTGATTGATGAACTGTGGTTCCACTTTTATGCAAGTGTGCAAATATGTTCTTACAGATGGACTGCGCCGTGGTGGGGCTGGGTGGGGGGAAGTCCTCTGTGAAGTTGACATTGCACATGTCGCTGCCACAGCAGCAGAAGTGGTATGTCCCATTCTGAATCTGTGGAGGGAGGTTGGTCACCACGCAGCGGTCGTCTTGGCAACCTTTGTGGTCACCCAGGTGAGTCCAGCAACCTGACAGAGAGAAGTGACGGATAGTAATGATAATAGCAAAATATTGATAGAATACTTTTCAGTTGTACAGTGAACCAAAACAATTTATTTTTTTTGATTGCCCTATTTCTTTATACACATTTCCCACAGGTGGTTTATAGATACGAATGGTGATGACCCAGCAAAAAAGTCACACCCACAAAAGCATGGTTAACGAGGCGGGGTCGGGTGGGTTGCCGACAGGGAGAGAGGGTGCAGCGGGCATTATGTCCACGGCCCCTGGAAGTGGCGAGGTCCGGGGTGAGGGGGTTGTGCTGACAATTTATGCTGCCTTGTCAAAAAATGTGACCTTATGTGTTTTTGTGCATTTCTTTTTTTTCCTTTTGAGTTTCGGTGTATTTCTACCAGTATTAGGACATCTTTATTTAAGTGTGTGATTACAGACAGGGTTAAATGTGCAGTAAGAATACGGGGAGCATATTATTTGATACTTTATTTAAGATTTTAGGAGTAGAGTATTTCGATCGACCCATATCCCCTATGAAATAATGCTGCAGCACATGTGCTAAGTAGCACATCTCGATAGGGAGATCGAATGGTCGAATCAGCCAAATCTGACTCCAAAAAGAAAACATCTGATTTGAATACAGTGCTAGTAGAGGTATCTAAAAGTAGCACCTTGTTTGACCAGTCGCACGTCGCCTGGAGGACTTTTCTCCCACAGGCCAAAGCAGTGGCTGCCCTTGGCACATCGGATGGTGGTGTTCTCTGGGGAGACCCGGCCTTCGCCCCGCGCCACCCGCTCCATCTCCCACTGCTCCTGCTGGTCGGTGAAGGCACACTCCCTCTCCTCACCCTGCGCCGCTGTGAAAAGACACAGGAGCTGGAGTCAAAAGAAATTTCTAGAAAAACAGAGCTGAGCTTTGCATTGGCAACAAAGTGAATAAAACGGTTAAATGACATTCTAAGATGGAGGCAGTTTGTGTTAGTGCGTTGAAGGGAGAGGATAACACTTTAGATTAGATAGTATTTACTCATTATGCATATAAACACACACACACACACACACACACACACACACACACACACACACACACACACACACACACACACACACACACACACACACACACACACACACACACACACACACACACACACACACACACACACACACACACACACACACACACACACACACTTTGTTAAACCGAGACAGATTGATAGTGTTACTGTGTCTGTCTATAAGAATCCACAGCTGAGAAATAGCTGTCTGGCTTGTGAGAGGCATCCGTCTTTGCAGGCAAAGCTCAATAGCAATTTAAACTGTAGCCTGAAGGACATAACACAAACAGACTCAGCAGTGCAGAGAAAAAGTGGACATAAGAAAAAAAATGATGAAAAAAATCCATATTTAAAATATTAACTAAAACTGCAAGATTACCATAAAAACACAGTGCAAAGAAAAAAAAAATGAATCTTGTTTAAAGCTTTTGGCCAACGTTTATTTTCTATGTTGGGTTTACAGAAAATATGGATGACTTTAAGATGGTGTTAAATTGTGTGTTTCTTGAGTGAAAAGAAAAGCCAGAATGTGTCCAGTTGTGAAATGGACAGTTTGCTTGTTGATTTGCAGTGAACGTCTGGGAGAGTGCGATGCCAGGGAGAATTAGTGTGAGCCAAAGTCAGAGTGCGTGTGTTTGTGTACGTAGCCTGTGTTTTGGGTAATTTCAGATAAGGGAAAACATGGTGTGCCAGTTTGTTTCCCTTACTCCCCAGCTCCTCCCTTTCCTTCATCCGGGAAGAGGGGTGGGGGTGGAGAGTCTGCTGTGGAGGGGGTGGAGGGGGACTGTTCCCTGCCCAAGGTCAAGCTAGCCTGTGTGGGCAAAAGGTGACACGATAGAGTGGTAGCTTTGCTGGGCACGCCGCCAACTTCTCTCCTCTGCTGCCATCGTCAGATAAAGCTATCAACCCTGGGCTACTGTGGGCCTCAGCTGCCCTCAACCTGTGGGCTTCTACTGCCTACTGTTCTGTGGGACTGACTTTGCCTACAGGGGGAAGCACACTGTGTACATGCAGAGTAGGAAAGGAGTTCAAACTAAGGGTTAAGTAAGTGGAGGAATGTTCGTTTTGATAAGGAAACTGAATTTCAATGAGCCGGCAATGGCACTGCCAGGGTTAGCAGTTAGATTCCCAACGGGGAAGATGATTATCTACTTGCATGTACAGTATTTACAGCACAAGTGCTGGGTTAAAATGACCACCAAATAGTACACACACTACATTATCATTATACATATTATGCTGTGCATGTTCTCATTGTATCAAACTAAAAGCTATTTAAAAAAAAAAAGCAATACAAGCATGAAATATTCCAAATAAATACTGAGCATATGAACAAAAAAAAGCAATCGTCTCCTGGAGCTGGGTTTTCATTTCTGCCCACAGTCAATCTCAAGCTCTTTACTTGGAAGATGTGGAAAAAATAGTGGATCTCAGTGAAATGAGCATCAGCTCTACCATTAAACCAGAACATTAAAAGGGGAGACATAATGGGCAGATATTTATCGATATTTGACTTTTCTACTGCTAAAGGGGAGGATAAGCTCTGATTTATTGGAATCTGACAACTGATGATAAGTTTAAAAAGGAAATAAAACACTCTAGGTCGTCTTTTTTTTTTTTTTTTTAAATAATGAAAAACTGTTTAAATTTCAATTAAAATATCTGTAGTACTAAGAGAGTCAACAGATTGCCTGTGTCATGCAGATATGGGCCAAGATTTGTTTGGAGAACAGTGCATCAATTGACCATTCGTGAAACCCCTCCCCTAAACAGCGATTGTCCAATTATTACATTTTTAAGCCTTTCCAAAAAGAGAAATAGCATAAGGAATGGATTAAACCATAGGTTTGCCCTACAAATTACAAACAAATGCATGTCCGGTTTACTAGCTTACTTTAGAACTTTACTTTTGACTCTAAGTCTTAATCTCTTGTTACCTTTTTAGAAGTTGTTATCAAGCAATTTGCCAAAAAAAGCACAATGCTAAACATAATGGCAGCCTCAACAATGATCTTTTCTGCCTAAAATAAACTTCCTTTCTAATTATGACCCAGACCTGGGGCCTGATTTATAAACGTGGCGTACGCACAAAAGAAGACATACGCTGCTCTCTACGGAAGCATTGGGATTTATAAAGCAAACTTAACGGGAAAACGTGCGGTCCACTCTGACCCAGGCGTACGCACAGAAACGGGTGAAAGGAGAAACTGCGACACCGACGGCAGATGGATGAAACATGTGAAACCGAGACCATTGTGTAAAATAAATCGAAATATTGCCTCTCATTGATGATATGAAGAATTCACAAAGCCATTCTCACAATTAATATCCTACACAATCACCGGTTTGATCCATCTGCAGTGAAAAACGGACAAAATAAGACAAAATACTGTCGTAAATTCAAGATATATTTGCGCAAACAACCCCCACAAATGTTCTGTAATTATATTGGCATGTAATGGAATTTATTCTCATGAATAATACGATAAACTGGACAAATAATGTTTACGCTGATGCTGTTTTCGATGCCTCCGTCTGTCGTTTTAATATGGTCATCATATACAGTATCAGTGTTTTATGCAGTGTTTATTTTTTATGGATTTGGATCGTTTTATTTTTGATTTAAATGTTTGTTTTATTGTAGGTCTAAAGCATGTTCTAACCACTGTGAAAGGTGCAATAGAACATTTTTACTAATGCTTGCGCAGAACTATTTGCCATTTACAATTAGATTAATTTCCGACACCTTTAGCTTTTTAGATACAATCAAATTGATGGGTACAGAAAGGCATGCCATGCGTATTGACGCACAATGACTGGCTTTGCACTGTTGGAAGATGTGGCAAATGGAGACAAATGGCAAGAAGACTGAGTGGCCTCAGAGCCGGTTCCGTCTTCCTCGAGCTGTCCTGTGCCGTTTTGGGCCCAGCGTTACAGAGGAGCACTCGGAGAAATCACGCCGTGCCTGTCCCACTTCAAGAGGGGTTAGCTCTGGTGTACTCCTTTCTCGGAGTAGCGCTAGGCTTTTTTTTTTGTATCAACTTTAATATCGGACCACTTCCTTTTAATTTGGGCCACGGTCCGACCTCTGAGGCTGCATCTGCAACATGTCACTCTACAGCTTTTTTGGCATTAGGAATGCCCACACTGTGCCCATCAAACATATTTTCTTCTTTTCCACCTCTCTAACAAGAACGACAACTTAACATTAAGTGAAAGTCCTTTGTTTTGTTTTCCTCTGTGCGCAAGATGTCGGTATGGATGCATATTCATTTGGGGCGTGTCACATCCTATGTTTCGTCCGTACGCCACTTCTGATGCAAATTCGCCGCACAGTTTTATAAATGAGGACCCTGGGCTGTGGAGGTGAGGGCAAAGGTTGTAGAGGAGGAACCCTGGTAAAAGAGGAGAAACATAAGGGAACAATTGAAGGAAGTGCAGAACCGGTGACAACACCCATAGACACTTAGACAAACAAACAGTCCTTGTACACCAGGACTGAAGAAATCCATAGAGAAGAGTATCTCATGTCTTTCTCCCAAAGCTGGGTAGATACTGTATGCTGACATGAATTATTAAAAATGTTACTACAATTCAAGGCTATGAAATGAAAAACCCTATAATGATGCTCGGTCTTTGAGAACTCCTGGGCATGAAAAAAACTGAAACAGCAGGTAATAGGCTTATGCCAAGTTCAATCTAGAAATTGATTTGGGGTTTTCATTAACAAGTGTGATTTTACTTTATTGTTGTAAGGGAAAATGTTAATGCTTTTATAATTATATAATATTTATATTTAAATACATTTTTGTTGCATTAATACAAAGCAAGAAAGCAATGCCTCAATAGTAACTGTACTAAGGGCTGTGACAGTACGGAATTTCATTTCAGCAGTGAATAAGCAACATATCACAGCGGTATACCACCAATACTCATCATTGGCTCGAGTGCGATCGTGTCCCTTTCAAAATCGTTGTGATCCAGTCTTGAACTGCAGTGTCTTTTTGGAGACTTTGTAAAAACAATCTATAATGATGAATCTGTGTTTCTGACTGGGGATGTGTGTGACAGCTCTAATCTCTGAACGCATTGCGCAATGGAATAACATGAGATTGACCCTACAAAAAGATTTGCGGTGATGAACTCAACCCCGCGGTAGGCGTCACATGGCCATGGTATTGCGGCCGTGCGGTTATTGTCACAACCCTACTACTAAGTATGTATTAGATATCACGTACCCCAATGGTGATAGATAATTGTTTCATTGGGTGGGCGTGTCGGCACATAACAAGCGTGCACAACGGAGATGGAGAACACTGACTGCTTGTTTAATTCCCATCTCCTTCACATTCTTAACAAATAGGGACTATTCAGCTTCTGAAATATATTTATTGGATTTAGTAGCTCAATACACAAAGAAAAGTGGAAAGAGAAGCAAGAAAGTGTAGCATGGGATGTAGCTCAAACCCAAGCAGTTATAACCAGGCTTTGTTCATTTGCAGTCTGAGCCATGGGAGCACTCCTGATTTCATTGGTTTGTCTGCCACTCTGCTTGACTGTGGTTGGTTCTTTGACTAAAGTCTTTCTTAGGAGCGTTTCTGGTTGGATGCCAATCTCTGTGTTTATCTCCGATTGACTGTGGCAGGCTCTGTCCCTGGTTCTGCTCTGTGGAGCTTGCTGTGTGATCTTGGCTTCCACTGCAGTACTGGATTGTGGGTCAGAGTATGCAGGCAAGGCCAGTGGAGCGAGGCAGATGAGAAAGAGAAGAGAGGGAGAGAGGGGGAGAGAGAGAGAGAGAGAGAGAAAAAGAGAGAGAGAGAGAGAGAGAGGGTAGTCATATCAAAAGGCTTCGGAGTAGTTTTCTGCTCCAAGCCTGTTCATTGGATGATGGCGGGCATTGCTAAGTGTTTACCCATGGCCCAGTTATTTGCTAATCTCTCCCCCCCTCTTAGCCTCCTCCCCCAATTGGCCTTCGGTGCACCCCCCGCCCACCATGGACTACCCCCTTCCCCTCAGCCTCGCTGCTAAAAAACAACAGCGATCTAATCAGGCTCTCTTCTTCCTACTGCCAAGGCCCATTGGAGAGATGCAAGACACGGCAGTCTGAGACTTGATTAAAAGTCACAGACTGCACTGATGTGTTGGCTGTTTTCTCTCCACAACTGGTTCCGAGTTCAAATCCAAGATTAGAGGCAGAAACACACGGTCAGAGGGGGCGAATAAGCAGAGGAGGCCATAATGCTGAAACGTGTTTAATACACCCGTGCACGCACCATCTCCTCTGCAGACATGCGTGCTCTCTTGCTTGGGTGCTGATGGGAAGATGGGAGAACTGGCATAAAGCTGCTATGTAGAGCCTTTGTACACTGCGGATTCTGTGCGTGTATGAAAAATATATGCATTTGAAGCGTCCTCTCTAGGGTTTACCTTTTCCACCATGTGAACCAGCCGCCAATAATATGCCATCATGCATGGCTACTGCATCCACAGACAAAAAATGTTTATAATGCAAAGAGGCACTACGGATGCCCATGTGTACGGTGTATTCATTATCGCGAAAGCTCAAGCTGCTGCAGGACTCCAGCCATCAGAGACATGTATCGTCCCTAATCGCACCTGCTGCTGTTGTTTGGGCGCATGCTTGTTGCTGAGGTAGGATGGATGGGTTTGCTGACACCCACAATTTCAAAGTCTCCTGGTTGAGTTTACAGATATGTGTGTGTGTGTGTGTGTGTGTGTGTGTGTGTGTGTGTGTGTGTGTGTGTGTGTGTGTGGGGCTTTAATCTGTCCCATCTGTTGCCTCGGGACTGCCCACCCCCCTCAAAAACACCACCGCTCAGTCTGGGTCTGTCTGGGTCTGGTACAGTTATGCTAATCCTGGGGCTTACACGACCCTCAAAGCTTAGAGGCCTCCATTATTGACCACAATGCATTTATATCAAATATATTATACTCCACCCCTGCCCTCCCCGCCCATATACCTAAACTTTCCTGAACATGTGATGAAAACACAGTGACCGAGGTGGTGTTTACCATCACACCACAGGGGGCATAATCTCAGATTATTTATGAGCAAGCAAAAGTTTGGTTACAGGCTGCGTTTGAATGCAGTCTTTGTTTAGAACATCTTTTCCTTGTTGAATAAATGAACAGCCACTACAGGCTTGATTGGCTACATACTAGCTTGACAAGCTCCACAGCCTGCGGTTGTCTGGTATGATGGGGTACCTGTTCTGTGAGAGCTGTGACAGGTGCTGTGATGTTATTGCAAACTAAGACCTCATCTTTTTTTTTTTTAAGAATGAAATGAAACAATTAGTCGATGATGGAAAAATGTATTGGTAACTATTGCGATAATCATTAAGCTCATTTGTTAAGCAAAAATTCTTAACATTTTACACAGCAAATGATTCATCGAGAAAAGCTGAACCTTATTAGTAGAGCTAGACAAATATATCGGTCAATATTATGTAATTGCTATTGATATATCGGTGTATATGTTGGCTGACAAGTAACAAGACATTGCAGTACAGAAATGCCAAACCATATAATACTAGAATATTGATATCTGTATCGGCTAGACTATACTTATCACCCCCAAAAGCCACCTTCTGCTCTCCCTATCTTTTTTCTTTCTGGGTCGTTTCTCAGAGGAATGCTGCGAGTGCAAAATTGGTCTGAAAGCTGTACTTTTTACCACTGATCGCTTGTAATACTGGGATCTAGTAACTGCACCTTGTTTTGCAATTATTATAAGCTGATGTTGATAGAAACATACTAAACATAAAATATACACAGGGGACATCTACAATAACCTCAGATATGGCATCCCGGCTACTATAATAAAAGCAAGTGTGATATCACCTTAAAGCCTTGCAGTTGCTAACAAGTAGCCTTCTTTCTAAAGCTTCCATCCATGAAAACCACCATCGCCGAAACAGTTCATCTATAGTCTGAGCAACATTTTTTGCGCGCTCTAGACTTATTGTCTCTGCTGGCCAAGGAGAACGCTTCGTGTTAATCATAGGCTGTCACTCTGAGTTACCATCTCAAGGCTGCACCTTTTGTTTTATAAAACATCCACTAATTTCTCCTTTTTGCCAAACCAGAAGGTCGGCTGAACACTGTTCTATTGTATCACGCTTTGCTTTTACCTCTGCTCAGAACTCAAACCAAGGTACTAAGAGAGACAGATATTGATTTTTTTCATCTAATAGAGTACAAGGCTAGCTGTATTAGAGACCAAATGCCCCCCCACCCCTTCCTCCATTCCAGCATCCATTGGTCTGTTTCTAGCTGCAGTCAGTGTCATCTCTTCTCACAAAATAATGTGGACTGAGTGCAAAATATAAAAAATATTAAAGTGGGCGCAGTGCTTTTATATCCTTTGGCGTCTGCAACTGCTTATTTTCCTGTCGTGAGTACTCATCATTATATGAACTCTATTTTAGCTTCTACACATTGATTGCCTCGCAGTTTGACAACTGATTTTAATATTTTATGAGCTACCTTTCCCTATAGTATCCTTGTGTTTACCTCCAGAAGGATGCTGCATCCACACCCCAAAAAGACCATAATGCACATTCAGCAGATGAACTTGACAGCTATAGGTGATGCAGCTTGGTAGTGTGGGCCCCTCGGCTTTGGGCAACCAAAGTGTGTTAATTGAAACACACACATTAACATTACACATTCTAATTATTGTGCTGCTTTCTTATGTCTCTGGCTTTCATTTTAGTTGACATTAAAGCCTTTTTAACAAATGTACATTTGCTGGAATTTTTATTATGAAAAAATATGAATATGGTATAAGATGGTGGCATAACTCAAGAGCTGCTTTTTGCAGTTTTGTATCTTTTTCAAAATTAATATTTGTGGGTGTTGGACTGTAATTTGGACAAAACATAACACTGTTAGACTCACGATGGACCAAATCGATACAGAACAACCAGAGATGTTGTTTTTTTTTTATTCCACAATTTCTTTTTTTTTGTCAAAACCTTACGCCTACATTACCCACAATGCAAATTGACCACTGCCAGGCCCGTTTGAGGGTTGAGTGTGTTATGCTAGGAGCAGCTGATGTAGCCTCAAGCAGAGATGAGGAGCGAAAAAGTTTTGATAATGCCACACCCCTAGATTTATTTTTAAAATTTTCAAACTTGTAGTCTTTAGGCTCAACTGATGCTGACTCAAGTGACATCACTTGAGGACATTTATCAGACTTTACACAACTCCCTCTGGAGACACTAAAGATTTAAAGAACACATTTTTTCACATAAGCAGTAGTAGTCCATAACACATGGGGAAACACTTTGTTTGTGTACAATCTGTGAAGTTCCCCATTAATTGATGAGAAAAATGATAATTAGTTGCAGTCCATAATACACGAAGAAGATTTATTGTGCTCTCTCTGCACTATTACAGCCCTTCCTTTCCTAGTTTTCAAAATGTCTCTGCTGCAATGTCACCGAGGCAAATTCCTGTGTATGTATTGTACTTGGCATTTAATTTTTAATCTTTAGTCTTCTCCAACCAAGCTTTCCATTAAAATTTGATTGAAAATGCCAGGGCTGACAGCAGTCTGTACCTGGCTCACCAAATGTTGTGGTCTCCAATCTGAGCTAGCCCATGCGGTAAACAGACTCACAGCCATTCAGAGCAAGTCCGTAATCTCAAGCCACTTTCTGTTGAGCCGCTGATGTGACCGCAGAGCCGACAGCTTCAAGAGTCCCCCGTGGCTGGAGAGTAGCAGCCTGGTTGGGGAACAGTGGGCCTGTCAACGCCACAGTATGAGGCCCGAGAAACACAGCTTCAGAGTTTGGACAAGCGGAGCAAATGAGCAGTCCTTTTCATGCTATGGTATAATACTTTTGCTCTAATCCTCTTTGGACCCCAAAACCTCCAGTTTACCTGGGACATCAGTGCCGGGTGTGGGCTGTGGCATACATTATGAGCATGCGTATGCTACAAGTTGAACTTTACTTGATAACAATTTGAGCTAAAGTCTGTCCCCCTTAAAGTCACTGCTGAGGAACACCTGTGGTCACGCCGCAGGTAGTGTCTGCAGGCTTGTGCCATGTTTGGAACAGTTTCTACTCCAGATTTTGGAGCAGCAGGCATACACCCACACACTGATTAGTCACAGGGGACAGGGAGCAGAAGGACGACACAGGCTCACCTGAAAACAGGTTAAACACATGGCAGGTGGAAGGAAATGAAAAATAATTTGAAAACGAAATAAACAGAGGTAATAGCTGAGACGGTAAAAGGGAATGATGGGAGGCAATAATGTTGGAGCAGAGACAGAGGGGGCAAAGGAAAAGGTATTGAGTCAGAACCATGACTAACCGTGCTCCTAAAGACGATTGGGTCCTCTGCTTCCTCTCATCAACATCATCATCGTTACAAGTATCATTTAAAGAAATGGGCACTAGGATTCTCTGCTTTGCATTCAGGAGCCAAACGGCACCACAGAGAGAGCAAGTACTTTGTCTCCTGTCTCTTTACAGTCATTATTACAACAAAATCTGACTGCTGCCCTACATCATTTTGTACAGTGATGATTTAATTGGAATTTATTAGCTGTTTACATGGCACGCATGCATATAAGTATCCATTAATCGTCTTGTACTGATTACTGAGTAAATATGTAAATCTTCTGCCAGTCACTGTAGTCGTTAAACCGCTCTCGGGGAATACTAATTTGCATGCCATGTCTCACAGAGGTGAGCTTATCAAAGCAATAATATTTTGTGATGAGATATCTTTCAGCGTGCAGGCTGACATGCTGAATTGCAGTTTTACATTTTGCTAAATATTACCCCCTAGGGATCCTACGTCACAACCGGACAACTCATCTCTTCATTAAATGCATCATGCCCCGCTCTCTCTGCTGAATCACCCCGCTTCTTGACCATACTCATCTACACACTACTAAATTTAAGTTAAAGCAGCATGCTTGTATCCCGTATTTCTTCATGTATGAGGTCATAATCGGAGGAAGTCAGAAATGCTGTGTGGACATTGTTAACAATTACAGTGCTTGCTTGGGAATTAAAAAAAATACTCAGACTACCACTTGTCTGTTTAATGCAAATGCAAATATGGGTATTGTCTCTCTGTACTACCAGCTTTAACTTATGAACACAGTCACACTGTGTGCAATCAAATTAAGCTCCACACATAAAAAAATTTCCCTCTACAGCAGTTATTATTCTGTGCTTCTGATAACACCCGTTCTATAAATGGATGGAGGAGCCTCAACAATAACACACACACTCCCAATACATGATTAGGAAGCTGTTTATACACACACACATATTCATTCACACCCACACACCTGGCTGTAAAACCTGATGAACAAACCTAACTGCAAGACCACCTATTTTTAAACACACTGCCAAAGTCTAAGCACCATGTTGAACTTCTATCACCTGAATTACCCATCTTGCAAAATACCTTTCCTGTCTTCCCACACATTCCACCTTCCACTCTTTCCTGCACTGTTCCTCCATCTCTATGCAGCCCTGCCACTATCTTATCATGCCCAAGGTCTCACAGAAGCCTGGCTTTAGCCCAAAGTCTAAAACAGGGGCACAACTTGGCAGACAAGGACTGCGGTATGTTTGGCAGTGTTTTTCCAGGCCTTTGTACACAGAATGATTAAAAATGAGCCAGGGGTACACTTGCTGCTCTGTTCAAGAGAATATATCTATGAAGGTTTACTTAACTATAATGAGGTGAGCTACACAGTTCGCTCCAGAAATGAGCCAGGCAGACAACAAGATGGAAATGATAGTTACAGACAGACGGGTCTGCCAGACACACCAAAACATAGGGATGATGTGAAGATTTATGAAATGTATGTCTGATATTGACTGTCTATAAGGAAGACTATCTGTATTAACATTCCAAAAAAAATGAGAAATATAATAAACACTAGGTCTGCCCCTTTTTTTTTATTCTTTTTTTTAAATAGCGTAATTTGGGTAGAGGCTGAAGTAGCTCACATTATTCAGGCTAGAACATCTGCACCAACCGGCTATGTGGACGAAATACAGACAGCAGGAAACCAAAGGAAAACATTAAATATTCATGAGAAGCACATTTACCTCTTTCCAAAAATCAATTGAATAATAAGCCACTTACCAGCCACAGAAGTCAGGAGAATAGTCAGGCAAAACCCAAATTTAGCGAGTGACTTCATTGTGATTCGGCCCAGAGCCATGACAGTGTACACCGACTTTGGTCTTGTAGCTGGAGCTCCTTAAAGTATTTATTATACGTCTTCTGGTCTTCTTATTTAGTAGATGCCACTTTGTTTTCACCCCCTTTTTCCTCACGTCAGCTCAATAACTTGAACTGATCTCTCAGGCATGGAACCACACATTGAGAAATGAGGCTCTGTGGTGTTGGGTTCGGTTGACGTGATTTGATAACAAAAATTTACTGCCAATAAAAGTTGGTCCTGCTATCGACTCCCGCACAGACCGGACAGATACACCAAGCAGCTAACTTGTTTGGCGGGTCTGCCATCTGCAACTAGCCAGCCAACAACGTCCATATCTGCTAGCTAACATGCTAGCTGCCTAGGGCGACTGTCTGGTCCTATAAAACTTAGGCAAAGAAGGTAAATATCGCAAAAATAACCGACGCACAACTAATTCGTGTAAGTTCAGACCATTCTCAGTTGTAAACTTTAAAAAATAGTCCACCCTTTCGCAACAACAGGCACGAATTTGGCATATAAACGTTACGTTAACCAATTGACGTTAGCTCGGTTAGGTTGCAGGCTGACTGCTATCGACGCTAACCGATGTTAGCCTAATAGCTAGCCCGATAGTTCTCCGCGTCCCGTCTCATTTCACGGTCTTCGTTGTGGGGGGAAAAAAGATTTCACAAGTCAACCGCGCCACAGTGAGCTGTTCTGGTTTGCAGCGATTATTACTCCCGTTCTAGCAGACGACGGGTCGAGGGATAGTATATATTTTGGTCTGATCTTCCCCGAAGCAGTCGGCAGCATACAAATGCAATGACGGCTTGGAGCTCCACTGTGCAGACAGCCAGGGCGGCTGGGAACGCCTCGTTTGCAGGCTTGTCTGGACCGCTCGTCTCCGGTATCAGGTTGCTGTGGGTTGGTGTTGGGGGTGGAGGACAGTCCTACACAGGCGGGAGGGGTGCTGCAGCGCCGCTGTGCCGCAGACTCTGGATAAAACACCCTGGAAAAAAACATATGCTGCAATCAGGCTCTCGATGCAATTCTCCGAGTTTTTAGTTAGCTGTAAACACTGTTAAAGCTTAGCTCAATATGAACATGCATTATAAAACAATTTAAGCAATCTGAATGCAACCTATGCAATTGGTTATTTGCCAATTATTTGTAAAAGGCTAATTGAAAATATTTTTTTGAAAACATTGCAATAGCCTAATAATATATGCACATTATTATTAGTATTATTATTATTATTATTATTATTATTGTGTTGTTGTTGTTGTTGTTGTTGTCATTATTCTCATTGATATCCCCTTATTTCAATGTTTCACACGTTGACCTAAAAGTTACTATTTCCGATCGCTATTAAAGGCATCACTAGTTATTCAACTATTAATGTTACTTTACTGCCTCTGTGTGGTCAAATAACTTTATACAGAGTTAAAAGCCTAAAACACAGACTTTATGGTTAAAGCTATGGGTTAAAACAATACTCATTCCAGCAGGTGGCAATGTTAGCCTGTGCCTAGTGCCTACGGCAGAACAGTGTGCGTTTTGTGGTTATATAACCTCAAAATGTTTGAATGATTGAAATACTTGGCATTAGTTGCTCTCTAAATCTCCGAGGCATTTAATATTCCTAACTATTATCTATTATGGAAACATTATGCCAAAGATAGAAAATACCATAAAGTGGTATTTCGAGAGTGTCCACACTGTAGAAATAAAGCAGTCACGTTATATAGCCTACATTAGCACCTTTTCACCCTTACTATAGCCTTCAAATATGATGAGTTCGTTTACAGTGCAGTTCCACTGGGCATTATTACACTGAGGAAGGGGGGCGTGCCAGTTTGCGCAAGAGACCTCCGCTGACGGGACAGAGCGTAGCTGGCTTTGGATGTTGCTCTCCGATTGCTCTGGACAAGTGAAGTCATCTCCTGGTATCCTGTACTACTGTAGATATGACTGAGCTTATGTAAAGTTTAAGAGAAGCGTTATGGAAGGATAAAGCGTCACCAGTGTGCATTTACGCACGTCGGACAGCCTGGAGTTCAGGGTTTCAGCCTGCGTACCGCCGCTTGGAACAGCCCTCACAGTCTGCTATTCTCAGTACCTGGCTGTCTGATGAAAGGCAATCCGTACAATGGCTTCTGCTCCACCTGAGGCGAGGAAGTTTACCCGGGGGCTCAACAAACCGGGCACCGCCGCAGAGCTGAGGCAAAGCGTCTCCGAGGCTGTCAGGACGTCAGTGTTGATGGTAAGAGAAACAAAACTAAACTGTCTGTTATGCACATAAGACGACTGAATGCAGGTGCTTGCTAATTATGGATGGCCTTAAACCCTGACATCTTGAGTTATGAGCTGGGCCACATACCATTCTATAACATCACTCATCATTTATTTGGTGACATTTGTATAGTTATCCTGTCACTTGCTGGTGCATATTCCCCATGTCGGATTAAGCAGCGTGTCTATTGTTTCAACTTTATGAAAGGGGTTGCCAGGTAACTGAAATATACACCGCCAGTTCTAGGGGACAATAAACACACACACACACACACACACACACACATGAATGCCTGCACACTTCTTAAGTTCATCCTGTCATCTGACGCCCCAGGTGCACATGGCAACCAGATAGGTTAGACAGAGCAGCTGAGTAATGACAAAGGTAAAATTTGCCAGACACAGTCTATCTAGTTGGTTTTATTTACTACTGTGTGACAGGAGGTCATACAGCATGTAGGCTGCCTAGCATATGTACTCAGAGAAACATTTGTCTATAATGATGATGATGATGGTGTTGTATAGGTGTGACATCTTAAAACTGGTTATATTGTTCCCTCATAAATCACGTCTTAAATGTAAATTGTGTTTTTAATTTCTCTGCAGAATGCACTGTTGGTGGTTCAGTTTACCTTTTGTAGTGTCATCCTTAGGGAGTTACCCTGTGACTGTGTCTTGTTGCATAATCGATATGCCATTTCTTTCTGCAACGAATGGCTTTTGCTGTCAATTATGTCTGCTGTCTCTCTCCATGGTCCCAGTGTGCCTACTGATCTTGTTATACAGTCATCAAAAGGCACAGACAGTTTAGTCTCACTTAAAATGAGACCTGGGAGCCATGAAACCCACCCTAACTGTCAAGTTAAATTGTCAATATAATCATCTGTGTATCCGGCTCATAGTATACCAATAAAGTCAGTTCAAAACATAGCCAGGACACTGCAAGTAAAACGTTTTCGAAACATGTTTGTATTTCCATGCATCTACATCAAGCGTACTTTCAGTAGTATCACACTTGACTTGCTGGTATGATTTCTAAATGTTGCTGAGACTTTTCTTTATAAGTGCCTGTGGATAGGTGGAGCTCCGGGGTCCAGCCACTGACCACTGAGCATGAGATCTGGTCAGTGTTAATGAGTTTGCATTTTGTTTGGGGTGGGCATGGGTCATCATGTTACACTCACATACTGTGCATCATTGCCTTCATTGTACAGTGAGGCTATGCGCTCAGACAAAAAGGGAAGCAAAAGTGGACATTTGGTTGCACAAAATGGTGTGCTTGTCAGTAGGGCAGTACATGAGCTACTGTTTGTACTGTATGTTTTGGCATTTTATATTTTTCTCCAAATTTAAAATTGTTCACTCTTACTCTTGCCAATAGAGCAAGATGTGTAGACAGGAGACCGTTAACACAGACCAACCAGGAGGAATTGCTAGTTTTGCGAAAATCTCATTATCCCTCACCGATTTCCCACCCATGGACATCTTAGAGGAATACTTTTGAGAAATTTGCTTATTCGTTTTCTTGCAGAGAGTAAGTTGTCCAACTTGAAGAAAAAATGTCTACCAACACTTCCGAAGGTCACTGTTTTTGGTAATTTGTGGTTTTACTAAGGGGGTTTATATGTGAAACCAACAACATATTTGGTTAGACCCTCCCTAAATTATAAATACTTACACCTATCAAACTCTACAAATCCTATTTGTACCATAGGTTTTCTGTTATACATTTGTAGTCTCCAAGTCCAGGCTGAGATAACCCAGATGACATCACTATGACATTAGATTTCACAAAAGTCCTACAGAGCCCATAGTAGCCTACTACCCATGACGAGTAAACAAGTGCCCCTTTAACTAATTTTGGCAACTGTACATTAAAGTTAGGCTGAATTAGCCGCAATCTGTACTTAAACAACTTTGTAACTTAATGGTTGATCACAAGGTATGCATCTGGGTCCCATTATGTGCCTGTAATGGTACTTCTGTGTCTCTATTTTTTGACTCTGTATTTAGGGTGCAGCTGTTTCCCCTGCCCATTTGACATGGAGACTGACATGCTGGTATGGTAAAAGCAAATATATATAGTATACTGGACATCAAAGAATTTCCTCAACAACTCAGATTTCACCCAGCAAGTAGCAGGTTGGCCTTGGATTACGGTGTGATGCTTAACTGGCAACTCTGATCGGATCAAACGTAAGGATGGAGGATTTTATCGATGGACAGGTGTTTGCATATAAAGAGCCTCAAATGTTACATATACACACATATATATATACACACACACATATATATATACTCTTCCTGGTATAGTGGAGCACAATCCATTATTTAGTCTTAATCTCCACACTTGACAATTATGTCATAGTAGCCTATTAATTCTGTCTTCGTCCAGAGTGGCATAATGGATGTTAGATCAGATCTCTGGGCTGTATTTAATAATGGATGAGATGATGGTAGGTGTCCTGGTTATTTTTAAACACTAAGCACCCAGGAGACCATCAATTATGAATACCTGCATATGTGATAACTCATCTAGATTCAAGACTGAGGCCAGATCAGGCAAGTTAGATGCCCACACACACTGCAGGCGTGTCTGGCTCTCAGCTATACCTTAGTAAACAAAGTGGAGGCCGAGCAGAGCAGTAAAGACAGCCCCTGCAGTTATAATCACTTCCAACTGCGGAAAATGCTTGCTTGGGTTTTTATACCTCTTTCTGCCTTGCTGAAAGAGTGTCTTTACTCATTTCTACACACAAAAATGGATACAGTCTTGTCTTTTTGTCAGTCTACTTTTCATCTGCATCTCTAGCTATGAAACTCAAGCTTGTAATGTGCATCCTGATACCTTAATACCATCTCCCATTTTTTGTTGGTTCAGGCCTGCACTTCAAACTGGATTTCCACTTAAGAGTGGACTCTACTTTAGAGGATTTGGTCTGATTAGAGCATAAAAAAAAAAAAAAAAAAAAAAAAAAAAAAACAACTGGCAGCAATAATCTGCAGATTTGCAGATGCTTTAACAGTGCTGACCTATATCTGTGTCATGATACAGGACCGGTGATGAAGTGGGGCATTTGGTCGTCTGCTGGTTTTGTGCCGTCAGAAGTGGCTGCTGCTGATAGCTGAGGCTAAGGCTTTTCTGGCCATGCGGTTTCCATGTCTTCTTTATTTAGGCTACCTCATACTCTGTAGTTACCACCCTTACGCTGGCGTAAACACACGCTGTCTTTTTGCCTTCATGGCCAGTTTGGCATGTGTGTATGTAGACAAGTCTTAGACTGTCATTTACCTTCCTTAGAGCCTTAATTTGACAAAACAGCAAGATTCAGCATCACCGCAATACAAAATTCCTACTTCATGACATGATTGACATGTTGCCCGTTTCCACCACAATCAGCACACAAGGCTGTGATCATTCTTTAGAGCTTGAAGCCTCAAATGAAAAAAATAAATAAATCTGTTCTTGTTTGAGTGCCACCTCATTTTTATTGGCTAGTTGCTGCATGTTTGTTACTGCTACATAGCCTGCAGTGTTTATTCAAGAGAGCGTGTAAGGGAGATTTCAAATTATTGCAACATCTTTAGTGTTTTGAGGCTTCTTCTGTTGACTATTGTAAGAATCTGCCTAGAAGACCGTAACATTACAAGTTAAGCAGACAGTTTCACAAACTAACAATTCCAACAGATCTGTGAATTGTCATCTCATTACTGTGAAAGAATGTTTAACAATGCCCCAATGGTTAAGTGAAAAATGTTGGCTAAAGACGAGGTTGCCAAATAATTTTTCCTCAAGTACTTCAAAACCACTCAAGATACATTAGAGATAGGAACTACATCAGTATTGTGTATGATTGTTAGACAGTGTATGATTTACTGTAACAACGCTGGGTCAGCCATTACCTACTCTGGGTTAGGTTTTAATTTACTAGATTACTTTTCTGACATAAAAACAGATCCACCCATTGTATCATGAGCACTTTGAGATAAATGAAAACAAAAAGGTTTAGCAGACCATGGAAGTTTATGCATTTCTAGTGAAACAAGAAATAACACTGCTCCCAGCTGAAGAACATTAACATGAATTGTGGGTTGTGGTGCTCTAGAAAGATCTTACAAACAGAAGTATTAAATCTAGGGGAAAAAAACAATTTAGTCTCTTGGGAACTTTAATTTGCAGGTTCCTTAGTCAGTTTTGACATCCCGTCACATGTTTTGTATAATTTCCTGTCAATTAATAAAATTAAGTAGGTTGATTTTTGTATATGAACTGCTTCTATGATGATTAGTATATAGTATACTGTATAGAATTCATAAGGGTTATGGATTTGGGACACAGCACATTAATCAGCCATGCTAGCAGCTCTGTTGGCTGTACTGACACCATGCTAACATGCTCACAATAACCTTCCGATGATAAGCAGGTAATGTTTGGGAGTTTTCCATGCTCATTTTAACATACATTAAAGAGACAACCTAGGGAATTGCACCCTAGGAAATGCTATGTGAACATTGATTAGAGAAACTAGAGAGAAAAGGCACACAGATTGGTTACAGAGGAGGCAGGGGCGTGTGGTGCAAAGTATACCAAATGGTTTTATTGCTAACAAATCAAAGACAGGGCTTGAACTGCTCAAAGAAAAGAACAAAGTTAACTTCATAAATGATGAGGTGGATAAAATTATCCTTTATTACAATAACCGCCTTGATAGAAATGTTAGAACATATTGAATACAAAAATTCAGCCCAAAATAACCTATAAACAAACCAAGCAGAGGCCACTTGTGGAGAGAGACTACACTGAGGAGTGTTCAGGGGTGCCACTGCTACTCACCCTAGGTGTGACACAGTAAATCACACAGCATTCCTCACAGCCAGTCTATATCGTGTCCCTGTGCAATTACTCACATGGATGAAGGAGCCTCAACACGGGTGCCCAGCCTCCAAACAAGATGGCACCCTGCTCTGAAACTAAATGAGCAAAAGCTAAAAAAAAATAAAAAAATAAGGTAACCAAGAGGTAAGTCATAATTAAATCAACTTAAGACAAAACTAAGGGGGAAACTACTGGGAAAGGAGACAAAACTATGAAATTAGGCAAAAAAAAACTAGGCAAAAGTCAGGGCAAAAAAAGCAGTAATCTAAGGGCAAGAGGAACCTGAAAAGGGGGGGGGGGGGTGTACAATTAACTAGGCTCAACTTTAATATATATTAAAATTCCATTTAAAACCTTGAACTTCCTCACCACCACCAAGACGGGACATCAGGGGAACAAAGTCACCTTCCCAGGGCCAGAGGGGTAACAAGAGTCTCCTGGCTGCGCTGGGTGCAACGAACACCAGCCACAGCCACAGCAGGGACAGACCAGGAAGCAAAGACAGGACCCAGGGGCACAGGTGCCTTATGTAGCCTAGCCTTGATTAAGTGGTTAGCCATGGGAGGGGTCAGGCCAAGGCTGCATTCAACTCCACTACACATTTACCTGCACTAAGGGAAGCCTTCCCCGCTACATTTGCATTTGTATGCAAAGAGTGAGTAGGGCTAGCATTTATCTAGGCATATTGCAAAGACTACTGTTTATATATATGAGTAACTGAAAACTAACTGTTTGCATATGATTGCTTAAGGTCTTGTAATGTTTTAGTGCTTTTTATTGTTGTAGTGGAGTGTAGCACCAAGAGAGCCATCCTTTTTGTTGTACTGAACATCAATAAAGTTGGGGGACGGTTGGGAAACAGATAAAAAAACAAGGTCCAAATTAAAACAACAGAGGCAGAGATATACTGACTTTTAGTCCCTAATACCAAGCTCCGAAAACACTGAAAGCTATTTCCCATAATGCAACCAATTGCATATTTGGTTAGACCTGCCCTGCCTGGTAAATGTCCACTTATTTCTAACGTTCACACCTCCAGTTTGTTACACATTTGTAGTCTCAATTTATCTTCAATTGGTGGAGTACCCCTTTAACTTTGTGTCTTTAATATACCCAAAACAGTTGCTATTTCAATGAGAAGTACAGCGTGCCTTTTCTGCAATAATTGGGCAGTGACCATAAAAAAATTCATCTGACCCAGTTGACACAATTGCACACCCAGTTCTCTGAGTAAAAATAGCCATTTCACTTTTGTGTGGAAGTCATTCACGATCCTTTTGGCTGCCTGAGACTCCTTCCATGTGAAAGTTTGTCTAAAATAGGTAGAATTAGAGCGCATTAACCAGTGGTCGAGTGGCTGAATATATATATATATATATATTTTGAAATGGAGCGTGATGGTTTAACTCATTACTGGTTTGTTAGCCATGAAGAGTAGGCTACTGAACACAGACACAATCCATTTTCCTTTTATACATTGTGCCCTTGAGGTTTCTGTCCTATTCTGTCAGACTACCTGCAGGCATGAGACACTCAAAATGCAAATCACATGAGTGTAACCCAGATTTGACAGTGACATTCATTTCTGTTAGCCTGAATTTAGGACCCTGGTGATTTTATTGGCACATTTGCCTGAGATGAAGAGAACCAGTTACAACTTGCACTAATATACACTAAAAGTGCAATGGAAACATGATCAAGTACATGACTACTTTCCCTGTTGTGGACAAGTGCTCATGCAATATAAGATTGTGTATAATGTCCATTTAACAAAAGACAAATTACCCAGTATAAATCCAAATGGATGATGTGATGAAATCAATTTCTCCTATTTTCAATTTGTCCACTTATTTATATTTGGTTTATAGCCAAATACCAGCGAAATGAATGACATTCACATCAGCCTCAGCTGTACTTACAGTAGTGTTTAGTGCAAATTAGCAAATGTTAGCATGCTAACATGCTGAACTAAGTTGGTGAACGTGGTAAACATTATACCTGCTAAACATCAACATTCAAGCATTGTCAGTGTGAGCATGTAAGCATGTTGGTGTAAGCACAATTATTTACATTCACAAAGCTGCTAGCATGACTGTTAGTCTTGTTCCACGGTCATTAGGATTAAAAAAACAAACTTGTTATGCTATGTAATCACACTGGACGTGGATTCCCTCTATCTGCAGGCCCGTGACTGATGATACATGCAAAAATAAACGTGGATTGGTTCATATGGATGTGGAGGGATTGTTTTTGAAAAGACAAGGTTTCAAAAAAAAGGTCAGGCTTCAGTGTTGTTGCAGTGTTAGGAGCAGCCTGTGGGAGGCAGCAGTGATGCACATCTTCTACCTCAGTCCTCTATCCTAGAGATACTGTGAAATGATCATGCTGTAGGCATTCAAACATGTAAGGACAAAGATTTGTGCTTTCTTTGAGCAGTGGAGAAGAAGCTCTTGTGTGTGTCTATATTATTGTGTCAGCATTTAGCTATGGCATGGCACTTTCACATTCCTTAGTCATGCAATATAAGGGTTTGATTTAGTAATTCACCCTATAAACCAATTTTTCGGGGGGTTTATGCTGCTTGTGCAATGACGCTGTGTATTGGCATGAGTGATGGCTGTCCACCAAAAATATCCCTCATTCGTTGCTTTACTTTCTCTCACAATAACAGTGTCTTGTTGCCAGGAGACCAACCTCAATCTCTCATATTTAAATTGTCAGAATCAAAGACAGTGTGTTAAGGGTTCACTGCATTGAAAAGCTGACACAAAAATCCACATTTTGGTCTAAAACTGCAAATGCAAAAAACATAAAGTTTTATTGAGAAATGGATGATCAAGGAAGGATGTAGTAGACTGTTTTGCGGATTAGAAGATGAGCATCTGAGAAGAGCATTATGTTTGCTTTGCTGTCTGAGGGGGATTCCATCTTTTCCACTGCACCCCGTTTACAACTGATGAATGTCTTCTGTGGATTTTGATGAAATCATTTTGTGGTCTGGTGCAATTTGTGGTCTCCCTAGTTTGCAGACGTCTATGTGAAAAGGTTATTGGGTGCATTGTGGGGTGCAGTGTGGATTTCATTAGATTAATGCATCCTCTGAGGGATAGCCCTAATGTAATGACATTGTTCAAAGAATTCTGTTGAGGCTTTTTAAATGAGCCTGAAAACACAGCAATGACTCAAACTAGCTAGCAACTTTTAAGGGGCACTCCACCAATTGTACACTGAAAGATCACCGAAAGTGCTAATTGTATTTTGACTGCAACTTGAACTTTTTCAGTATTTCATCAGTTTAAAATGTTTCCGTGGCAAAATTTCAGCATCAAGCCCACATACATTTTCTCCAGAAAATGTAGCTTATTCTTGTCATGTATGGCCACCATCATAGTTGTCTCTCCATTATCCATTATTCCAAATACCACTTCTACTTTGTGCTCTCTCTTGCTTTTTAATATGATTTCCCTTCTTACCCATTTTGCTTCATCATCCACTTAAAAGTAGGTGATTGTGTCATCCGCTGATGAAATATTTACACCAGCCACCGGAGAGAAGCTGAAGAAAATTCAGAAAATTGTTTGCATGTGCATTTAAATTAGCCTTACATAAAAAAGCTTGTATCCTTCAGCTTACACCCTTGCTTCTGAAGAGAGGATGTGAGGATGATGTTATGTTAATCAGATGGTGATTGCAGAGTGTTGCCAGGTTTGTCCTGGTTGTCCTATGACGCATCATGCTTGATGGATCAGTCCGACCAAGTGTTAATGGCTGTGGGCCTGGCAACGCGGGTCAAGAGAAGTTAAATCACTCCTTTTTATGTCTTGGTGCACATGTAAATGACATCAGAAACAATGACTGCATCCCTTGTAATTCCGTAGTCAGTGGGAGAAAGAGGAAGGAGGGCAAGAAGCAGAGAAAAAGAGTAAAACATTGTCTGCGGCAGCCAGTTTGTGTGTGTGTGGGTGAGTTTGTGTGTGTGTGCGTCTTTGTTGGTAACAGTCTGCTTTTACTGTTAACAAAGCATGCAGAGTCAGGGAAATGACTAAGCTGCGAGAGGGAGGGAGGGAGGGAGAGAGAGAGAGAGCCCGCTGGGAGGAGAGAAGAAGTGAAAGTGACAGGCATGTGTGCATGATGGAGAGAGATGGCAAGGTTGAGAAAGGAGGGAGCGAAAGCAAACCAGTGAAGACGAGTGAATGAGAGGGAGAGAGCAAAGTGAGAGTGTCTGAGCATCCTCATCCCCGAGCAGAAGAAGGAAGGGAAGAAGAGGAGTTGGAGAGTCGACACCCTGCTCCGACTAAATGAGCAGCTTCTCTCCTCCGCGCACTCATCCCTCCATCCCTGCTGAGCCGTACACAGGAGGATACAACTCAGTGTCTCAGCCCTTGGGCTGAGATTTGCCATCGAAGATAGTGGTTGTGTTTCAAGGGGAATGATTGGGAATCCTTCTCGCCTTGGGAGAGGAAACGGTTACCTGAGTGACTTTTAAGTACACCTGGAAGAGGAATTTTTTTTCTACATGTGGAAGAGGACAAGGTAGAGAGATCACGTTGGGACTGCTGCATATAACGGGAATATAAGGTCGAAGAGTTTAGAAATTAGGCTCCAACAGCGAGATCTTTTTTCTCCTGCATGGTGGTGGCGAGTGTGTGGCGGCACCATGGGATGCACCACCAGTGTGGTTCTGTTGGAGGGGCTGCGCTCCATCCTTGAGAGGAACTGTGGCTACATCAAGGGGGCAGTGGAGCTGGGGGCTCTGGAAGAGGAAGAGGAAACACTGAGTCTGAGGGGATCTCAACACTGGATTCCCACCACTGCTCTGGTAAACCCACTATGAAATATTTCCTCTCTGCCATCGTGTATGTGGATCATTTCCAGTTTATTTCCCACTCTTTTGCAACAAGTTGTGTTTTTAATTCAATTAAACTCCAGCCTGCCTGTAGAGAAGACTTTTCTTTTTCCGGTTTCATTTGCAAACAATTAGTGAGAATCAGTGACTCCACTAGCTACAGTGTTTTTTCCTCACATATACATATAACACCATGTCTTCTTGAGGTAAAAAATTAATAATTTACAGATAGAACGCAGATTCGTCGGATTAAACATGAGTTACTGCACAGATCAGCAGAATTTTGGCTAATAATCTTCTTAATAGACTCCCTTGAGGAACTAGATTTAGAAAAGTATATCTTATACTGGTGCAGCACACCAAAAGCTTAACATCTGCCTGCAAAAGGGAAATGTAAGATAAGTCTCAGGATTTGCACGAGTTTGCTTGTACTGAGCAAGAAAAGTAAAATCTAGGTCTTGATTCATTTTTCCTTGGTCTGTTGTCTTCTAGTTGGATTTATGCACTGCTACATTAAGCTACTTCCTTCAAGTTAGCTCCATTAGGCCACAGCCTGCCCTGTGTTAAATCAAAGAGATTTAATGGACAATCAATAGCGAGGAATTTAAGCAGGAATGCTTGTGCACACTAAGTCAAGGACATTCACTATAAACCATTATCACTTTTGGATGCAGGGTTTCCTTTACAACCATAAAGCTGTGGTTGGCGTCCCATAACCCTTCCTTTACAACAACAATTGCATCAGTTGCAGCGGAATATATCATTCCATCAATATCCAAATCATAGTTCAGCTCGGGGACACAGGAAGCGTCTAGAATGGAGCCTTGGACTCAATGCAGATTCGGACATTTTGAGCTTCAGAATTAAAATACTGAATAAATTGAAGCATGTGGACCAAATCCAAAATATAGTGTTTCCCTTCATCATTTATGTAGCTTGAAAACAAATATTCTTTTCCCTCTGACTTTGATCTCTCCAAGCCAGTAGAGGCCTAACCTTCCCTTTGCAATGCTAAAACACAGCTAAGCTACGGTAGCTTCCTGTATTTTTTGGACTCTCCGGTTCTCCATTCCCTCAGAGGTCAGCACTGTCAAGATGGCTTGCTATTGGTCTTTTTAAATCCTGCTGCGTCATGTACCTGTACCATGTACCTGTACAGAAAGGTAAATATCAGCATAGATGAAGTGTTTAATTTGATAAGTCCAGGTCACCAGTCACCTATAGCACTTCAATTTTGTTTTTCTGAACAGTATTTTGATTATTTACTGACTCATTTTGTGATACCCACTAATGAATATTGTATACTGGAATGTACAAAATACAATTTCGGAAGTCCTGCTACCAGCTTCCGGCATTCTGGTCCAGTGCAGGCGTTGGATCATGCCTTTTTTTAAACAGACAGGGCACTGAATGATTCTACATTTTGTTCCTACATGTATGGACTAATCCCATGCAGGGACTTTCTTCGCTTCAGTTGATGTCACTGTACAGTTTTGAGCCGAGCTCTCAGCACCTCTGAGAGCTCTGACATCATAGCGTCTTAGGGAACTCCCCTCTCTCGTATCCTATTTAACTTGTCCCATATGTTTTTCCCTGAACTACCTGGAGCCGCACAGACAGAGTGTAACGCTCTTTACTTCTTTGATTAAAGGATATTCTGCATTTTTAGTGTGATGACAATGGCTTGTGACAGATGAGTGCGCTAACTTGCATGTGATAACTATATGTGTGTGCATGTGTGTGTATCACGGTCAGTCTGAAGGGGAAGTTTTACTTTTTCGGGCAACACCCTCACATTTTCTCTCTCTGGGGTGCCTGTAGCGATGGTCGGCTCCCAAACATTACGTCAACCTGCCCTTATGCAATTCTCCACAGACTTTTGTGACGCTCTACGTGTGTGTGTGTGTGTGTGCCTCTTGGGAAGGGTGTGGAGGGCTCCCATGTCCTAATGGGTTCAAGCTGTGTAAAAACAAATGGACGTCATCCTTCTGCTTTTCTCTCTCTCTCTCTCTCTCTCTCTCTGGCTTTTCTTTTACGTCAAGCTTTTACGCGGATGATCTAGTAAACTAATTTGCAGTCCCATCATACACACATTCAAACTCGCACACCCTCGTGGTATTGTTGGCATAGTACCAGCGATAGCTCCAGGAAGCGTGATGGCATGAGAGATGTGGGTGAATGAAACGGGATGACCTCAGTGTAGCCAGAGCCTTTGACAAGAGGCTGATTATCACGCTGAGCTGGTGACGCTGTCACTGAGGCCACCGCAGGACGATGGGGACGCAGTACAGTCAGCAGTCTTTTACACACTGAGGCCAGAGGAAAGTCAAGTCAGAAACCTGCATTAGATTTGATTTAAATACTTCACCTCAAAATATCCTTTAAAACAAACATTCTTTCAGTATGAAGACCATCCCGTTGGGCGTTTTTAGAGCGAAAAGTGTGCTGAGTGACTGGTTACGGATGCCATGATGCCCCACAGAATGATTTCAAAGTTCTTTTTAGGCCCACAGCTGTGAAACGCTTGAACGATATGTATGTGTTATATTTGACTATGTATTATATTTGCCGTTGTTAACATAACGATAACGCTATCCACACTTGTTTTAGTTACGGTACTGACGCTACTCTTTTCATGATGGTTATTTCTGGTTTTTCCGTCTCACCTCACCCCATGGGTGCCCTGTTGGTAAAGTCGAACCACCTTATTTTTCAGCATGTGTGCAGTTTCCTGTGTTTTTAAAAGAAGTTATTTCTCTGAATGGCATATTTCAGCAAGCCCCTTTGAAGCAAGTACAGTTAAAACAAGTTATGCAAATTATGCACAGTGCCTCACACATCAGAGAACCCTGCTGTCCAAAAAGTGAAACTCACACACATGCACACACACACACACACACCCTTACCCGCCTTTGTGCTACATTTTGTTAGGAGCGATGGTGCTGAAACTGCACCAGAGAGACAACGGCCTTTGAAGTCATCCTGACCCGTGGCATGTCATCGCCTCCCTCTGACATCCCACCTCTCCCCCTTCTCATTCTGCATGCCAAAGAGTCAGAAAGATGCAGCGGCTTGTATACAGCAGTGTAGTTTGGGAGTTGTGTTTAACGCAGCATAACAGAGAGAAAAAAAAACTCAGGATTTGCATACATTTACCCACAGTAATTCCTCATTGAAAACTTTAAATGTCATCATTCTGAAACACTCTCTCTGATAGAAAACAGCTGAGCCGAGGCGCCTCCGTTGCTCAAAGATTAAAGGAGAGTGATTCTCCTCGGAGAGAACGCTGACTGGATGGAGAAACAAGGGGCAACTCAAACTGTTCCTGAAGCAGCAGGAGAGTGTTTGTGTTGCATCGGAGAGCCGGATAAGGGGGAAGAGTGTTTTAACTGACCCTGCTGTGAGTGCCTGCTGCAGCGGATACGGCGTAGCAACAGTTCAAAGCAGAGCTGTATATCAATGGGGAGTAGAACTTTATCAACCCAGATTGAGTGTCTAAATGCTGTTACTGTGGCTTGGGATAGTTATTTTTAGTCATTTCAACAGTAAAGCAGTACCATCCATCTGACAATCAAAGCTGATGTTAGAGAATAACCTAGCTACCATAAGTTACCAACATTACACTATGTAAGAGAGTATGCTTTACTTATTCCAATATAATTACACAATAATCACCACAATAGCTACTGTTTGATTGCTTGGGAATTCGTGGCTCAGACCTGAAGTTGGAAGCCTATGAATAAAGCTGAATAAGGGGTAACATATTAGCCAGTTGGTACCATTTGACGGTTGTAGTAAAGTGCTAATGTCACGTCTGCCCCGCTCTTATTGTCTTATTGCTCTTATTGCCCTGTCTTTGTTTGTTTCCCGCCTTTTCAGATTGTACTTCCACCTGTTGTATCACCTGTCCCTTGTTAGTGTTCGTTACCCTGTGTATATAGTCTCTGTGTTTCCTTTGTTGGATTATTACGTTACGTTCTGTCTGTGTGCTGTTTTCTGTTGCTGTGTGTTCTGTTGGTGTGTTGTGCATGGAGTCTACCTTTTTGTCTCTGAGTTCCAGTTTTGAGTTCCTGTTCCATTGTTCTGGACATAGTCACTTTCTGGTCTCTTTTTGGTATGTACTTCATTTTTGTTGGTGCAATAAATCCTCAAGCAACAAACTTCCTCCTGTTCTCTGCATTTGGGTCCTCTTTCCCTGCAACTCGTGACAGCTAAACATTTTCTTCAGTGACAATAGATATAGCCTGATCAACGCAGGATTTTTTCAGGGACGATACCGATATTGATTTTTGAGAGTTTAAAACATCTGATAATGATACATTGGCCAAGGTTAGGCCAAGTTTTATTTATATAACCCATAACATAAATAAAAAATGTTAATGGTTACCTTAAAGCACATGTGTCAAACCCAAGGCCCGCGGGCCAAATCCGGCCCATTGCAGATTTAGATCCGGCCTGTATATCAATTTGGGTTCACAATACATTTTGGCCCGCCAAGTTGTACGCCAAACCAAAAACACATGGAAAGTGTTTTTTAAACTGCAATTACCTGACATTATATGGCAGAATATGGCAGATTTGCCGACTCTGAGACTCAGACATTCCCCCAGAAGCTGCAAAGAGTTTTCATATTCAGGCTGTGAACAAGATGTAACATTGTTTTGCTTGATTAGCTAAATTCTATGATGGCTAAGGAACTTTTTTGATGACTTTTTTTAGGGCTTCATGTCAACAACAATGTGACAAGAAACTTACAAAAATGTCAAAAAAAGCAAAACATTTACAAAAAGGTGACAAATGTCTGAGAAAGCCACAAAAATGTTGGAACCAAAAACAACAAAAATGAGGAAAAAAAGCTACCAAAATGTTTAAAAAAAAGTGACATGCAGTAACAAAAGCACGTCAATAAACTCTACATGTCTGGCCCTTGGTGTGATTCTCTTTTTCCAGTGTGGCCCTCTGGGAAAATGAGTTTGACACCCCTGCCTTAAAGTGAAATCTGCTGGGGACGAGGACGGTTTATAGTTGAAAAAATTAACTTCACTATCTGATGGACAAACTATAGAAAGGTGATGCTATTTTAAAACATAATTTTGGCATTTCTTTACTTGTAATTTCTTGGCCGACACCAATATTTTACAAATTAAATTATAGAAAGAAAGGAGCTCACCAGACCTCTGTAGCTCGTCATCTCTGCTTGAGGCTCCAGGCTACATTGTCCAATAATATAAGAGTGCTATGCTAAATCTGTGGAGTGCAACAGGCCATTGGGGCTCTTCCTGACAGCTACCGTATACTGAGTAATGGTATTACTATTATTTATCTTCTCTTGTACCTACTGGTAGGTAGTGGTATCCAGTAAGTATTTCATTGGTACCTAAATATACGAAACACACAGTATTTTTTTTTTTCTCCATTCATCTCCTCTTTTCTTCTACCTTTTCTGACTCTTTGTATTTTAAACACACACACTAGGCAGGTGGAGCAGGCACATAACAACATGATCTCTGGGCCTCTTCTAAGTTTTTAATGCGGGAGTGGTCCATTTCTTCTCCCCTCCTTCTTACACAGTTCACATACTGTACATACAAACACACTCATATTCACACACACCCTCACAGCTGCACAGCTGTGAGGGAGGGAGGGGCCCTATATCCTTCTGATGAGAGACAGAGCGGGAGAAAGGGAGAGGGAGGCTGGGTTATTGTGACTGAGTACAGAGGGAATCTCACTGGACGTCGGCAAAGCTCTCCCAACATTCACACGCTGCGGGCAACTTTGTGCCATGGCAGTGTGTGTGCAGTGAGCCTCACACCTGTTTACAGGCAGGCAGGATTGACCACCATGCAGGGCCGGGCTGGCAAAGCCCCTAAAAGGGAGATGGTGATAGAATCTCCACAGCAGTACAAGAGCCTGGCTGAGATTGAGGCAGAGGTGGAGACTGGAGGGTCACAGGTGGCAGCGGTAAGTGTGCGCTGTGCTATCTTTTACATAGAAGTCAGTCTCACTTTTATAGAATCCTCTCTAGTTCTGGTAGTCGTAAATGGAACCGATGTGATCTGATTGTTTTAACAAGTTTTCTGTCTCTTAGATTCCTTTTTCAAGAGCAGCTTTGAAGTTTTCTTTCTTTTTTTGAAAGGGTTAGACGGAAATGGGAAATAGCATCTTCAGGGTACACCTCTCTAGGGGGTTGAATGTTGATCTGTTTTTAGGAAATGGAGCACTTGTGGCTCTCTCTGTTCATTAACTGTTTCTGTGCGCCAGAGTCAAGCAGATTAATAAATTGGCTGCAAAGTTGGTGCAATGATAAAGATAAAGAACACTGTAAAAAGCAACATATATTGTATTTTCTTATCTTTTTATATTTGACTTTACTTTTTATACATGTAGGTATTTTGTTGTGGTTGGACTGGTCTTTGGATACCTAAGAATTTGCCACTTTACTACTATTTTTCTAAATGCAAAGTTTGTCATTTTATTTTATTAAATTTGGATAATTTTTTCATCGGTAATTTCACTTGTTAGGTAAGAGTATTATTAAACGGACAGTATTTGAGCTTATGGGGCATAATAACAGCCCATTATCAGCCTTTAAGTTAAACTTGATCTCACAACTGTGTCTCTAATGTATTCATGTGAGATAATTACTGGCAGGTCGCAGTTCACAGCTGTTTGTTGTTATCTTCTGTCTGAATGGCTATTATCCAGATGGAAATCAGGACCGTCGATTTTCGGCTTATCAGATGATCTTTTACATCCAAAGGGCTCGGAGATATGGAGGGATATTTTTATTACATCATCAGGAGGATTGGTTGGACAAATCAAAGTGTAAATCTATGGTCAGTTTGTTATGTGTTCATTGGACCCAGACCAAGAGGCTAATCCAAATTATATTGATCACAGCCTCGCCTTGCGGCCACATTCCAATCAGGGAAAGTTTAGAAACGCACAGAATGATGCTAACTTTTGTTCATAGTTTGTCTAGTTGCTGATTTTTCTGGTTGTTTATTTGTTAGTAAAGGGAACTGGTTGGTCAGCAACTACTTATATATTTCCACTGATAATATAAAATATTCTAAAAACTGTTGGATGGATGCCATTACATGTGGTACAAACATGCCTCCTTTAGGATGAATCGTAATAACTTTGGTTATCCCTTCCCTTTTTTATCCATCATCAGGTCAAAATGCTAAACTGTCCATTACCTTGGTTTAAGACCAACTACCTGCAAAACTAACGACATTCCTATCAGTCTCAGCTTGACTTGACTGTGTTTAGGGCTAATTAGTAAACTAACTAAGATGGTAAACTTTACACCTGCTAAACTTAAGCATGTTAGCATTGTCATTGTGGGCATGTTAGCATAGTGACGTTAGCATCTGGCTTAAATTACAAAGTACAAACTGCAGCCTCACAGAGCAGTATCGGTATACTCATTTCCATTCATAAATCTGGCCTTTAAATAATGGAAGGAAGGAAATAATTAACATTGCTGAGTTAATCTTTTGTCTCTTTTTATGCACAGTGTCTTGATTTTAATATGCAGGCACAGCCACACATGTGTGGCAAGGTTCTAATATCACAGTCAGGCTGGTTGAGGGAAGAAATGCTGGAGGAATCCCTTGGTTTTTTTTCTGTGGAATGTTAAAGCCGACGTCTGCAGTGCTGGGGGAGTTTAATCTCTGCTAGATCATGAACTATGCTACACTATCTTACCTACTGCCAAGCACCAATGCTTACAAAGCCATCTCTGTTATAATGTAGCATAAGGATTTACTGAAGAATCCTGTTTGGACTGTACATAGGATGTATATTCCTGCGGAGTGATTAGTAGAGCTGCAATGACCACTACTTCTCTGGTTCAGGTTTTGAATGTGAGCTCATGACACAGTGACTGGTACAATGGCACACACACACTCTTGCTCATCCATACATCCCTCGCTTCTCTCGTCTAGCATGTCCTCTTCTGTTAACCCACATTCATCTCTGTCTCTGTGCCAATTCCTGCTGCTGTATCTGTCTGTACTCGGTGAAAAGACAATAGCAACTTGTTGTCCAGTGTGAATACCCCAGATTTGTAACTCATCCCATGCACTGATACCCTTATTAATTGTACAATTACTGGTCAACAAATGATGAAAATGTACTAAAAGACCACACATATTTATAGAGAACAAAACAGGTAGTCTATCCTGCCACATGTTGCCACTTGCTGATCCACTGCTGTAATCTACTTTTTTAGATAAAGCCGAAGATCATAGAGCCTTTGGACTATGAGAATGTGCTTCTACAGAGGAAGACCCAGATCATCAGTGATGTTCTGCGGGACATGCTGCAGTTCCCCACGGACGACTTCCAGGTAAGATGTGGAGAGAGTTATTTTTTGAGGCCTGTAGGTACACTTTGGTTTAGCTGTTCCCCTCTTATAGGTCCAACTCAGTTGCAGAGCAATGTATCTGGTATTAATTAAAGGCTGTCCACGATAATGCAGAAGTTTGAAACCATGGTTTACCTGTAGACAAATATGCCACTCACAATAATACTCTTTGTTGTTTTCTAAGAGCTTGCCAATCCACGCTGAAATGTTAATTTCAATTTAAAACCGGTTCTCAGTTTTAAAGGGGACATATTATGCCCATTTTCTGGTTCATACTTGTATTTTGGGTTTCTGGAAATGGTTAAATGAAGCTGTGCTTAGGAATACAGCTGCACTGTGTATGTATTTTTAGATTCATGATTTGAATTAGTCAAACACTTGATAAAGGGCTGCAGCATCAGAATGGTCCATGAAGAGATCCATGAAGCAAGAGTTGAGACGGAGGGGAAACAGTCCTTTTTGCAATAGTCTCACCTCCATTTTGTGTTACCAGGGGAGACAAATAAATATTATGAGAGGACAAGGGTCATATGACTGACAGAGGTAGCCAAAGGCCCCAGATGGAAGCTGCTCGGTGTGGATATGGATGTATGGAGACTGTAGTTGGGTGAACAAGGATGTTGCAGAGTTAGGGAGGTTGGCCCAGTTAGGTCAGCTGATTTACACATCGCTGAAGTCTTTAATGGCTGCGTTTCTTTTATACCTTGATGTTTAAATTCATCTTCAGTTTTTAGGAAATCAGTTCCTGCAACAACTGATTACGATGATATGAGAAAATGATATTACTTGGTAAACCCGTGTGTTGAATCTCTTATAAATTTGACTTCGTGGGCTCACGCTCTTATAAACATTTACACGCTACATAGATCTGCTGCTTGTGTTCAAAGAAGCTCACAGACTGTGTCAACATTACATCACCGCTGTGCTGAGAGGGATCTCAGCGGGGTCCACTCCCAGTTTGAGAGAGAAAGAGAAAACATTGACAGACTCATGCTGACATGTTTGTCATTCCTCATGTCTCCTAAAAATGTGCAAGTAATCAGACTTTAAAGCATAAGTCTGGTCATTTTAATATTTTTGTCGTTGTTAACAAATCCCATGTGCAGAGCCGAGCCAATGTATGTATCCTCCTAACAAGAATTTCTTATTCATCTGTGACATAGAGCTCCATTGTTGTCAAAAAAATATTAAAAACATCAATGAGCCACACTGTTGCACTGGGTGACATGTTCCTTGATTACCATGAACACAGACACTGTAGTTTATTTTGACTCAATCCCACATACACCTTCCTGCTGCCCCAAATACTCACTAGAGCACCAAAATGTGGATTAATCCACTGCTGAAAGAAGTCCCCAACAATTCAATTCAATTTCATTTTTATTTATAGTGTCAAATCATAACAGAAGTTATCCCATGACACTTAACAGATAGAGTAGGTCTAGTCCACACTCTATAATTTAAGGAGACCTAACATTTCCCCACAAGAGCAAGAATTTGAAGAAGAACAGTGGTGAGGAAAAACTTCCTTTCAACAGGCAGACCCTGGCTCTTGGTGGGCGGCCATCTGCCTCGGCAAATACACTATTTCCTCCTGTTTGAGTAACGTTTGCTAAAAACTAAAGTGGCCCGCTGTTTTACGAGATTACTAAACCTTTTATAAAGATTAAACTATGTATTTGTGACCAGTTTTCTAAGATCCTCCCTTTCCCTGTCCAATTTGTCATACAATGTATTGTATGACAAATATATGTATACAACCTAAAGCGCTATATAAATGTAATAAAATAAATAAAACAACTGTCAAATTAAGGCATCAACACAAGAGAATAGAATCCATACACTTTTGGAGTTTAGAACATTAACAGAGTATGTATTGGGAAATCTTCAACATACAGTCTGCTTCTAGACTATTTCACAATCAGTAGATAAGTGGTTTTCATTACAAGGCTGCAGAGCACAGCCATTGTTAACTGCCCTGTTTGTGTGTGTGTGTGTGTGTGTGTGTGTGTGTGTGTGTGTGTGTGTGTGTGTGTGTGTGTGTGTGTGTGTGTGTGTGTGTGTGTGTGTGTGTGTGTGTGTGTGTGTGTGTGTATGGTCCGACACAGTCCCTCCATCTGTCTAACCTGCCATATGTTTTACATCACTGGGCTTAGAAAGGAGAACGCGCGAGCTAGCCAGACATATGGGTCTAGCATGTACACGTACTGAACATACTGTACATACACACAGTTGAACACAGTAACTGGGTGGGCAAGAGAGTGCCTCAATGTGGAAGGAGGTAAAGTGTTGAGTTATAGATCAACTAGACCGCCTGCCCCCAAAAAACAGCCGCATATGTCGTCTGTACAAACAGCTTATTACGACCTGTATTGTTAGGCGTTGGTGGACTTTTATCCAGGAGACCCCTGTTTGTGTCCCGCGTGGAACGAAAAGCCAACGTTGACTTATCTTAACTTGCGTACGTACGTTAATTGTCGTTGTACTTAATTAACGTCACATACTCAACATACTTAACTTTGCGAATGTAGCTTAAGTTACAAAACAACCTTATTTTAACCCAAACCATGATATTTTCCCAAACCTAACCAAGTACTTTTGTTGCCTAAACCTAACCAAACTGCAACCCTATTACAATGTTAACCACGTCTTCAAAACTGTGACCGTTTCAACGAGCATCTGTTGCTGGTGCTCTCCAATTGTCGTATATGTCATTTTGGAAGTCATTGGCAAACAACCTATTCAGTCATTTAGATATGAGGATGTGTTGGGATCAACTTCCCCTACATGTGCACTCATGTAGAACAGGAGAGATCCTTGGACGGATATTGGACAGAATGTGGTCAATATTTTAAGGTTTTAATTCATAACGGAGTATAGTGGTCAAGTAAGCTTATTTAGAGTCTTCCAAGGTTTGATCCTGCACATATGTACAGATAAAACACACTACAGTCACTTCCATCTTTCAAACTAGAAAGCGGTCCTCAGAACACTCACTCCCCCCCGTTCCCCCATCGCCGTCCCCAACCACTTTGCCCAGATATCCTGCCCTGCAGATAGGCTGATGCATGCACTGCCTGTGGGAACACGCTCCCTTGGTCTAGTGGAAGCCATCAAAGCCCTGCTTTAATGACTGTGAAAGGAATGTTGTTAATTGGCAGCCAGCAGTTCTTGCTAACAGTTGAATGACAGGGGTGTCCTTTGGTCAAAGTCTCCTGTGAGTGACTAGTCAAACAGGCAGGCTGTGTATGTGTTGAATCGTTTGTTTTCAGTGAATCGGAAAAGTTAGTGCACCGACTGAGAAACCGGCTCTGAAGCATGTGCGAGTACAACTGTAGTGTCTTTGAAGTGTCCTACGGTGTTATACTGCGTTATGCTAATTGGCCATTAACCCAAAATTGAATATTCAGCCATTATCTATTCACCCTTGAGTTGTATGATAACCAAGCACGGGCCCCTTAGCCCCCACTCACCCTGCTGACACTATTGAAGTTTAAACAAAAGTTGGACATTTTGTTTAAACTGGCTCCGTTATTGGCTGCAAACAGGACACTTTTGAAGCTGTGGTGGAGAAGAGGTCACTGAACAAACTGTTATCTATCATGGATAACTCCGGCGACCACCCTCTCCACCCCCCCACACTGGTCCAACAGAGGAGCACCTTCTCAGAGGCTCCGACAGCTTCGATGTCGCACAGACTGCTACAAGAAATCATTCCTACCACAGGCAATTCAACTTTTTAACACTTCATCACTGAGTGTGAGATAAGACTCAGTGACATCACAACTGCACTAAGTGCACCTTGCACAATAGGTTTATCTACAGCTTTATCAATACTAGTTTAACAGTTGTACATTCTTATTCCCCAACTTGTATATATTTTAAATTATTTGTTCTTATATCCTATCCTATTATTATTTCATGTATATTGTATCCTATTATTTCAGGTATATTCTGTATGTGTGCTGTGTGTCTGATATTTTGCTGCTGCAACACTGGAATTTCCCATGTTTTTAGGCTCAATAAAAACCTATCTATCTATCTATCTATCTATCTATCTATCTATCTATCTATCTATCTATCTATCTATCTATCTATCTATCTATCTATCTATCTATCTATCTATCTATCTATCTATCTATCTATCTATCTATCTATCTATCTATCTATCTATAGTTTAATGCTGGCTCCAGCTTCATATTTGTCAGATAGACATGAGAGTGGTATTGATTTTATCATCTTTCTCACAGGAAGAAAGCAAATAAAAGCATTTTCTGAATTTCCTTAACAAGGTCAATTTTTTGTTGCTTTTATACAACAAAACCTAAAAAGTCTGTACTTCTGTAGGCAAACCCCTGCATTGCCAGCCTGAATGACCAATATTTTCCTCACTGCAGATGTTTTAACATAACTGGACTGAATAAACTGAGCTCAGTTTGGGCTACTGACAAGTCTTTGATAGCTATTGCAAGAGTGAACTGGAGAAATGAGGGCAGAGGCTCAATAACTGTACATGCTTGCCAGTGTAAGAATAGGAGTTTTATGACAAAACTAGGTCATTGTGCCACTGTTTCCTACTCATCTTTGCGGGTTGAGTAGAAAAGCAGAACACTAAGTGGGAGCAAGGCCCGAGGCGCCTTTTGCTCTCCTCTCTCTGGCTGTATCTGTCTATCACGATGAAGAATCAGGACTGGAATAATAAAGGCTGCAGAACATTCTTTGCAGCACTGTTTTTTTTCTCTTCTCTTTTTTTCTTTTAGCGACTCAAAAAGAACAAAAGTACCATCTCCTTTCATCTTTTTAACTTTGTTTGAAAGAATAGCTCATGATTGATGATCAACAATATGATTAGACAAGATTTATTACCCTTAAATCTGAAAACGAGTGGAAAACGTCAGTCACAAAACCTGCATGCTTAGCTTAGATAGCTAACTTCCTAGCTTCATAGTTATGAGACAGATATGAGTGGTGCAGACGTGAGAGTGGTGAGGATACAGAGATAATGATTTTCTCGGCAAGAAAGCACAGAGACGGATTTCCCAAAACGTCAAACGGTTTCTCTAAATGTGACAATCTGATATGATTTGATTATGTGGATGAACGAGAAGGAATCCGAGAGGCAGAGTGTGGAGGTGGGCGTGGTTTGCAGTCAGCTGTGGGGGGAGCTCATCAGAGCAGTGCCAGGTGTGTTAACTGACACAGCTGATTCTTGTTGGTCTGATTCCACTCTCCCTTCATATGCAGTAGTGTGCTGGACCTTCAGATGACTTTTGCAAAACGTCAGTTTAATTGAAAAAGTTGCAATGGGATAAAATAATAACTGCCAGTTAACACCAGTACGAGGCAGTAATGCAACATAAGGGATGCCAACTGCCGTAAAACCCTTAAGAAGAATAATAGGAAGACAAGGAAGCTGCGCTGTGAGATATAGACCTTTTTCATGGCAGACATGTTGACATGTCATAGTAGGAAAGTGTATTCAAAACCATTAATGGTGGCTGCATTCCACTTAAGAGAGGCCCTGGTATTGTGCATGCTGACTCACTGAAATCGCTTCCTGGGACACTTAAGTTAAAGTTATCAATTTCAACTGTGCTTTTCCTACTGTGACAAGTCAAAATGTCTGCTGTAAAAAAGGTCCATTGTTTAGTTGAAGTGTGTTTAAAAACTCTGAGCAACTGGACTGTGCGTGAGAGAGAAGCCGTGCAACCAGAGACATGCAGTCAGAAAGTGTGTGAATGTATTGGGGTTGGGACGATTTGTGCCTCTGTACCGATTTGATTCTTTAACCATACATTGGTGCCGATTTGATTAGTATTGCGATTTTCATTTATTGCGATTCAGTAGAATTAAACAAAAGTTGAATAATACACTTCTAGAGACAATATATCGTGAGACATTTAAAAAAAAACTGTTTACCAAAAAATAATTTCATTTGTAAAGAAATGCATAACTTTTTAGTTACTCTGCATTTTATGCTTTCGCTCTGTTTTGCTGGAAACTGATATGATGTAGTCGGCGGCACCCTATAAACTAGAAATATTAGGGTGAGTCATTGGTAAGAAAGACATCATAAAAAATATAGATTCTAGGGAAGGGAATCAATTTAACAAATGGCCACAAAACAAATCACGATACATTCACGACACATTCGTGTGAGCAGTCGTAAAATGACTGTTTGTAAATCTGTCCTGGCTATGGTTTGTGCCGAGGGTGTCCCACGGTGGCAGCGAGACCTGCTACAATCGCTGACCTTCCTTTTTGAAGGAAAGTACAAAGAAGTGCCATATGGGGATCAATACAACTTCATATAATCATGAGGCGCAGTAACACCAACACCGAACATACACCCAAAGCAGGAAATGGTTTACCATGTGAGTGAATTTGCCCTGTTGTATTAAAAACACCAGCAGGATGGCTCTGCTGTGACAGTCTCTATCAGTCTGTTTTCATGCCTGCTTTCCCTTTCTCTCCTCAGATCTCCTGCCTGAGGCGCCAGGGCAGGACTCTGTTCTCCACCGTGCCAGAGACTGCAGAGAAAGAAGCTCAGTCGCTGTTTGTCCAAGAGGTAAAACTAATACATACCTGGACGTAAGCCTTCTTTGTTCATTCTTTATCCCTTGGTCTTGGCCAAAGCCTCAACCTCTCTGCCCTGACCAAAGCCCTAGTCTATCCTTTTGTTTGGAGCACAGCCAAACGCAGGTGCTTCGCCTCTGTCTGGATAATGCAACTGGCTCTCACACCCTGAAAGACCTATCAGAAACTGGAGCGCTTCAGACACGTATCTAGCCAACCGTTCATTCTGAATTGTGTATGGATCAAGCACAGCTGATTGGATTTCAGAGGATGCTAGTGTAAAAGAAAAGTGTTTTGTTGACCGCTCCCATGATTTACAGATGAGGGAAAACTGATATGGTGCACGTCAAAAATGTTGCTGTTAGCCTTTAAATGAACTTCTATTTGTGTTCTCCGCCCTCACATGTTTCCTGACAGTGCAGAGGATCGGCTACAGATGGGGTCCACAGTTCAGTGGTAGTTCACGTCATGCTGTTTCAGAGGAGCTGTGTGCTGGGAGAGTTGGGGTGCGGCCTGATAGAGCCTGATAGGGGATAGTCCCCCATGGCTGTAGCGAGAAATGACATCATAACTACATCTGGAGTAGCTGTGAGACCTTATACAGATGGGCTCTTCCCTGAATTTATTTTTCTACTTTTTGGTGACCCCTTGCCTCCAGTCAACGTGTATTTTAGCAATTCGCAGAACTGATAAACACACATTGGAATATCTCAAACCAAGTGATACCACTGGTGCTTGTTTTTGTTGTAGTTGTGTCAAGTATTAAGGTTGCCTCCCTCCTCTCTATAGGAAGAAATGAAAAATGTAATAACATAATCCCTTAAATTAACATTTTGACTTGCAAACTTCCAGGGAATTTTATTCGCTTGAACAGACGATGACAAAAACAATCAATCGATAAACAACTGCATTGGTCTGAAATGAATAATTTTACAGAAAAGCCCCATCTGGATGGGATTGATTTCTGTGGAGGAGATGAGGTATTTTCAATATTACCTGCGTTGGTCAGTGATTTTAATCCAGTCCGAAGCACACGTCTGTTATTTTCCACCGGCTACCCCAGTAATATTTACAACCCCTATGTGCACTGAGCTTCAGTTGGATGTGATGTATTTTAGTGGTTTTACCATAGTTGCATCTGCTAAAGCGCCTTCAAGTCTTAAAGTCTCCCTTAAAAGCAACATTCCGAGTTAATTCTTACTAAAATGTTTTTGGATAGAAATCCAAGGTTGTTTTAGAAACCAGAGTCTGTCGGTGTCTGGACCACGTATGTACGTACTCGTCTTAATTTGCTCTTGTTGACCCCTCACCCCCCCTTCACTTTCTGTCTCTGCAGTGTATCAAAACCTACAAGTCTGACTGGCATGTGGTCAATTACAAGTATGAGGAGTATTCAGGAGACTTCCGCCAGCTCCCAAAGTGAGTGTGTGTGCTTCAGCTATGCTAACAGGTGCTGTGAGGTGTAGACCATTTTCCTGGCAATACACATTTAAAAAATCAAAAAACTGGAGGTAAGGAGTTTGATATGTTACTGAGTTGCATCATGGGAAATGTAAGTTTTGAAATTCTCGACCCACACTAGCCCCGTTTTGGGACAGTCTCATTCACTGTATGGGAGGCAGTCATGGATGGTTCATAGAAAAGCTTAGGAAAGTGCAATGTCCCTTTTTTTTAATTCAGTAGTATTCAGATTTACACCTTTACTTACTCTGCCTTTAACCCTGTACTGTTCAGCTACTCGTCTGTTTTGTCCATTGCATAGCACACAATGCTGCAAAAACCCTCCAAGGGATATTGTAAATCTTATATTGTTCAGTGACAGTGCCCTTTGTTTACAGCTCAGTGAATGTTTTAGCCAGAACTCTAGAAAGATGGAAATCTGTGTAACAGAAGCTCCAAGCTCTTCCACAACAACAATAGAAGGCTTCCTATGTTTTTCTACCAAGGATAAGCAGAGCTATTTTGGGACTGCTGTTGATTGATATCATTAGAACTTAAAGGAAATCCCACAATCCTTAAAGTATGTGTCCTTGGTCGAGCCACTTTCCTAAAGGACAGGAATGTGCTTTACAGATGTTGTGTGTCATGTTTAAAACCTTGCAGAGTAAAACCTAGACAAGTCCTGGCCTTGACAAAACATTTGATGCTAGTAGTTCCCCTGAGCAAGCTGGGTCTTGTAAAGGTCAAAGGGCAAACTGTCCGCCTGGGGTTTGAGCTGCACTTACAAAAGCAGCTGCAGTATCTGGGCTACATCCTGTAAAGCTAGAAGCATTTCCCCCAACCCCCATAATTATTTCCTAAAATTAACTATAATATAATATTTGGCAATTACATTTACACGTACAAGGAATGGACAGTCTGCATTTAAACCATCCTAACTAATTACGATTGTGTGTGTGTGTGTGTGTGTGTGTGTGTGTGTGTGTGTGTGTGTGTGTGTGTGTGTGTGTGTGTGTGTGTGTGTGTGTGTGTGTGTGTGTGTGTGTGTCCATAGCTTGCAGTACATGTAAGTCCTTGGGTGATATGTTTTAAGTAAACTGAGGTTGAACTAAGTGAGCAAGGTCTAAGTTATCTTTTCCCTGTACTTTCAGTAAGGCGTTGAGACCTGAGAAACTGGCAGCTCACCTGTTTGAGGTGGATGAAGATAAAGAGAAAGATGAGGTGAGTCCACCAATCCCAAACCTTTTTCTTCTTCTTTGTTTAGGGAACACGTCTGTCCCATAGTCTTCTCACAATTCACTTCTGAAATAAGTTTAACCTTTCTCTAGGCCTCAACAAACCCTGTTTAAACAGAAACTTGATTACAAGGGAATGCAATAGAGCACAAACTATTGAATTTATTGCACAACATTGTATTCATTTATTTAATTTCACTCCTTTATTACAAGGCAACCTTTGGATCTTTTGTTTAATGTTCTAGGCCCTCGCCGTTTCCCAGAATAGCAGACATCTTCATGAAATTAGTAGCATTTTAAGGGCATATCTCCTCCCAATAATTACCTCACTTCAGGCATTGATTTAACGGAACACCAGTGACCTTTAATGGACACACTGTCACAGCTAAAATCCCCTGAGATTAGAAAAGTGCAGTGTTGATCTAAATGTTGCTTTTAATGAAGAGCATTCTTCTGAACAGACCGTCAATGTGGGCAGTCAGCATATTTTCAACCTTACAGTGTGCAATTAAATTTATGTGAGAGCATGTATGTGTTTTATCCATTAATGGAGTAGAGGGAGACGCATACAGACATACATGTACTGTATGTAATTCTCATCTGTGTTTGGTTTAATTTAAGTGTAAAATACACATGCTAATGTGTGTTCTTTGCACCTCCTCTTGCAGGACACAGCCTCCCTCGGATCTCAGAAGGGAGGAGTGTCTAAACATGGCTGGCTGTACAAAGGCAACATGAACAGTGCAATCAGTGTTACTATGCGGGTGGGTACGCTAACAGCTTTAACCACTAAAGGCAACACTTTCACAGCCCCTTCTAATATTGTTAGTAGTGACTGTAGCAGTGTTGATAGTTATGTAAATACACACTTTTTAGGCAATGTGGTTAAAGGGGCACTACACAGATTGTACACATGAAGTAACTTGGCACGAGGAGTACTACTAAGTTTGTGGAAACAGTTGTATAATGTTTTCTGTAGCTCTGGAAGAGCGTAAAAGATTAAATAAATAAAATGCATTAACTTGACATAATTATTGCCTTGAGAGCTCACACAGCTCTGCGATGTTTACACCAAGGAGAATGTATTCCTGCTCCTCTTGATCATCCATCAATCTCTCTACAGTAGCCTCTTCATATATACATTTTTTTTTTAATGGAAGACTGCCTTGCCCATTGTGTAATACTTGGTCTGCTAGTCTTTTTTTCTAAATCAGTCTTTTGGCATGCAGAAAACTAAGATCTATCATTCGTTCCCTTTTGATCAAATTGGATTGGTCGTTCTGGATACCATTGTTATGTAAAACGTTTTAGGTTCTAGTATTGTGTTGACAATATTCGCAAAAATGTTTTCTGTGTCATAACTTTCAATGTTGGGTAAATACAAACCTTGGTCTTTCTCCTGTCCATTTGTCTTTTTTCTCTCTGCACATGTGGAAATCAAATTAGCCATTGCTTACGGTAGCCCATTACTTGTCGTACTTTATCATTTTACCCTTGAGCTTTCCCATGCCCCATCTCCACCCTTGGGGTATTTTTAAAGAGAAAGAGGCCATTTGGGATGTTAAAGTTCTCTAGTTTCATCCTCTAGTCCTTCAAGAGGAGGTACTTCCATCTGGCCCAGCTGGGAGATGGATCCTACAACCTCAACTTCTACAAGGATGAGAACACCTCCAAGGAACCCAAAGGAACCATCTTCCTTGACTCATGCATGGGGGTTGTTCAGGTAAACAATCGTATGCACTGGGGCTTTTAAAACCACCGCCCCCAGAATATGAATTTAGAAAAAGTGTGCATTCTTTAAGCTTCTTGTAGAAAAGGGGCCTCTAGAGGCCTGGAATGATAATAATAAAATGGACTGTATGACATTAATGTTAGCATTTGTGTTCTTTCAGAACAGCAAAGTGCGTCGGTTTGCCTTTGAGCTGAAGATGCAGGATAAGAGTACGTTCCTGCTGGCTGCAGAAAGCGAAGCAGAGATGGAGGAGTGGATCGGCACCCTCAACAAGATTCTCCACAGCAGCTTTGAACAGGCCATGCAGGAGAAGAGGAACGGAGACCTGCATGACGGTGTGTTTTTGTGCACTTTATTTCATTGCTTTGACATCTTGTTTGTTTTATCAGCTCAATTATTACTGCATGTACTTATTTGCCTGCCTTACAGGGTTTGTGTCTGCATTTGTTTGTCTCCATGTCTTTTGATGCTTGCTGCACTTGGCTTCTTTAATTTGCCTGTAGCCGATGGAATAATGAATATAGAATAATAATCTCCAGGATGTTTCCTTATGATAAACAACTTTATTATCAATATTTTTTTCTTATGTAATGTTCACCCCTCATAGAGAGGCCAACACATTATGATTTTATATAATTGTATCAGCTAACAGAGTTAACGTTGATCTCTCCAACAGATGAGGAGCATGGAAAAACAGACCTCTCCTCTGGAAGTTTTCAAGACAGCTTTCAGGTAGCCTATTTTTTTTCTATCAAATTACATGTTAAAACAATGCTCACCACCTCTGTTTAACCATACAACAAGCCACACCATATGGATTAGTCCACATACTGTAGACTGAAGTGCTACGTATGTCTGAAGGTGCCACAATGATCCTAACTTGGAAGCAGTCTGAACTGTAACAGCTTTGCTTTGAGTGGAATTGCTAAACAGCTGTATTTACTGCAACCAGGTTTCCTGTTGGTGCTAGCCAAGCAAACATCTGGTAAAGTGTGTATGGCCTCCTTATGCAGAGGCCAGATGATGCCAACACTGGTGCTAAACAGGAGTGGAACGTGGCAGTCTGAAAACAAACATTTAAAGGCATAGTCTGATTTGCTGTAATAAAGTCAACCTATAGAGTTAAATCTGCTCTAATCAATAGTTTTTTATCAAAAATGGATCAAATGACTCAAGTGTCCTGTGAAAGAGGTTGCTTGAAGTGACAGACCTACAGATAATTATCACCCAATTCCTCTCAGCTCTACTGGGTGTTTTAGCGCCTTTCAGCTCATCGTTTTGATTTTCCATCCCACAACTTACAGTAAATGTATTTGTTGACTCTCACACCTCAACATGGTTTCAAGCCACTGTTCTGATAAAGAAAATGCATGCAGACTTGGACTTTGCAAAGGCAATGTGATTTTACATTGCACTGGCTACACTGAATACATTGTCCTTGGATTTCCTGACTACATTGTTCATTCCTCCATTTAGTTTGATACTGTATATCCAAACCAGGCCTCTGATATGGACACCATGATATATTTCATTCCACTTTCTTTTTAATAACGAGCTGTTGTTGATGTTAAATACATTAATGCTTTGTTTAACAGACTGCCAGAGATATTGAGTCTAAAATGAGGAGTGAAGCTCGCCTGAAACTGTTCACTCTGGACCCTGACACACAGGTGATGAAGAATACCTGACTACAAAGCCCTGTGCATGTTGTGCATTGTTTAAAGCAGTGTTTAAATACTAACTAGCACCACAGTCAATTTATCGATTTCATGGCCAAAATTGTGCCAGGGCAATTTCAGCCTTCTAACATCTCGTTTCCACAGAAACTGGACTTCTCTGGCATTGAGCCAGATGTGCGGCAGTTTGAAGAGAAGTTTGGGAAGAGAGTCCTAGTCAGCTGTCATGACCTGTCTTTCAACCTGCAGGGCTGTGTTGCAGAGAATGAAGAGGGGCCAACAACTAATGTATGTTTCAATTAAAAAAAAAAAAAAAAGTTGGTGTTAATTACAACCTGCACTCTTCTTGACTTAGAAATCACACTTCTATGAATGGACATGTATTTGCAAGTACAAAAACATGCTTCCAGCGTCATTTGAGGAAAGGTCCTTTATAAAACGAGGGCGAGGTCCGAATCAGTTATGATTACAGACACTTCATATGGCCCACTTGGCTGGACCCCATCAAAACTGGTGGTGTTGGCACGAGGAATGGCCGCTACCATGGCAACCAGTCTGGGCCTCCCACCATGAATTAGCACCAGGACAAGGCTGGTTTCCTGCTGTCACTCTCCAAGGTCTCTGTCTCTGTAGGAAGAGGACTCCTTTTACACTCGGCACTCAGCTGGGAAACCACAGCTATTAGCTCTGCTACTTAGGAGAAACACACACACACACACACACACACACACACACACACACGAGTAATGGAAATGCATGGTGGAAAGAGTGAATAGAAAGATGAATTACCTCAATGGCACATTTTGACTTGATGGAAAATGAGAAGTGCATTAGGTTACTTTCTTTTTTGTTTTTCATCACACAAATATTTCCCTTTCATCAAAGGTGGAGCCTTTCTATGTGGTCTTGTCCCTCTTCGACGTCCAGAACGGTAGAAAGATCTCGGCCGACTTCCACGTGGATCTCAACCACCCTTTGGTCCGAAAAATGACGTCAGGCTCTAGTAGCAGACAAGACTTGCACATCAATGGCAGTTGTGACGGTCCCCTGGCTGGTCTCAGGCAGGGCAGTGGGCTCCCAGTGGGTGCTCTCCAGTACCCCAGACAGGGGGTGTTCTCAGTCACGTGCCCCCATCCAGAGATCTTCCTGGTGGCCAGGATTGAGAAGGTCCTGCAGGGGGGGATCACCCACTGCACTGAACCCTACATGAAGAGTTCAGACTCCGCCAAGGTACACAGATTAGCATAGATGACGAAGACGTGGCTGTATTTAGTGTGCTCAAGTCATCTCAAATAATTAAATTGTAAAATAAATCCCCCTGTTTTCTTCCCTGCCTGCAGATGGCACAAAAGGTGCTGAAGAATGCTAAGACAGCCTGCAGCAGACTGGGACAGTACAGGATGCCTTTTGCCTGGGCTGCAAGGTGACGAAGACCCCACCCCCTGCCCCCCCCTTCAAAAAACACATCAACAAAGGAATTTAATCCAACTGCAGCATGACAGAGAACGAATGAGAAGAAAGGGCTATTACTCATGATTTCTTGCATTTAAGGAAAACCTTTAGCTTCTAAAAAATCAAGGGGACTTATTCTCTTGTGCCATAATACGAAACATAGTGATTCCGATTTAGGATGCTGCAAAAAAGAAACTGTGTGGAAACTGTCAAATGAAAGTCAATGGGCCTCTGAGACATAAATCATTAAACCACTAGTGTAGAACTGAAATGTGCTCTTTTTCCAGTAGATTGATTATTTGTCTGTCCCTGCAGGCCTGTGTTCAAAGATGCATCAGGAAGTTTGGACAAAAGCTCTCGCTTCTCTGCTCTTTACAGACAGGACAGCAGCAAGCTGTCAGACGAGGACATGTTCAAACTGCTGACTGACTTCAGAAAGTATGCTTTCCCCCCCTCTCTTAAATATATCACTATAACTGCTTTTGATACATTGTTGTAACTGCTGTTTCTGTCTGTTTTCCCAACAGACCAGAGAAAATGGCCAAACTCCCTGTGCTCTTAGGCAACTTGGATGCAACGATTGACAGCGTGGCCCCGGATGTAACCAGTAAACCCTCCAAATATTTACAAAATCACATTAAATTGTCTATTTATAGTCATCAGACATTAACCTTGAACCCAGTGACTCCTCTCGTTTCCTGCCTGCAGATTGTGTCACTTCCTCCTACATCCCTGTGAGGAACTTTGAAGGCAATGGGCCTGAAGGCGCTCTTCTGGAGGTGGAGGAGTTTGTACCTTGCATCGCTAAGTGCTCCCAACCATTCACCATCTATAAAAACCACCTTTATGTGTACCCAAAACACCTCAAATATGACGGACAGAAATGCTTTGCTAAGGTAAACGCAGTATGGAGCATAGGAATACATTGGCCTTAATGTTAACGTTTTAAACAAGAGGAAATAGGGGACGTACCTTTTTAATTCTGAGCTTTTCTGTTGCTGGTTAGATGATCTGCTGAATCTGTATTTTGCCCTTTGCATGCAACATAAAATCATTCCAAAACATACGACTTATCCGTTTTGGAAAGTGATGCTTTTGCTTGGCTAGCATTCTCTTATCATCATCATATTGTGCTCCTGTTTACTCTATGAAACAACTGGCAACTCCCTCAGGCTTGTTCAGCCAAGCAGCAGAGCTGGCTAGAATTATCCTTACAGAGCAGCAGCTTCTGATTAATACAGGGTTGGTATTTTTACTGACAGCGCGTGTAGGAAAACAACCTGCCTTCTCTCCCCCATCCATCTCTCTGCCCTCTTATTTTAAATAAGAGCTGGCAATCCTTTGCCTAAAATATTTTCCCCCTCTTTATAGAGAGAGACATAGTAAAGGAAGTGTCTGGCAAGAATTGGTTCTAGGCCAACAGGGGATATCTTGGAACTGTTTTTTAACTTTTGTCTCCCCTCTCTAGGCGAGGAATATTGCAGTTTGCATTGAATTCAAGGATTCTGATGAGGATGAAGCCCAGCCGGTGAAGGTGTGTTTACATCACATACTGTACATCAGAAAATGCTGTACACAGTTATCATTTCAGTTCTTTGCATACTGCCCCTGCAGAATCTAAAATGGCAAAATCCAAACCAACAGATGTGTGGACTCGAATCATGTGGCATGAAGTCATATTAGACTTCTGACTTGATTTGACAAAAAAAGACTTGCAAAAGACTTGTTGGTCTTGACTTAGGACTTTATTTGGGTCTCAACTTGGGATCTTTTTAGTCTTGGTTAAGGAACTTGACTTTGTACTTGATGGTCTTGACTTGGGACTCGTTGGTCTTGACTTGGGACTTCGCTTTAGACTTGTTGGTCTTGACTTTAGACTTGTTATTCTTGACTTGGGACTTGACTTTGGACTTGTTGGTCTTGAGTTTTGTCTTGACTTTAGACTCGTTTTTGACTTGTGGTCTTGACTTTGGACTTCGTAGCCAAACCAAAATAGCACTTTCTACATTAAACCATATTGTGATGACTAGGTTTGAGATGAGAGTGCATGATGACTTCTCTCTCTGTCATGTTTGATTATCTCCTACCTTTCTAATCTAATGCAGTGCATCTATGGTCATCCGGGAGGTCCTCTCTTCACTAAGCAGGCATATGCAGCTGTCCTGCACCATCAGCAGAACCCAGAGTTCTATGATGAGGTATGTCTGTGCTCATGTTACTCATCAGTTTTATTAATATAATGCATTCTGTACTATGCTTATAATGGCTAAAAGCCATCAATGGAGAGAGTCAGATATGCTCTATGACATAAGTCAAAAAGTTATATATTTTTTTGAAAGCAGTGTGTTCTGAAGTAGGTACCTCTCACCTCCTCATTAAGTTTCAACACATTTGAAGTCAACGTTAAATTCTCACCGGAAATGCTCCGCTGGTAGCCTGGTTGACACCAGACCCTTTTCAGTTGTAACTGAGAGTGCAGGGCGAATCTCAAATTTGCCGGAAGTTTGTCAGGGTTTTCCCAGGCTACGCCGCTGGCAATTTTCACTTAGATTTTCCTGAACAAAGCGACCTCTGTATTAGGGAACCAACCCTGGGAATCTGTTTTTCTCACCTTCAGATAAAGATAGAGCTGCCTACTCAGCTGCATGAGAAGCATCACCTTCTCTTCACATTCTATCATGTTAGCTGTGACAGCAACAGCAAGAAGAAAGACCTGGTGGAGTCTCCAGGTAGGCTGCAGCTTTCAGTCGTGACTCATGTCTCCCCCCTCTGAATAAAAACACCAGCGGGTATTTTAACAAAAACAATGCAATGAGTTCATGTAAATATCTGGTGTGCATAATGTGGGACAAAGCAGTTTATACTAATACTTTCCACAGTCTGATGGTAGTTTTTATGAGTGTCCCCAGTAGGTGGGGATATTTGAAATTGTGATATTCATGCTGCAGCCTCCCCAGTATTACCACTACTTCACAAATGCACCTGCTTTGCACACAGTGGGTTCAGCATGGCTGCCTCTGCTAAGGGATGGCAGAGTCATCATGAATGAACAGCTGCTGCCTGTGGCCGCCAATCTGCCCGCGGGGTACCTCGGCTCCCAGGATGGTGTCAACAAGGTAAAAAAAGATTATCAACATCTGTGTGGAATTGGCATGCACTAGGGCTGCACAATTAAACAGATTAGATATTTTCCTCATATCGTGCAGCCCTAGCATGCGCTTAAAGTCATGAGAGGGCTGTGAAGGTCTGTCTAGGTATCATCTTGTTTATGGCAAGTCATTGATTGTTCCAATATTCTGTTTAAGTAAAGGATGTATGTGCTTTAGACCCAAAGTCAAAATATTTCCCTGTATTGCCCTCAAACAATTTTCCAAAATGGTTAAGATGGGATTTTCTGACATTAGGATCTGATGCAGTTTGTGGTTAGTGGTTAAAGATTTTAGTAGCTGTGATTGGATTGGGACCTTGCAGAGGTCTAACCGGCTTTTACATGAAATGCCTGTGAAATCTGATCAGCATTAATATGTAATCTATCTCACCATTAGAACCCCTCAGTGTTGTTTCTTTGATGCAGGGCTAATGGGTTTAGTCTAGATTGAATTAATATGTACACAAAAGTGGCTAATTGTGCATAATGCTTAGTGCTGATTTCAAATGTAACTGCTTGTGTAAGCGTTTTTCTCAAAATGATTGAGCCACAAAATCAGTTGTTTTGTAGGATATCAGTTATAAAATAAACATACAAACCAGCCATTCTTTCATAAGAACTCTAGTTTATTTGTTTTGTTGAACACTGCAGCCTTATGGCAAAACAGTTTGTCCTCTTATTTCACAAAAAACTGTCACTGATTTGTCAATTATGTCTATGCATTAGCATTTAGAAATGCTTCTATAAATCCACACCATGCCGTTTTTTAATATCCAATGCAGTAATTGTTGCCCACTTGTCATTCTAGAACTCTGGCTCGGAGATTAAATGGGTGGACGGAGGAAAATCCCTGTTCAAAGTCTCGACTCATCTTGTTTCCACAGTTTACACTCAGGTATTTGTACATTATATACATTAACACTGCCTGCTCATTGTCCTTGGATACAAACATAATCTCAATTTACTTTAAAATGCTAATAAAATGTCTTCAAATAAAATGCTCTTTTAGGATCAGCACTTGCAAAACTTCTTCCACCACTGTCAAATCATGGAGCTGTCAGAACAAGCTTCAGAGGGAGAGCTGGTGAAATACCTGAAGGTATTCTGGCCTTTAATTTCTAAGGAAAACACGGGAACACACCCTTTTTGTTCATGCCTCATCAAATACAATCTTATAATCTTGCATCTATCATTCATTCTCTTCTTACTTCCTCCCCTCTCTTAGAGTCTCCATGCGATGGAGGGTCATGTGATGGTCAACTTTCTGCCCACCATCCTTAACCAGCTGTTCTGTGTCCTAACCAGAGCCACACATGAGGATGTGGCTGTCAACGTGACCAGGCAAGCTATGGGTTACGGCAATATTTTTGGTCTCTTTTTAAATTTGTGCGGAGAAAATTATAGTAACAGCACTTTCATCTGGTTCTCAATCCAAAGTGCATTCCCCTGTTTCTCTTTAACAGCCTAAATCCCTTTTCTCATTAGACACTCACCAATGGCTAGCACACTCCATGTATGTGTCTTTTATCTCAGTTGTGAGTGTGACTAGTCTTTGAAGCTCTGTAGGCAGTGTGAAAATGAGGCGTTAGTGCCTTGGAATGAATAAATTGAATTCCTATCTTAGATTGTTCCTTCTAGCCAGCCTTTGCTCCTTCTTTCTTGTTTTATATTTCTTTATTTGTTTTTTCTTTAGGGTGATGGTTCATGTTGTGGCACAGTGCCATGAAGAAGGGCTTGAACATTACTTGAGATCGTATATCAAGGTGCAGTCTTTTCTCACTATATTTATGCAGAACATATATTTGTATGTTCCTGTGTTTCTGTAGAAAGTAAATTGATACAATCAGATTCCCCCATCTCTACTCTCAGTTTGTGTTTAAGCCAGAGCCTTATTCCTCCACCAATGTAAAAACGGTTCATGAGGAGCTGGCTAAAGCTATGACAGCCATTCTCAAGCCATCCACTGACTTCCTGACTAGCAACAAGCTCCTGAAGGTAAGAACTATTACCTCACCTTGCTAAAGGTTGTAATGCCTTCATTTTAAGCATTCAATTTTAGGCAGATTATTTTACACCCTCAGAAAATCATTGGTATAGACTATAAATGATACCTTAAATATCATTAAATATATTTTTCAATTACAGATAAAAGCTAGGCAAAAATCTGTAAATTAACTTGTAAAGCTGTGGCTATTGCTAGCTTTTACTTTGTGTATAGCTTTCTTGCTTGAGCTGATGACTTGGTTTAGTTTTGTAGTTACTTCAAATTGTATTATTATACATTTCTATGGCTTAATATTTATATGATAAAACAGAAGTCAATAAGTCTGATTCTAAACTCAATTTTGACCAAATGTGTAGTTGATTTCTTTTGTATGCTTCCGTTTCACAGAGAAGAGTACGAAAACCCTGAGAGGCAAGTGAGAAACATTCTGGTGATCCATTTTCTGGGCCAAGTCTGAGCTCAGTAGTTTTCTCTCCTGTGTTTATGACTTAAAAACAGGAGAAAAATGGTTTTGACAGGGTAATCTTTTATGTTCCTACATTTTTGTCTGTGAAACAGGTGGGGAAAAGTTTTAAATAGGACTATAACTGCACACATGTCACACACAAAGAAAGACATGACACTTATGATGCATAACTTGCTATACCCTGTACCTTGTGTTTAGATTGCATGGAGAAATGTAGAACATGGGGTAATGGTGCACGTCAGCCTCTTGTGGCCAAAATGAGCATTACAACAACAAACATTTAGGATACTGATATGACAAAAAACAATTCACCTGCCAAAACTTTTTTAAGAACTTAGATTGTCCTGGCATAACCTTTTTTTATTTTTAAATCTGTTTTATCTGTTAAGTCCTAAACAACAGAGATACAACTATTTAGAACAGACTCAGGAAATGGACCAGATGTTTTTTTTCCTCACTTGCCTCTTATGGCTTCTGTACAATTGATACATTTTCCTACAAAATACCTTTTCCAACCGAGGTTAATTACAATTTTAGCATGTTACAAATGAATTCACATTAAGGGTGGTAGTTTCCCTTGCATTGACTGTCTGTGTTGCAGTACTCGTGGTACTTCTTTGAAGCTCTGGTGAAATCAATGGCTCATTATCTCATAGAGAGTGGGAAGGTCAAGGTAGGTCTTGTTTTAATCTTTTCATTTTTTTTTTAACCTCATTTCTCTAAGCCTAAATACTCTCCCCGTTTTCTTTTTATTTCCCTTGACCAGCTCTCCAGGAACCAGCGTTTTTCAGCTTCTTTCTACCATGCAGTGGAGACCCTGGTGAATATGCTGATGCCACACATCACCCAAAAATACAAGGACAACCTGGATGCGGCTCGCAATGCCAATCACAGCCTGGCAGTTTTCATAAAGGTTGGCACTCTCCCAATGCCCTATTGCCCTTTTGATATGTAGATGAATATGAAAAATTGCCCTTTGGTTTTGGATAAACATGAAACGTGGTTATGGTGCAGTGGATATGACACATGCCTTTGCTGTGGGAGACGGTCTGGTTTGATTCCCACTGCGATACATCCACCAATGTGTCCCTGAGTAAGGAATATGCCACCGTTTGTTCAAATAGGGCTTATCACGGTCTCCCCTGGCTGTAGATAGGTGGGCCAACGCATGTTTTGTCTCAGTGCAAGTAATTAGGTGTTTTTTTTTGTCTTTTGTTGGCTCACTTTTACTCAGAACATGTTAACCGGCAACATAGGATTCCATTCACTACGCTAAGCTAACTAGCGGTGGCGCTACCGGTGTTGCACCGGACTAAAACGATGCATGCACAAAAAATGCATTGGCCCACCTATCTACAGCTAGGGGAGACCGTGATAAACCCTGTTTCAACAAACGGTGGCGTATCCCTTTAACCCCTAGTCGCTCCAGAGGCGTGCGGCCTCTGACATATGTATGTAGCAATTGTAAGTCTCTTTGGATCAAAGTGTCAGCTAAATGACATGTAATGTAAACGTCAAGGACTGTAGAGATATGTTTAAATAATTCTCACAGCAGATTGTTTGTTTAATGATTAATATTATTTAAAACGATGATTTAGTTAAATCCAAAGAAATCACTACATCTGATTTTATAATGTTGATCTCACCTTTTCACTCAGCGCTGCTTCACCTTCATGGACCGAGGCTTCATATTCAAGCAGATCAACAACTACATGAACTGTTTTATGCCTGGAGACCCAAAGGTTAAACACTCTCCTGCTACCATCTTTAATGTTTCTATTCAAGTGATTAAGTATAAGGTTAAAGCTAAATTGAAGCCATACAAGCTTCCCTAAAATATATTTTCTCTTTTTATTCTTTCAAGACTTTGTATGAATTCAAGTTTGAGTTCCTGCGGGTTGTTTGCAACCATGAGCACTACGTCCCTCTTAATCTGCCCATGCCCTTTGGAAAAGGCCGAATTCAAAGGTTCCAAGGTAGATTAACGTCCCTTTCGTCTAGGTGGAGTGCAATTCATATTCTGCTTATTCTCTGCATCCTTTTTCTATTTGTATCTTTAATTTGATATATTATTTCTGTTGATTGATGCCTGCTGCAGATCTTCAGCTGGACTATTCTCTGACTGATGACTTCTGTCGAAACCACTTCCTGGTGGGGCTGCTGCTGAGGGAAGTGGGCGCTGCTCTTCAGGAGTTTCGAGAGATTCGTCAGATCGCCATCCAGGTGCTCAAGGGGCTGATGATCAAACACACGTTTGACGACCGCTATGCCGCGAAAGTGAGTTTGACAGCTCTCGACCTTCTTTACCGTACTTCGAACACCCCCTGCACACATGGAAATAAACAGCAGTTTGTTACAACATAGGTTCAACATTGCACTATTTTGTCTTTGGTCTTAGAGTCAGATTTTGCTTTTTACTTGTGTTTTTTTTTTTTTTTTTTTTTTAGCTAATGAGCATTGTTGGAGGTGCCTGAGGCCTTAGATTTTCATTGCCAACGACTACTTATGTTGTATATGCACAGTTTTTGTGTCAGTTTTGTGGCTACATGACTCATGACCACCTACTGTGTCATTTCAGAGCCAGCAAGCCAGACTTGCCACCCTCTACCTTCCTCTGTTTGGTCTGTTCCAGGAAAACGTCCACAGACTTGACATTAAGGAGTCCGCCCCTCTCAGCAACCACAATGTAAGCCTGACACCTAGTGGCAGGAGATGGAATAGCAGCTTTATCCATTTTTGGAGTTGCAGAGCTAAATCAGCTCACTTTGTTGCTTTCTGTCCCAGAATGCCAGGGAGGATTCTCTGGTACCCAACTCCATGGTGACCCCTCAGAAATCTGGGAACTGCATAGAAAATGCTCTCCACAAAGATGTATTTGGAGTCATCTCTGGAACAGGTAAATCCTCATTCCACTATCTTACCGTTGATAACAGCTAATGCAGCTGAAATGCTCTTGTAAATCTTCAAAATTAGCAAAATGTTCTCTCAAAGATCTATTGTACCCAGGCTATTACTTTGTTTAATTCTAAATATAAAGCTGAAACTTCAGCATCATAAAGCTAACATCCCTTTATTTTGTCCAGCCTCATTTTCCATGTGGACCACAAACAAAACACTTGCTTTTGCAATTTTCAACTTGGCAGAAAATATATATGCTCTTCTGTAAATGAACTTGTACGCTGTAGATTTATCCCGTCTTCTGACGTGCAACAGAGTATTTTTTTTTGTGCTCTGTCTGCAGCCTCGCCTCACAGCTCCACTCCCAACATGAGCTCAGTTCACCATGCAGACTCCAGAGGCTCTCTGGTCTCCACTGACTCTGGAAACAGCCTGCTAGACAAGAGCAGTGACAAGACTAACTCCCTGGAGAAGGTAGATAAATACTTGAATCATAGGCTGAATGACTACTTAATTTGCAAAATTTGATTTGTGATGCAAGGCCCTGGGCTGTGAGACCAAATGTAATAACAGTGGATGAAAGTAGTGCCAAATGTTGGCGAAACCCAAGGGTTAAGGTAAAATATAGTTTTGAAAAGCTCTCCCATACACTTGATTTATCTTCACTCTTGGACATCCACACTGTCTTCCCATCCCCTCCTCCAGAGTTCCCACACCCCTTTTCCTTGCTTTGTAACTTTCCAACCCCACCAAAAGGAGAGATTTACCAGGAGGCACTCAGTCAACGTGCCCCCTCTCCCCCTGGACCCCGAGGACATAGTCCCACCTGTGAACCGTGCGACCAAGCGGGTCACCATGGACTTCTCCCTCCTCTCGGTGCCCTTGCCTGACCTGCTGCACGACAGTGACAGTGATAATGACAAACAAGCTGCAGGCCAGAGGGTGGATGGAAATCATGAGGAAAACATACCTAAACAAGTATTCGGTTTGGCCTTTGACCTCTTCACCAGTGACTTTTGGTTACAATTGTACAGCAAATTTAGGATATCTAATGATTCAATAAAACCAGATCATCTGATGCTTTTGGGTACTTCTTTGTGTCAGTGAATTTCAGTTTAGAGACCAAAACATTCAGTACTCAGATGGCTGTACAATATGTCCAAAATCCTCCCAAAGTTCCTCCCAACATCCTTCTCTTCAGTGTGTGCCACATCAAAGAATGTGGGTGCTTTTACAAATGTGGATGTTGAGCTGACAGCTGACTCCTGAGCCCTTTTCAGTTATTTCCTCAGATGCTGTAAAGTAACTGTAAACGTGTTTCTTCAAAACTGCAATTGCTGCTGTTATCTCAAAGCACAGAGCTGCTGCAGCAAATGTGCTTTCTTGTGTACTTTCTAAGGAAAATACTTGACATTTCTCATCTCTGAAGTTTGGGTTGTTTAAGTGATATTCCTAATCTCTTCAGTCTAAAACTTTTTCTCTTTTCTTTGTTCCGTCTCTCGCGACTTCCTTTCTGTGCATCAGAACCAGTGTGTCTCGGCTCTGGGCAGCAGTGTGCTGCGCTGTGACAAACTGGACCGGGACGAGATCAAAAACCTGTTAATGGGCTTTCTGCATATCCTCAAGAGCATGTCGGAGGGTAAGACTGCCTGTCTGAGTCATTGTACTGGATTTTGGCAACCGTTCATATAAACAACCGCTTCGTAGTAATCTTTTCTTACCATTTCATCACCTCAGAGGCCCTTTTTGCATACTGGAACAAAGCCGCTCCCTCAGAACTAATGGACTTCTTTACCTTAATAGAGTAAGTACAGAACTAGACAACCTTTTTAGAATGTATTTTATATGTATTTATAATGTGCAGTTGAGAGTGAGACATGGGTCAAATTTGTTCAGCATCCCTTTAAAAAAAATAGTTGCTCTGATGTCCTTAGACGACAAAAATGTTTGTCAAAAATTCCATTACATTATATTCATTCATTTCATTGAGTTAAATCTTTTCTATGAAATCGATCAAATATGCATTCATTTTCAGAATCTTAACTTTTTTTTAACCTTGCCCAAAATTTGTTGTATGCATTAAAAAAAGCCAAAAATGAAATTCTCTATTTGCTGAAAGTAGGAACCTGTGCAAAATGGTAAATGGACTGCATTTATATAGCGCCTCTCTACCTTACCAGACAGAGCACTTTATAATTTGCCTCTCCTTCACCTCATTCAAAATAAAGTGTATACTGATATAAAGCATGCTTGTTGACCTTTGTTCATTGATAGAACGTATTATTATGCATAGTCATTTCTGATTATCATATGAACTTGCTGTTCCTCAAAGTGAGATGTAAATGAATTTAGTAATGCTCTCCAACTGAGCTTCTCCTCTCGTCTGTCCTGCAGAGTCTGCCTTCATCAGTTTAGATACATGGGGAAGAGATTCATCGTCAGGTAGGGTGTTCAAGGAAATAAATGACGTCACATATCTCATTTCACACTGAATTTATGAATTCATTCTTGAACTGATACCAATTATGTTCATCTATGCAATAATATGACTCGCCCTCATGCACAGACTTACAAACAGCAGTCCTTACTGAATCTTTTAACCCCTTTCTTTGATTTGGTCTCTTCTTCTGTAACACTGCTGGCAAGTTGTTTTGTGGTTAATATCGCGGCCCCAGGCCCCTCCTGCATGGGTAAGACACTGCTGTATTTTTGGTCCACTTCGCTGAATTAAATGCATGATGCTGCCATTTATTTCCTAGTTTTAATACCCCATTACATTCTAGCAATTCATTTATCTGCTGGGTTTCTTTCTATTGCTGTTGTCTTGTGTGCAACACCAGTGAGACATTTCTCATTTGATTTGTGTTAATCTGATCTGTATTTGCTGTCTTGTGAGTTGAACTGACATCCAAGCCTACGGATAATGGTATTTGTCTTCTGCCAGCAGGAGCCAGGAGGGGGCAGGGCCTGTAGCTCCAGAAAGGAAGTCTCTGACTCTGCCTGTTTCTCGTAACAGGGCGGGGATCTTGCATGCCCGCCTTCAGCAGCTGGGAACTCTGGAGAACGCTCACACCTTCAACAACAGTAAGCCTTCCTGTCCTGTTCTGATTTATATAGAAGAAAAATAGTGGGAATAAAAATGAATAAAGCAATTTTTGCAGTAAAATATATTTTCCCCTCCAGAATTGACACAGCAAACATCACACTACTTCTTCTCAGAGTCATAACTCAAAGTACACAGACATCGTACACACTGTTTTAATCAGCAGAACTCACGTTTCACAGTAGTGGCAGATGTCCATGAATCTGTTAAGAACTTATAGCAAATAGGCGTCCTTCTGCTCAGCAGCTGGTTCAGTCTACTATATAGTCTATTAGGAATTATTAAGGAAGTACTAATTAATGATTCATTATCAAGCTTATCCCGATTTACCACTTGTTTCTTAATTAATTAATAATTACTTACTCTGAAAAAATGGATTAAAACATATAAACTAATTGTTCCTACTTATCAAAATTGTGTTTATCTTATAGTAAATTGGGATGCCTTTACTGACCCCTTTTGACAGCCGGTAAGAGTTGCAATAACACTAGTCTATATACACAATGTTCCACTTAGGGGATTGCTCTGGTACCGCCAGAAATTCCATCGGATGTCCCTCTTTCGGCCGGATGTCCGTTACCTTCCACTGTTTTTGTGTTGGCGTTCTAACCTCCGGTGGATTTCTGAGGACTAATGGTTAACTGCTCCTCAGATCTCTGCAGGGTAAATCCAGACAGCTAGCTAGACTATCGGTCTACTACCAGTCAGTTTTGTTACACGACTAAAACAACCTTTGAACGTACACGTGTTCCACCAAAACAAGTTCCTTCCCGATTCTGTTTTGCAGAGTCACCATCATTGTGTCCGGGGCTTAGCTCCGCCCAAGATGATTGTGATTAATTTAAAGAAATGCATCCCGGAATGCTGTGTGGACTAGCCAGACCCTCCTTGGCAGCACTGTGAAGGGTCTGGCAATGCGAGCTTAAAATGACAATGACAAAGCTTATCTCCTTCCATAAACAAACAGAAATGATAAGTACACACAATCATTTAATCATTGGTACTGATTAACAGGATAATCAAGCAGATGATGTGCTAAGTATTTATTGCGCTAATAAAGCGATATCTCTACCGGTGACCATGACTTTGTTTACAGTGTACTCCCATACGGAAGCAGACGTAAGCAGCCAGTGCCTCCTAGAGGCCAATGTGTCTACAGAGGTATGCCTGACTGTGCTGGACACACTCAGCATCTTCATCATGGGATTCAAGGTATTTCCTTTTTGATAGTGAGACAAAGACATGACCTTTAGCATCCTAATCCCATTGTGGTGGGTTGGCCCTCACTTTCTGCTGTGTCCTCAGACTCAGCTGAATTCAGATCTTGGTCACAACCCCCTGATGAAGAAAGTTTTCCAGGTCCATCTGTGCTTCCTGCAGATCCCTCAGTCTGAAGCCGCCCTCAAACAGGTCTTCACCTCAATCAGGACCTTCATCTACAAGGTGACAGTCTCCCTTTCCCTCTGTTGAACAATCCCATTAAATCACACTTTTTGAAGGCAGTTGATTTAAATTCATGATTATCTAAGGAAATGGAACATTTGTTTTATTTTTTTATTTATTTTTTTTTTTTTTTTGATTGCTCCATTTGATCTTTAAATATCCTCTTTCCTAAAACCTAAACTCCATTTGTCATGCGCTCCATCCTGTCTCTCCTCATGTATCCTCCAGTTCCCCTGTACCTTCTTTGACGGCCGGGCCGACATGTGTGCCTCTCTATGCTATGAAATCCTCAAGTGCTGTAACTCCAAGCTGAGCTCGATCCGCAGTGATGCCGCCCATCTTCTCTACTTCCTCATGAAAAGCAACTTCGACTATACTGGACGCAAGTCTTTTGTACGAACACACCTGCAGGTATGTGTGTCTTATTTGAGAGTGAATATGGGTGTTTTTTACTCTTTGCACACAGTCTTTTTGATGTAGTATGAAAGCCATGTGCTTGTATGTAATGCATTAGTGTAATATTAATTTTTTGTTTGTTCCTCCTCTATTTGCCCAGGTGGTAATTGCGGTCAGTCAGCTGATTGCTGATGTCATCGGCATCGGGGGTACCCGTTTCCAGCAATCTCTCTCCATCATTAACAACTGTGCCAACGGTGACAAAAGCATCAAGGTGAGGAGTGGACACTGCCTCACGGTGTGATGAGACACACTGGATCAAGCCATTAACGTACTGTGTTTACAGTAATAACCCTTGACATTTTCTTATTGCATCAGCTCAACACACAGAAGAACAACAAACCAGAAATAAATGATTAAATGAATTGAAACCACGAGACTATGAATATTAATTTGACTAATGTTGCTATTGTACCATTGTAGCACACGGCATTTCCGTCCGATGTGAAGGACCTGACAAAGCGCATCAGGACAGTGCTGATGGCCACAGAACAGATGAAGGAGCATGAGAATGACCCGGAGATGCTGGTGGACCTCCAGTACAGCTTGGCCAAGTCCTACACCAGCACGCCCGAGCTCCGCAAGACCTGGGTGGACAGCATGGCTCGCATCCACAACAAGAACGGAAATCTTTCAGAGGTTTTTTTTATTATTTTTTTTAAATTACATTTTCAATTTCAGTTAGTTGACAGACTTGCAGGGAGCTAACCTGTAACTTTGTTTGTGTACTTCACCTCCAGGCCGCCATGTGTTACGTGCATGTTGCTGCCCTGGTAGCAGAGTACCTATGGAGGAAAGGTGAGTCGAGAATACAGTGCAGTAGGAGTGTGTGTCTCCTGGTAATGGTATGCTTCCCTTTACAGATAACTGCTGAACATTTGAACTCCATTCCAACATTTTTACGGTCCCAGTTTACAGATGACATATAATGAGTCACTGGTAAAGGTTATCACAGTAGAAAGAAGTTTACTGTGGAATAACATTTATTTGATTGACTTGTGTACTGAAAGATTATGTGCAGTAATAAAAATGCTTTATGTCTTATCAAAACTAAGGGTGTCTGCACTAATTAATGCAGATTGTTTCTCATGTTTTAATAGGACTATACTATAGTAAATCAGTACACAGCAACAATTAGAAAAATAAATCTGATTTTACATGATTTTACAGGTAAAGGGTGACTAAAATATTTCCTGGCTTATTTATTTTTCACACTGCTTGGTTCTTTAACTAATGTATGTGTAGTTGTGTTTCTCGCACACATACACACATATACATATATATAAAATACATACATATATGAAATGCATACATGCACCTTAATCTTCCACCTAAGCACTCGTCCAAGGATAATCTTTTTATTCCTGTGTTAAACACTCAAACACTGCGTTCCGTAGATAAGATGCCATCTGATGTTTCGTCACATATCAAACTGCATGCTGTGTTCAGACTTTGGGAGGGGCTCTGTTGTATAACGTGACAGGATCTTCTGAAAAGGAATAGTTCATCGTCAGGTCAGAGTGTTTCAGAGTGGGCTCAACCCTCAGACCTCCTTTCCTTTTATAGAACTCGGCACACGAGGCATCATACCTGCACTGATTGTGAATTTGTAAGTGGCAGGGAAATTCCAGACACACTCCAAATGCTGCGTTACCTTTTTTTCGGTCCACAGAAGTTCCCCTCATTTTTAAGAGTTTAATTAAGAAAATGCCGATGCTGTGCCACTTTTTGTTCAAGTGAAATATGCGGATTGTTTGTGCTTAAATCTTTTAATTTGTAGGTTGTTGTCCATGTTTGTGTTAAATAATCTTGTTGCTTAGTAGGATGATCACGCTCACCACCATCTGCATGTTGAATTCTGCATTTGTTACATTCTTCTAGCCATGATTGAATTTAGGTCCCGACCAGTGCCAGAACACTGACAGATATTTTTTTTCGGTCATGAAAAAAAAAATGTTCTTGTTAACTTTGAGGGAATAACTCGATGAAAAATGAAAATGGCCCTTATGTTGGTTCTGTATCTGTATGTTAGGTATGTTCAGGCAGGGCTGCTCGGCTTTTCGTGTCATCACTCCAAACATCGACGAGGAGGCAGCCATGATGGAGGACGTGGGGATGCAGGATGTTCACTTCAATGAGGTATTGTGATGTTTTGTACGTGCCATATACTGTACGCCGTGTTTTAATATCTGCCAGTCCCACTGTGTTGACCAAGCATTTAGGATGTTTTTAAGTTCCTTGTTGGCATCACGTGTCACATAATGAGTTTCTAAAAGAGCTCTTATCTCTGTTAAGAGTATCAATTGCTCTGTGTAGTTAGTAGACTAAGTGACAATACTGTAGACTTTGACACGGCTCGGTACATGTGTTGTAAATCACATGTAGAAAATCACTGAGCTGTCAGACGGAGCAGTCTACAGAGGCCCCAGGGTAAGCACTCCTAGAGATGTTCAGAGATTCTTACTCAAAGACTGGCTTATTGACACGGTGGCCTGAGATCAGATCTCCTGGTCAACTAACCCAATAAAATTAAAAGTGATGGCTAGAGAATGTGTGAGCTTTTATGAGTTGGTCAACAGATCTGTAGGCAACGGAAAACGCTATTGCCTTCCATCTGCTCTGAAAACCTTTCAGCTTGATGAGCTGGACTCATCCCCCAATAAAAGAAAGGAGATGATGGATACATTTCCTCCCACATCTGCGTTTTTACAGGAACACTATGCTCAGTTTAAGTTCACTGTAGCCTTCTAGACAAATAGAACAGAATTGTCCTTCTTTGCAGCAATTACATATTCTGAGCCAACTGCAGGGAGGGAGTTTACATTTATTTCTGTGGCCAGGAGGTGCTGATGGAGCTGTTGGAGGAGTGTGCCGATGGCCTCTGGAAGGCGGAGCGTTATGAGCTCATCGCTGATGTCTACAGGCTAATCATTCCTATCTACGAACAGCGCAGAGACTTTGAGGTAAACTGCACAGTGATGGAACAAGGGTTGCGTGGCAGGAGTAGAGTATCATTGCATTAAGTTGCCAGAGAACAGGATGTGCATCTTAGATTTAAAAAGTTACAATAACCCTGCAATAGATACATGAATGCTATATGCTTATTTAACCTAACTACATGTTTTCAGTGCTATTAATAACAGAAAATGGGTTTTTACTTGTGTGTCTAGAAGTTGTAATTGGTTATGAAAAGGTTAGAAATGAAACTATGTAATTTATGAAAGAAGAAATAAGACAATCTTCATTTCACAAATCAAACGCAACATTTGAGCTCAGTCTGGTTGTGTAATGATGTCCTGTAAGCAACTGATAGGAGAATGTTGGGAAATGAAAGCAAATTGACACTTATGGCCACATGGGTTGCTGTTTAACAAAAGTTAGTCTTGCTTTTTTATGATGATGTATCACAATGTGTTTTAATGAGTTTCAGCTTAGCAGTTTAGCTGTCAGGTCCACAGCTTTACTGTTTTAGTTCATTCTCACCGCTCTGTTTTTCCAACAGCAAGCAGCAGTTTTCAGTTAACATGTGCTAAAATGTGCACTGTACACTACTGCAAACCTGCTGAGCACCAAACAGCAGATAAGACACAATTAGCAGCTAGCATAGTGGAGTATTTAGCAGCCAAGGAGCCAGATGTTTTTCTCAGGAGTCTGTGGAGACAAAAATCAAAGCTGAAAGAGTGAACCTGACTTACATTAATCAGGTGGACACAAACACTGCTCCAAATGAATGATAATGTTGTTGCGTAACTGCTGGGTGTGTAGATTTGCATATGCTTGCTGACAAGTTCAACATATCAGCGTAAAAGATGTATTTCAATATTGTTTCAACTGACCCCAAGTGGCTAAAGAAACATTTTCCTATTTTTGCTATTTAAAATAAAGTGGTAACTAAAACGTTCAGTTGGATTTAACCTCCACTGCATAACTGACTTGTCAAAGTTAAAATAAAGTTATTCCAACTTTTCTCTCATGTTCTTTTTGTGGAACAGAAACTGACTCACCTGTATGATACCCTTCACCGTGCCTATACTAAAGTGATGGAGGTGATGCATTCTGGGAAAAGACTGCTGGGCACATACTTCAGAGTGGCCTTCTTTGGACAGGTAAGGGACTGAGTTTTCAAAAGAAACAATGTAATATAGTAATCAGCTGTTTTTTTATTGTTTTTTTTACCTAGCATCAATGCTAACTCAATCCAAACTGCTAACATAAGCATGATTAAGTTATCTCTTGCCTTTTACACACACACACACACACACACACACACACACACACACACACACATATATGTATACCCTTGAATTTTATCTTTTTAATGGAGATTTCTCTTCTTTACTCCTCTCCCCTCCAAGGCTGCGGTAAGTGTGTAAAGGTTTAGCTGTGTGTGTTGGCCTGGTGTGCTCTTCCATGTCCTTTTATCATTGATTTAGGGCTGATGTTTTTTTGTTTATTTTTTACATGTAGCCTACATTTAGCTCTATAGTGGCGGACAGTAGCGGAGAAGACCTTGGGTCCCAAAAGTAGGAAAATAGTAGTTCAAAGCAGACAACAACAAGCTGTAATCTGAGCCAGCTGTATTTTAAGTGCCATTGCTGTATTTTCCCTCAAAGCCAAGTAGCAAAATCTTGCACATAGCCTCTCTTTTTGTCTGTAATCCAATGTGTTGCTTTGGGTAACCTTTCCCTTGATCAGCCATTTAACCTCTGGTACTCCCCCCTTCAGCGATTATACTGGCCTGTTTCACGTCCTTATACTTTACCATAGACACACGACTTTGTAGCTGTGCTTGAATAAAATACATCATGTTTGTGAGGTGACCAGCTAAAGTTAGCATGTGTGATGTTTTTGTACTCTTCTTTATTCTTGGGTCTTTTTTAAACTTAGCATGTGGCGTTAGATTTTTATTTTCGAAATTGTTTGTTTCTTTGTTGGATTTCTTGTCCTTTCAGTAGCTTTTGTGTATGGTACCTCACTCAAATGTGGTGTGCCATACTGTACGTCTCTGCGTAGTATTGTTTCGTATTTTGTTAGCACTGCATGTACTGTCAGAAATGTGTTTTGACTTTATAGGTAACAAGTTGTCAAATCTTGAAAAATACCTCCCCTTGTTAAGTGTTTGGTTCATTTTCATATACACATAAAAAAAAGTAAAATGGCAAAAAGTTGGCTGCTGTAAAACATCTTTTTCAAGGTTTGACTTATCCTAGCTGCAGGTGATAAAGTGGCCCAGAATTCACTGTCAGGCATTTGACTTCTTTATTCTTCTCCACAGGGCTTCTTTGAGGATGAAGACGGAAAGGAATACATCTACAAGGAGCCAAAGTTCACTCCTCTGTCTGAGATTTCCCAGAGGCTCCTGAAGCTCTACTCCGACAAGTTTGGTCAGGAGAATGTCAAAATTATTCAGGACTCTGGGAAGGTGAGATCACATTTGTGTGCGTTTATTTGACTGACAATCAATTTTATTTAGGACTAGGTGATGCAATCCCTTGTTTCTTTGCACATACCTTGAGACCTTGCTGTTGGGAGAGGGAACGATGACATCACAGGGTTTTCAAGTTGGTGCCCTCCTTATTTAGCATTTCTCTGATGATCCCACTACATCTCCAGAAGGTTTAGTGACGAATTCTGGCGTCCCAGGCTCACCCCACTTGAATTCCTCTTGTTTTTTTCATGTGATTTTGGAGCTCAGCTGTTGTCTTTCCTCTTAATCCAGAGCCACTGGCTTGCCCTTTCAGCAGGAATAGGGCCTTGATGGCTTGATGTTGGGCCTGGCCTCGTATTCCCATGTCCTTAAGCAGCCTGGTAGTTAACATGTCTATGAAGCGTTTAAATGACTGACGGTAAATGATCGACCCTGACAGTTGTGCAATTTGTAGTTGTTGGTTTGTAGTTCAGGGACGGCATCAAAACTGCTATAGTCAATGTTTTATTGATGATGGATGAAATTACTTTGCATGTAATGTGCAAGGATTCACTTGTAGTTTTAGATTGATACCACTCTGGTATGAGATGTTAGCTTAGCACTTGTTTGAAACAAAATAAAATATCTTTGTCTCTTGTGCCACCACAGGTGAACCCGAAGGACCTAGACTCAAAGTACGCCTACATCCAGGTGACCCACGTCACACCGTACCTAGACGACAAGGAGCTGGAGGACAGGAAGACCGATTTCGAGAAGAGTCACAACATCCGACGCTTTGTGTTCGAGACTCCATTCACCGAGTCGGGCAAGAAGCAGGGAGGGGTGGAGGAGCAGTGTAAACGCCGAACCGTTCTCACCAGTAGGTCACACGTTGATGAAAAGGATTCGTCACCACAGCAGTTTAGACAACAAAACTGGAGCAGGAGATATAATGTGGTTTTAATGTGGAATAAAGAAACAAAACAAATCTCTTCCTGGTTGCCATTTGTTATTGTTCCCAGGTGTCTGGCCTTAGCATCAGTCACCTGAAATGTTAATCATTTAAGGCCAGCTGAGATTTATTACTGTACTGTCCACTTAACCCCAAAGGTCAGGTGTTATCTTGCCTTGTTAATAATCACGCTGACTGATCGGGAACATGTACGGTGGAACATGGTTCATATCTTGGTTATGAATGTTACCACAGAGACACCAGTAGACACACAGCAGTTTGTATGCAAGAGGTGTTTACATGTCTCAGTGTCCAAGCTAACACCTGTATGTTGCTGCTGTCACTGTCAGGTACTGTTGTATTCCTGATGTTTTTGTACAATTTATGACATTTGAAAACATAAATTTTTGTCCTTTCTGTCCGATTATTTTCTCCCCCAATCCCATTCCCATCCAGCCACCCACTGTTTCCCCTACGTGAAGAAGCGTATAGCAGTCATGTACCAACACCAGACCGACCTGAGTCCCATTGAGGTGGCCATAGACGAGATGAGTGCCAAGGTGGCCGAGCTGCGACTGCTGTGCTCGGCCTCCGAGGTGGACATGATCCGCCTGCAGCTCAAACTGCAAGGCAGCATCAGTGTTCAGGTACAAACGGCCAGGACACGCTGTCAATCATTCGACTTGATATGAACGGCTTCAGTGTAACTCATGATCTTTGAATGCCATTGTTTTCCAGGTCAATGCTGGTCCTCTTGCCTACGCCAGAGCCTTCCTCGACGACAGCAGTGCCAAGAGATATCCTGACAACAAGGTCAAACAACTGAAAGAGATGTTCAGGTACTTATCAATGACAAACATATTTGCATATGTAAAACTACAACTTGAACTTCTCTTCCCTCTCTGCATTGTTTCCTGTTTATGGCAGAGCCTTGCTGCCTTCAAGTTCAAGTGACAAGCACATTTCAATCACATTTCAACAAAAATAAATATATAATTTAAAATGTACTTGGTTGGTGGTTCGATCCCTGGCCCTGCAGTCCCATGTCAAAGTGTCCTTAGGCAAGACACTGAACCCTGAATTGCTGCCAATGCTGCACCATCGGTGGGTACATATTAATCGTTAAGCGTCAGCTAAATGAAATATAATATAAATTGCATGGTCTGAATGGTATTGCACCACTAGGTAGGTGTATGTTAAGCACAATAAAACACCAGTATGACAAATAGAGTTGTAGGATATATTGTAGTTGTATGAAAAGAAAGATGACTCAGATGCTGTGTATGGTTGTGTAAATAAATCAATATACCGTATATCTAAAAAGCTAGTATTGTCCAGGTATAGTGCTTATATCAGTATACCAGTGTGTAAATATCTATGATCAAGTTTAAATGTAGAGCTGAATTTCCCAAAAATCAGCAAAAGAAAATGCCAATTTATTTCCATCCATTACTGTGGATGTGAATATTAGGAGTTGGGCGCTAAATCTCCAGTTGGGTAGCTGCCATTGGGCGAGAGACGGGGTACACCCTGGACAGCTCGCCAGACTATCACAGGGCTGACTTGTATTTTAAAGGTTGAGGATGAACGACTGCCTGCTTATCAGTCTGACCATGGAAATATGGCCCACCATGTTACTTTTCATTTTCTATTCTCTGCTTGCTGCTTCATGTGAGATTTTAAGTGGCACTAACCTGCTGTTTCCTCTCACCTCAGGCAGTTTGTGGATGCCTGCGGCCAGGCGCTGGGAGTGAACGAGAGGCTGATCAAAGAGGACCAGCAGGAGTATCATGATGAGATGAAGGCCAACTACAGGGACCTGACCAGAGAGCTGTCAAACATCATGCATGAACAGGTAGGAACGCCACAGATGGATATATGCTGCAACATTCAGACCGAATGCTGTGGATTTAGACTGATTCTTTTCACTTTGCCAGACAAGTCAGTTGCAAGTACCAATTTCTGACACTTATTATTATTATTATTATTATTATTATTATTATTAATATTATTATTATTACACAAATCCCTCCCATTAATAATGCAGGTAGTGCAGTCTATAAAAAGTCCTCAAACCAGGTCTGAAGTGATTTATAGAATTTTTTTCCGGTCCTCAAAGGAAGCATGAAGCTGTTTTAACACACCTGTGCAAATATTTAGCGGTGTCTAATCAAAATGAACTCAGAAATCCAACATTTCCTGTCTAATGAATTCTACTGATTCAATCATACTTCTATACTGGTTTGTTGTATTTAGGTTATATTTTATTTGTACTATTTCTGTTTATTGGTTTGTCTTACTTTATATTAGCTACTTCTATGTGTCCATGTTTATTCTATTTGTTTTCTTATCTGTTCTTCAATGATTTACTGTAAGATGATGCCTCGTTGTCATGTTGCATTCTGGTCCTCGTGTGTTGGAAACGTTCATTTTTAAAAGGGCCAGATAAAAAAAGTTGAAGCTTTAAATGTGAACATGAAGATACAGACATTAGATTTTGTTTTTCTTGATTAAAATGTGACCCCCACAGTTCTCCAAAGTACTTGGGGGTTCAGGGTGTCCACCAAATGGCATGTGGAAATATTTAAGCTGCACGTGCCTTACTGTTTGACGCTGTAACTTCATATTTACCAGCATATGCAACTACTGTAACCTTAAAGAGATGTCCACTGCTGCAATCTTGTGCTCATTTACTAACCATATCTCCTATCTCCTGCTCTCTGTGCTGGCCTGAGCAGATTGGATGGTAATGCTGCTTTTGTTACTTTACTGTACTCTATAGAGATAGTAAGGGACTGTATGAAAACTGTTAGCATGGGGAGTGGGGATGAAGCTTATTTTTTATTTTATAAAAAAGCAAAGCCCATGCCAGCGTATTATTTTCTTTGGATCCCTCATCTGACTCAGAAAAGAAAATGCACTATCCGTCCCCCAATGTCTCAAAGTCATATCTTTATGACAAACCTAACAAAATGGTGAATTTAAATGTACAGCCTCTAAGTCTTCACTACACTGAGTAGCTGAACATGGATGGTCGCTTTGTGGCTGCTAAAGGACAGTGATATTTTTGCCCCGCTCTGGTTTCCAAAAAAAATCTTAATAAATACTAATGTAAATCAGTTGATGTTGGAGCCTGTTATGTATTAGATCAGATATCGGACTGTCCATCATAAATAAACCAAGGAGAGACTCCTAAGCAAATACTATACAATGGCATTTTTTATTGAGAGAAATAATGCCCACCTATGCACCTATTGTATATGACTTATGGTGGGTGCACACATGCCATCTATTTATGTAGCTATATTTTTATATATTTTTTCAAATCATTTCACGAGGGAAGAATGACATAAAATGTAAATCTGGTATAAAAAAAAGTCCCCAGCCCCACTCTACAAAATTGTAGACTACCTTCAGCAAAAAAAAAAAAAAAAACATCCTCAAATATTTTTTCCCAAAATGTTCCTACAGTCCCTAAACTTAAATTAACATGCATGTGTGTGTTTCACTTTTAAACAGGATGAAATGTATGTCTTTCCTAATCTTCCTAATGTACCTTCTTTTCTAGATAAACCCAGTGGAAAACGGTACAAGGAGCACTCTGTCCGACTCGGTGGGCATCTTCAACGCCATCAGTGGCACACCAACCAGTGCCCACCCACATGGCTCAACCACCATCCTCTGATACAGACGTTTCACACCAGGCTCAAGTCTCCCTCACCACAAATGACTGACTAAACTACCTGCCAGTCAAGAGTGAAAAACAATTAGGACACATTCTATGTACCATAACACAACCTGAAGCCATCATGCATTGGTATTTTTTACCCTGCTATTTCTGTACATGTCCTGAGCTGGACAGGTTCACTCCCTGTTATCAGTTGGCCCATAGTTCTTGTTTCCTATGGAGACTAGTCAATAATGATGACTTGTGAACAGTGATTCTATCCACTTATTGCCAGTTTTGGGTCATTTATCCTGTTGTATAGTTTTTATCCCATGTAAGATGGAGTTAAGCACAGTAAGTGTGTATCCATACTTTGACTGACAACCTGATGTTATCTTGATTATCATTAAGCTCAAGGGATGTTTTAACAAACATGAGGGACATGCATTTGACCCAAATCTCCAACTTAGTTTTGTTGTTTTTAACTATAGGGCTCCCATTTATGTACAGTGTTTGTAAAGGAGTGAATGAATAAATGCCACTGCTGTAACCCTACATACATTCTTAAGCTAATGCAAAGTATTTTTTACAGTTCCCTTTTCTATTCTTTTCCATTGACATCCTGTTACAGCAGATGCATTTTTCTGTGCAGTGCAGAAGCATCAGTTTTTTTTATTTTACTTTGGACATTTGAAAGAATTATTCACTCTATTTTAGGCCAATCGACGTCTTAAGCCAAGTGAACCACAATGTTTTAACCTATTTGCTGTAAAGAAATGTGTGCAATATTTTCTATTGTTACCAAGGCTACCTACAGCACAGAAAACCACTCCTGCCAAAGACATTAGAAAAAGACTGTGCAAGGCACGCCAAGGGGGTTTGTTTCTTTGTCTGTCATGTAGCTGCCTTTATTATCTGAGAGGAAAAAACAAACCTTTTTACTTAATGACTGCTCATGTAAATATGTTTAAGACTTATAAATAAAAACGGTAATACCTTCTTCCATGCCTTGCTTTTGTATGTCCACCATAAAGCTACTAAAATATCTCCTTTTTATTTAACCAGAAAAGAAGCCGACCAAGATTAACTGGTGGAAAACCCAAATGAAGAAACTTTACACAGTTCAGGGACGTAGGCAAATTAAGCATCCAAGATCAGGAGGTGACTGTCATCTAAGTAGTGGTCCAAAGTAATCCATGTAAGCAAGTACTGTGGATGTCAAATGTCTTTGTAATGACCATGTATGTGCATCAAAGCCTGCAGGCCAAGAGAATAACTGACTTGGAAATGTCTGGCTACAGCTCCATCCCACCAGACTTCCCATCTCTATCTAATTAGGTTGTGGGGACACTTTACCATACTCCATGAGCAAAAGAGAAAGTGCTGCAGTAGAAGACAGCCGGACACCTGTCTGAATATTGGCACCAAGGTGAAGCTTTTTAACTCCACAATACAAACTGCCCTAGATGTCTGTATGCCCCTTAAAGAGAATGAAGACAAGTTCACTTGACAAGCCAATGGATGAGAGAATAAATAAAGATCACCATCGGTGGCGGTGATGGCGCAGTGGATACGACCCATACCTTTGGTGTGGGAGATCTGGGTTAGATTCCCACTGCGATACATCAACCAATGTGTCCCTGAGCAAGGCACTTAACCCCTAGTTGCTCCAGAGGCGTGCAACCTCTGATATATAGCAATTGTAAGTCGCTTTGGACAAAAACATCAGCTAAATGACATGTAATAATAGTAATGTAAAAAAAAAAAAAAAAAGACAAAAAGCCTTGAACACCTAGGGTAAGACACTTAGGGAATTGTAGAAGATAAGTATTAAAGTGCAAAGAAAAACCATTACAAAAATGAACATCTGCATTTGAAAAAGGAAAACCCAAAGGAGTGGTGGGACTTAATAAACCCAACATCCACTTCATGATTTACAGACAAGCACAGAAAATACAGACTGCTACGGAGGAGCAACAATCTCCCACGTCTAGTGCTGAAAGCAGCGAGCAGTCAGACTGTCCTGAATACACACCTGAATGGAACAAGTGAGGAAGTCTTTGGGGTTTGTTTGTGCTTGATTGTGTGTGTTGTATATTGTCATGTCATAATTTTTTATTATAGTATATATTATGAGTATAAATGTATGGGTATGTATATAAATATATAGTTTTTATGATGTACATTCATGTATAGATATATTTATCTTCATTCATGTAAATTATGCTTCAGTTGTAAACTGAGCATGAATGCAAATCGCTCTCACTTTATCTCTCATGCAGAAGCTACAGACTATCAGTACAGCTAAAGTCTTGCCAGACAGTGTTAAAATAGGCATAGAAGGACTTACTTTTGTCAAATACAGAAGATGAGTGACTCATGTTTGGCTGTTTTATGGCTGTATGTTACTGTGGGTAAGTTGAACATTTGATAAGTTGGACAATTATGATTATGAACTTCCTGTATTTACCTCCCTGTGTGTGTGTGTGACTCTGTGTCTCTGTTTGTGTGTGTGGTTGAGTTGGCATTATGGTCAGTGTCAGAGTTAATGGAGCTGTATGTAGTGGTCACACTGAGCGGCTGCACATTCATTGGAGAAAAACAGGAGTGTAACAGGGATGCTGACTCCTGTAAAATCCCCCCCACCCCCCACCCCTGCTCTCTGTGTCACAAACACTCCGAACTGTGTCATTGTTTCAGAGATTTCGGCTGCTAAACATCATGTGTCTGGCGTGAGTCCTGCTAGTGTTTTATGGAGTGTGTTTGTGTGTGTCTATTTGGTGAAATACTTTTTATATGTTCATATTATAGTCACTGCTGTTAATGTCATATGAATGCAGCTTCAGCTCGTGCCTTGCATGTATTACCGTCAAATTCCAATCTACTATTCTAACTAATCAGATTTTCAGTTTGATTAGTAATAACAAATACAGTTAAACATTGCTTCCCGTATCAGCGCCTCCTGTAAAGAGACGTATCCTCTTTATCTGTAAAGCGAGAGAAGTTCCCTGAGCCATAAAGTAATTACTGACTGACACACACAGCTGTGATTATAATGAAGAGAATGTGCTGGGAGCTGGGAATAATGGTGACTTGCATGTTGGGAGGTGCTGAGCGCCGTGTGTGATCCACAGTCCAGCATCAGTGGGCGTTGCAAGAGGTTATTTAAGAAGCTGGCCAGGCTCGGTCTTCGTGTTGTGGATCTGGACAGAGGTCACGAGTCTCTCCGTGTCTTTTTACTAAAGGATTCAGTCAGACAAAGGACCCAAAGTGGACACACACAGCAGCCATGGCAGGTGAGTCCCAGTCTGGATGGGAACCCTGTGACTGGGGATGCTCAGGAACTCATCCTTACATTTTTGGATTACTTCTCCTGCAAGTTTTTAAGTTTTAGAGGAATATTCTCTGTTTATATCATGCATTGCACTTTCTTGATGCTTCATGCATATGAGCTTTTACTTATACAATATCTGACATTCACACCAAACCAGCTAATGTTTGTTCAATTGGTCACATCTAACAATATTTCTGCATATTTCACTTTTTATATCAGTTTAAATAACATGTGACTTCATTTCTGCAGACAAAGACATTAAGAAGTCCAAGAAAAAAAATGTAAGTTCAACTCATATTGCACTTTCTGTAGCAGAGTATTTATAAAAATGCAGGAAACAATATGCATGCAAGTTTTATACTTGCGTGAAGAACCTGCAGGCAAACTCCTTATTAGTCGTTGTGGTAATATCCTGAAGTTGTTCCTTGTCCTCTAACAGGCTACTGTCTGTGGCTACCCATTAAGCATCTTTTTCATTGTGGTCAATGAGTTCTGCGAGCGTTTCTCCTACTATGGCATGCGAGGTGAGTTGGTTTGTTCTGGATCTGATGCACTTTATACAGTCTCCTTTGAATCCTGGAACCACTTTATTCATATTTTAGGAAGCTGTTTTATTTTTCTTTGCCTCACCTGCACCCAGTGGTGAAACTATACTATACTTAAATACAATTTTGAGGTACTTAAATAGGATAAAAAGTCCAATTTCCCCCATGAAATGTAAGGGAGTAGAAGTAGAATACATTGTTAATTCTCAAGTAAAGTGCATGCACCTCAAAATTATAGTTTAGAACATTAACATTGCCTTTTAATGCAGGACTTTTACTTGTAATGGAGTATTTTTACACTGTTGTATTGGTGCTTTTACATATGTAAAATATCTGTATACTTCTTCCACCTTGTTCTGCGTCACCTTCCACCTAATTTTTACCCCTTTTTCCTCCTCCTCCCTCCCCGTCTGCAGCTGTGCTGGTGCTGTACTTCAAGTACTTCCTGAGGTGGGACGATGACTTTGCCACCACTATCTACCATACCTTTGTGGCTCTCTGCTACCTGACGCCCATCCTGGGTGCCATCGTGGCTGATTCATGGCTCGGCAAGTTCAAGTGAGTTTCAAATTCTGCAAATCCTTTTTTTTTTTTTTTTTTTTTTTTTTCTGCAACCATATATATATATATATATAAAAATGCACCGAAATCCATCAACTGCAAATTGGCTTTACATACTGTTGTAATAGATTGGGTAGTAGAGTTGGGGGTTAGGGTTAAAGTGTATCTCAATAATCAGCGGTTAAATTTCACCCTTGGATTTTGACCCTCGTCTATCTTATCTCTATCTGAACCTGTTTAACTCTTCATTCCTTTCTCCTCCTCCTCCTCCTCCTCCTCCTCCTCCTCCTCCTCCTCCTCCTCCTCCTCCTCCTCCTCCCTTTACGCAGGACTATTGTTTACCTGTCCATCGTTTATATGCTGGGACAGGTTGTCATGGCAATAAGTGCTATCCATGACATGACGGATGGAAACAAGGACGGCACCCCCGACAACATGTCCATCCACGTGTGAGTTGAGCACACACACCCAGCACTGTGCGACAGAAATCCAACTGATACACCGATGTTTTTGACATTGTGTGTCTGTGCTGTGCCCTCAGAGCTCTGTCCATGGTGGGTCTGTTGCTCATTGCCCTCGGTACAGGAGGCATCAAACCCTGCGTGGCTGCCTTTGGTGGTGACCAGTTTCAAGACCATCAGGTTAGATGTTGCTTAAACACACACACACACACACACACACACACACACACACACACACACACACACACACACACACACACACACACATATCCCGGTTTCACTGTTTTTCTCCAATGAATGTGCAGCAGCTCAGCGTGACCACTACATACAGCTCCATTAACTCTGACAGAGACCATAATGTCAACTCAACCACACACACAAACAGAGAGAGAGAGACACACACACACTCACACACAGACTCACACACACACACACACACACACACACACACACACACACACACACACACACACACACGCACACACACTATCTCTGTACACGTGGCAGAGACAAAATGACACCTCTACAATCTCATGATACCGAGTACAACAGTCCTGCAATAAATACCGGAGGGCTAATTGTTGTCACCTGTAATTTTGGATTTATTTACTAATAGCTTCCAAGATCTTTCCTGGAAAGAATTGTGTAATGTATTAAATATTTGAGTAAAATAGAGACAGTTCGATTGCTACACTTATAATTAATTCCAGGCAGCTGCTAGCATGACTGAGACTGTTTCAGTCACGGCCAGACATTTGTCTACTGTAGAGACGAGCACACAATTGCAAGCAAACCGCAGAGCACATTGTATTAAAAAATGGTAGGCCTTATCTCACTATGACTTAATTTCTCATAATGATGAGAATGAAATATAGTTTTCTCGTAATTATGATATCCTTATTTCGTAATTATGAGATACTTTTCTCTTAATCATAACATCTTTTCACGTAATTGTCCAAAAGGAGCTCCAGATAGGTTAGTTTTCTCACATTTATGAGATGCAGATCTTGTAATTATGAGGTTCTTCTAATTATGTATTATCTTCTTACTATTCTTATGAAATAGCATGTATTAATTATAATATATGGAAGTCATAAGAAGGTGAATGCAATCCGCTTACATAAAATAGTTTTTCTTTCAAAAAAATATAAAAATGTATACCAAATTTTTTCCTATGAAACTTCATAGGAATTACTTGGAACATTTTCGGCAAAATGTCGTACCCATGGGATACTGACATATTTACCATTAAAGGAGCTTGTAATTCTTCAATTTATATTGTACAATACCCAATCCTCTTATGTACATACATGCACATCACAGGCAGGACCCAAGTATTATCTCTCTCACATTTTTGCACATACTGTATGTACACACACACACCACACAGGCAATTAAAAAGACAACTCACTCAGCTTTCAGTCACATCTCGTCAGCACTTTTTGTATCTCTATTTGTTTCCAGCTAGTTGTGTATTAACTAATAACCCCAGGTACAGCTGTCTCAGTGGCTTTATTACACTGTCCAAGGTCAGGCACAAAGATTCCCCAATTATAGCAACGACTCTGGTGATACAAGATGCTGTATAAAATGCATCCAATATAATCTTGGAAAAATGTGCGTCAGTGCTTTTTGTCTAGGGCTTGTTTAACTTTCCTGTGTCCAACAGGAGAAGCAGAGAAGCACCTTCTTCTCCATCTTCTACCTGTCCATCAATGCTGGCAGTCTACTGTCCACTATCATCACCCCCATCCTCCGAGGTACGCTAACGTTGATCACAGAGCATAAAATACACAAGTGACTTACGTGTGTTAAAAACAAATGTGTGTCTGTGTGTGTGTGTGTGTGTGTGTGTGTGTGTGTGTGTGTGTGTGTGTGTGTGTGGCGTGCGTGTGCTCTGTGGTTTCCAGCTCAGGAGTGTGGTATTCACACCCAGCAGAAGTGCTACTCACTGGCCTTTGGTGTCCCCGCGGCTCTCATGGTGGTAGCTCTGAGTAAGAATTCATTTTCTTTTTCAAATGTGTAAGGAGCAGATCACTAGGTGTTTTCAGTAACGGTTTTATTTATTGTTAAAGGGGTACTGAACTGATTTTACATATGTAGGTCCGCTTACTCGTACCAGAGATGGTTTAGAAGCGTGACGCCCCAACTCAGACTAACTTCCTGTAACTATGTCACGTGGCCTCCACCACGGCCACGCCTCTTTAGCAGACTGGCGGCGGGTCCTGAGTGGGTTGTTCCAACGGGAGAAGTGAACGTGAACACAGATTATGTCCAATTCTTTCGCCCCACATTCACCAACGTAAAATATTGCACGCATTTTTCATAAGCCACATATCTCCTGAAAATTCTGACACTAAAATGGCATTTTTCAGACAAACAAATCAGGAGAAATTCCACATGCCACTTAGTTGCATTATGGGAATTGTAGGATCCAGTGTTTTTAGATCTTGTCAAATACCAGGGACTAAAAGTCAAAATATTTCCGCTTCTGCTACTTAAAGTTTGTCTCTTGTGTGTCTCCCTAATTTCATTAAAGTACAATGCTAATGTAAATGGCTGGAGTTCACCTTTAATAAATTATTTTTTATTGATTTGAATTGATAATAAAAAGGTCATTTGTGAGGACAGCTTCTGGGTTGCCAGGTTGCAAAACATTTTATTGGTGACTTATGTCTAAAACATTAATAAATTAATAATTAACTATTAAACTACTGTGTTATACCTTCTAAATCCTTTATAAGCCTCTTTAAAGTGTGCCATGTAAGAACGGTGTACCATGAATATTTATAGTGCTTTTCAGATGACATTCTAACAATGACCTTTATTTTCTGATAATTTCCTGTTGCTGTTTTGACACATTTTTGTGTGTGTGTGTGTGTGTGTGTGTGTGTGTGTGTGTGTGTGTTTGTTTGTGTGTGGCTGTGTGTGTGTTTGTGTGTGTGTGTGTGTGTGTGTGTGTGTGTGTGTGTGTGTGTGTGTGTGCGCGCGTGCGTGCCTCTGCAGTTGTGTTCATTGCTGGAAGTGGTATGTACACTAAGACCGCCCCTCAAGGCAACATCTTGGTGAAAGTCTGCAAATGCATCGGGGTAAGATTGGATTCAAAAATGGAGTTGAATGGTTTTAAATAGAACCTAGGACCATCGCAATCATTCAAACTCAAACTTTATAAACTTTCAGTTACAGTTCAGAAAACACAATGCATTCCAGTGTGAGCAAAATTCACACGGAGTGTCCTCTCTGCTATCTGTAGTTTGCTATCAAGAACCGCTTTAGGCATCGCGGCTCTGAATACCCCAAGAGGACCCACTGGATGGACTGGGCTGAGGAGAAATACAGCGTAAGTTCAGTTTACGTGCACAAGTACATGCAAATACAAACAGGACAACCGGGGAAGTTCAAATTCGAATCATTTTATGTTTGGCTCCAGAAACTCCTGATTGCCCAGGTGAAGATGGTGGTGAGGGTACTGTTCCTCTACATCCCTCTGCCCATGTTCTGGGCTCTCTTTGACCAGCAGGTAACTACCAATGTTCACCTTGACACATACTGTATTTAACTGCAATGAATAGCCCATTCTAATAGAAAAAAGAGAGATAATGCATACCCAGAAGTGTACTGGCCTACAGACTAAAGAAGAGCCATGTCTCCTCTGCAGGGCTCGAGATGGACCCTCCAGGCGACCACCATGGACGGTAATTTTGTAAGTGTTTTATTTCATTTTCATTTTTCATTTTTGCTAGGTCACACCTTGTGATTGCAAACCACAGAAATAAGATTCTGTCTGACTTCCTCCTTTTTTCTCAACAGGGAATTCTCACAATCCAGCCTGATCAGATGCAGGTAAGACACTCGTGTTGATTACACTTGGCTCACTTTGCTCGGGCGTTTCTTGATGCGTGTGCCGACTGACCGAGAGTGACTCGCCTTCTTCCCACCAGACTGTCAACCCTATCTTGATCCTGGTTTTTGTACCATTCGTGGACAGTGTGATCTACCCGCTGATTGCCAAATGCAAACTGAACTTTACGTGAGTTTATTTTTGGAAAATATTACATTACTTGAAGCCTCTGGAGTCTATGTTAACTTTGCATAAAAAAATGTGCAGACTTTCTATTCATTAATTCTTGTCTTTGTTTAGTGCCTTCTAAATAGTAAATACATTATGCTAAAAGTCTGACTCATCATTGTATCAACTAAACAAAGTGGCAAGCTGCCAGCAATACAAGAAAAATTACTCATGTACCTAAAAGTTTACAAACCTTTAGTATTAATCACTCATAAAATCACTATAGACTATATACACAAATACAGCAGAATAATGTAAGAAAGAAAACTATAATACAGTGTATACATGTAGTGATTATTATCTCAACTTGTTTTTGTGCCTTTTTCATTTAAAGTATGTATGCCTGTAAATCTTTGAGAATATGAATAATTCAAAGATTGAAAAATGTCTTTCAAAAATCTTTTATGGTCCACAGACATAAATGAGATACTGTGTGAAGCTTGTCAGCTTGTCTCTAAATGATATATAAATAATCTTACTGTAAGCTATTAAGCATGTGTAAGCAGTATATAAATGCATTATAACACACTACGATGTAGTTATAAGCCATTTTAAAACTCAAGACATGTTGAGCTTTAAAGTTCACTCTTACCTCGGAAATGACATCAAGTGTTTTGCCAGTTATCAACTATATTATAGTGTTACAAACCATATATGAAGAGCTTATACTGTACATATAACTCATAACTGCTAAATAGGGAGATGAAATAAAGTGATGTCGTTTTGGCCTCCTGAAAACATTGTTCCTTCTGACTGAATATGGCGTAGAGACATATTAAGTGTGTGTGTGTGTGTGTGTGTGTGTGTGTGTGTATATGTGCTGCAGTCCGTTAAAGAGGATGACTGTGGGGATGTTCCTCGCTGCTCTCGCGTTCATCGCTGCTGCCCTGGTCCAGATACAGATTGATGTGAGTGTAACACATTTAAAAACATACATTGGACAACTTAAAAAAACAAAACATGCATTACTTTATGAAGCACAATTCACTCAAACACACAATTCCACATTTCTCTTGTAGAAAACCCTGCCTCAGTTCCCATCGAGCACTGTAGGTCAAGCGAAGTTCATCAACATGATTAACAGGCCACTGGACGTCAAAGCTGGAACCAACGAGTTTACACTGCAGCCTTTCAGGGTACTCCCCCCCCCCCCCCAACATAATAAGACACAGTACACTGACACTATTTATCCAAATGCACTAAAGATTAAGTTGTCTGTAAGTCATCACACACACCAAAGTGTGTAAATAAGTATCTTTCTTTTCTACTACAGGCCAATGAGGATTACCTGAACTTTGATGATACATTTGAACTGACACTGGGGCCTAATGCAACTTCAAATATCAGTTTAGAGAATGGCAATCGTAGTACCGGGGTCATCGTTGAGGATTGGTCCCCCCCCGTATGGGTAAGCACACCTGCTAGATTAAATTGGTTAAAGGGCAACTGAAATGATATAGTTTTATATAGTCTATCTTCTGCAACTAGGGATGGGGTAGCGTTTTATATCGAACCTGAATCTAGTTCATAATCCCTTATCGAATCTTTTTAGGTCATATTCTTTGGTGGGGAATGAAGACGTCTCTCAGTTAAAGAAATATGTGCTGTTTTTATTTCACTCAGTGTCCTACTTAACTAGCCCTACCTAACACACTTCTGATGGGTCATAAGTGATGATTGAGAAGGATTACTTTTGTATTAGGCCTAGTCTATACATTGTGGAGGCTCTAAAGTATTTTTCTGTCTCCAGTTCACGGACACGAAATCAAAGCCGGAACAGGGCGCTAATACCATCAGGCAAGTTTCAAACGTGTTATAGAAACATATAGGAATGAGTTTGTATACTGTGGTAGGCTTACATCTAATGCACTAAATCTAATGTCATTTTCTTTTAATGTAAGAAAGTGATAGTGTGCCTGTGTACATCTGTTCTTAGATACGCCTGCTAATAGTAGACTGGTAACGATGATGTTATCTAATAATCTTTAAATCAGTGGATCCTAACCTTTTCAGGTGACTCCCTAAAACAAATCAGTATCTACTTGGGACCCTTGGGACTTTATTCCTTTTCAGATTGTTTCATTTAATAGATGTTTAAAGTACCTAAATTATCCAGTATTTAGCAAGAAAAAGGCCAAATTAAGATAGAAGTCAGCCTATTTTTCTTGTAATATAAATATGTATATTGAATCATTTACCGTGGGATCATGGGGCGTCCCGACCTCCAGGTTGGGAACCACTGCTTTAGATGACCGTTTTGGCAAGACAAAACCTCTGATTATTTTTATCACAAATTGTTACATAGTGAGAAAATTATTACCTGCATGAATTGGGCAAGGGTGCTTTTGATTATAAATTAAACTTTTGATTTGTAAGAGAAAGAATGAGTTTAATCCTTTTTTTTTAAATGTTAGATTTACAGTCTCACCTATTGTGTTCTGAATTCTCCCTCCCCAGATTTTTGAATGGTTTGGGCTCAGATTTGAACGTAACAGCGGGTAACCTGTTTTTTTGGGTCGTCAACAAAAACGACATGTCAAACTATGTCGCGGTACCACAGGGACTGTAAGGCTGATTTTATTATACATGTCACATATAGTAATACTAGAGAAAATCTTCTACTCTGACTGGGGTTTTTCTTGTTTTGGCAGTGCAAAGTTCCAGATCAAGAATGATGCTGGTCAAGAATGTAACTACGATTACAACCTGGGCTTTGGCAGCTCTATCACCTTCATCATCCCCACAATCTTCACATTTGGACCAGATGTAATTCATGAAAACATTTTGAGGCACAATTCTAGCTTGAATGTCACTTTTTTGGTTTGCGGTAACACATCTTGGTATCTGGCTATGTCCTGTAGTGTGGCCTGAGCATCCACCCAGTGATAGACATCAAGCCTAACACCATCCACATGGCCTGGCAGATTCCTCAGTACTTCCTCATCACTGCAGGAGAGGTGATCTTCTCTGTCACCGGCCTGGAGTTTGCCTACTCACAGGTACAGGGGGTGCTTTCCTCACATATCTGACAACAACTGAAAACACCAAAAAATCCAAGTGACACTGGATACTAAAGTCTGTCCTAATGTTAATTATGGCCAGAGACACAAAACACAGATATACTAACTTGATGTTGCTATAGTATTTAGTTCTACTTGAATCTCCCTTTGCTGTCCAGGCACCCAGCAACATGAAGTCTGTGCTGCAGGCTGGTTGGCTGTTAACTGTTGCTGTCGGTAACATCATTGTGCTCATTGTCGCCGAGGCAGCGACGCTCTCAGATCAGGTGGGTGGATTTCATATAAAGCATTAGTGCACACATGTTGTCCTTATGGACCTTGGGCAAGTTCCTTTTATGCAAAATAAATGCTTACGAGGTATCTTGTATGATGGAACTGGCTGTATATAATACTTCATATTCAACAGACAGAATGGGTTTCAATCTTTTTCAACTAAACTGTTGTAAATAGTTGTCAAAATGCAAAGCTATTGCTTTCAGTTTAGCTCCAAATTAACACTCTGTGTGTGTGTGTGTGTGTGTGTCCGTGTGTGTGTTCACTAGTGGGCCGAGTACATCCTCTTCGCCTCTCTGCTGTTGGTAGTGTGCGTCGTCTTCGCCATCATGGCCCATTTCTACACCTACATTGACCCGACCAAGATAGAAGCCCAGTTTGCCGAGAAGGACCCTGAAGACAAGGAGAAGAGGAAGAGTGTGGAGATGACCAAGAAGGACTCGGTTGAGCACCGCAACGAGGACAGGAGGAGTTCTGACTCCAGCTCTGACGAGGAGGAAACCCCACAGACCAAGATCTAAAGCTTCTTCTCGGCTTTCCAAATGCTGCTGGGTTCTGTGTTTCAGGTCTGAGTCCAGGGCACTGCTGGGCATGTAGTGGTTAGAATGAATGGATGATGTGAGTGAAATGGTGCTGAAGTTGGCAGAACACAGACATAGGGTTAACATGGTTAAGCTCTTGGTGGACATTGTTAGTGAAGGGTCTTGGCGGGGATTATTCACACTATGGATCACCATTTTGGCTCCCAATCTTAAAAGAATACTCCCTTTTAGAGGTTACTCATATAATTAAAATTCCTGGAAATTCATTGGTCATTAATTTGTGCTTCCGCTGTTGTAAATCTGTTTTTTTTTTTTTTTTTTTATGAATTATTTTGCACTGTGTAGCAACATTGTTGTGTAATTTTAGTTTCATAGGCTTTTGTAACGTACTGGATTACACATACAAAGTAAACATTCCAACATTTGTATTTATGTCCAAGTACAGGGTTGTATGTATTGTAATATATTGTCACAGTTTTATATATATATGATGTTCTTGTGTGCTCCAGGGTAAAATCTGTATAATCATATTCCATATTCAAACTTGGCCTGGGAGGATACCACCCTGTGATGATGCTGCTCGCCAAGGTCTTATAGAAAGGTGTTGCTGTCAATAAAGGTTGTTTCTTTAACCTTGGCTATGGCATTATGTTAAATACATTTCTCTTCTGAAAACAAAATCTTCCATAGCTTATAGTGGTTTTAGACTGATATCTAGAACGGCAACTGTCATTTTCTAATTTACTTTAACCCTTGTGCATCCCTTTAAAAAAAAGTTGATCTGATGTCCTTAGGGGACAAAAATGTCTTTGTCAAAAAACATTTGTCAACATAATTTTTTATTTTGAGTTAATTGTTTTAGCCAACATCAGTCCTGATCAGAACTACCCAATATTCATTCATTTTCAGAATGTCAACCCTTTAGCTTAATTAGATACCAGTGTTTTTTTTTTTTTTTTTATATTTTCTGTACACTAAAAAGTAGGGAGATTGAAAATAAAAAGGCATACGTCAATGATTAGCAATAACATTGACGTCGATGCATTGTTTTAAACACTGCTGTGCTCCCTAAATGGCTCAGTGAGGCAGTATTTAGGCACATTGGTGCTTGCAGGTATAACGTTCACCATCTTAGTTTAGCAACTTATGCAACAATTGCTTATTGCGTTCACCACGTTCCACTGTGTATCGATAACGCAACTGTCAAAATCAGCTCTACGCACATCTACGTCCAGGAAATTAGACATGCATGACACAAAGTTCTCAGTTAGCATTAGATCTTTATTTCTCATGTCACTTTGAAAGCTTGCAAGGAGCTTACATTTAACTTGGGAATCCTCAAATGACACAAGCAAAGATTATATACAGTACTATAAACTGTCAGCTATGATAAAGGAGACCAAATGTACACATTTTGTAGTTATTTCCGTAGCATATGTTTTTCTTTAAGGTATAGATATTTATTTTGCCGGAGGCAGGTGCCCATATCCATAAAGCATTCCATATTTCCATACTTAACTCTCTGCAGTTATAAAAATATCAGATATTTCTTAATTTCTTTCAATCCCTGTGTTGACAAGTGCGTCTTGATGCAACTCCTCAACATTATTGCTGCATTAGCACAGTAGTAAATTGTGGAACTCTTAAGTAAACATATATAGGAAAACATGGCTATTAGCAACTTTTTTCATTTTGTTTTTTTTTTCTCCCTCTTACAGGTTTCTTTAAATACTCGACACACTTTCAAAGTGCAAAAAATTGATCTGAAAATTAAAAAAAAACAAAGGTGCAAATCATACTACAAACATCTGGTGAGAGCATAAAAGAGGACATGGCACTTCTAGCACGGTGTGGAAGTGAGAACAGAAATGTCTGGAGGGAGGAAATAAAGATGGCGTTGATGTCTGCAGCTTGGCTTGTCCCGCTCTACGGTGTGGTTTGGCCTTGAGCAATTGTCATAATGTGATGCCTCCGATGGTCCTTGCTAGTTACTCCTCGCCTCCACTTAAGTAATGCTAAGGATAAATTACAAGCCAAGGAAAAAAATAATACTTCACATGATAATCAGCATTCAACCGCCTATAGTGGTTCCCCCTTGTAATTGTTCTCGGCTCCACTCAATACTGTTTACTCTCATTTAAAGAGCCACTGTTGACACAGAGCTACCTCAATTCTCGTCCTAAACAATTAATTAAATTGTCTAAACATAAGTACAGGTAGGTTCCCCCCACCCTGACTACAGAAACAAAAGAAAAGCTTCTGCCTCTAAACAAAGTAAGCTTATTATCATAGTTAGATTGATGATTCAGCAGGTGATTGAAATGAAAACTCAGTCACTTAGAAGGAAAACGCTGATGAATACTGAACCGAATTCCACTCACGGACGAGTAAAATAAACTATGTCTCTGATGAAATGTCAGAACGTAGATGTGTGTGTGTGTGTGTGTGTGTGTGTGTGTGTATCTCAAAAAGGCAAGGCATTTTCTGTTCTGTTTGAGTAACTTGAAATCTTTTAAGTATCTACTTTTAAACATTATCTACAAAATGCGCATGACCATTTTGTACACAGTGATTCATTTCCCGCAATGACAACTTGTAATCATGTACAGCATGGCGACGCCCCCCCCCCCCCTCCCTCCCCCACCCCCTCCTCCTCCCACTGCCTCGGAGGACAAAGTCCACTTAAAGCACTTTACCTGAGGTTTCATTAAGAATGCTGCAATTTGCCTTTAACAGGGAGTCTTACATACACAAAGCACAGGTGCGCGCGCACACACACACACAAACAAATGCACTCGCAGGTGCCCACACACACACACGTTGTGCATTTAAGCACACATACACGCAGCTTGCGCACTAAGATAACATCCCTGCAGGTTCATCAAGCATGCTTTCAGAGATTTTTCGGCTCCTTGGCGAGCAAATTCCATGGTGTGAAGCTGGAGAAGTCTTGCATGTGCAGAGCTCAGAGTCCGACTTGGCTGTTGCTGTTTTTCTGGTGGTTTGGCTCCGACTCCGAGTCTTGTCCCATCGCAGCCAATTCCACAGGTTCTGCTGCCCCCCTGAACTTCTCCTCTCTTAAGTGGCTAAAAGAAGCTCTGCAAAGTGTTTCTGTTATCCTCCGCTTTAGAGTTCAGTCTTTTTTTTTTCTCTCTCTCTCTCTTTTTTTTTTTTTTTTTAAACAGGCTAGGTTAGGCCCCCCCAATCTCCATACAGGAGGTCAAACGTGGTCAGCTGGTACTGAATGGCTTGGCCCCTGACTTTTAATCCTTTGGCCTGGCTGTGGGGTTGGGGGGGCGGAGGGGGGGCCTGGGAGAGCAGGGCTGGGGCAGACAGCCAATTACTAGGGGGAGGAGGAGGACGTCCTGCTTGTGGAGAAACTGCAGGGAAAAGAAAACACACGAATGGTAGCTTATTGTCATCTACTGCATGAATTAAAAAAACATCTAGATTACATTATGAGGATTCTACAGAAGCCCTGGGAGGCAAGGGTGAACAAAATAGTTCTGGTGATCATTTTCTAGGTCTGATCTAAATTGTTTTCTCTCCCGGGTTTAGAAGTTAAAAGGAACAGTTGACCCCAACATCACAAACGCTATTAACTGTAGCACTATCCAGCAGTCTAGAGCAGGGGTGTCAAACTCATTTTCACTAAGGGCCACACTGGAAAAAGAGAATCCCATAAGGGCCATGGAGAGTTTATTGACGTGCTTTCGCTTTTTTTTTTTTTTACATTTTGGTAGTTTTTTTTCCTCATTTTTGTGGCTTTCTCAGACATTGGTCACCTTTTTGTAAATAGGTTGCTTTTACGGACATTTTTTTACGCTTTTTGTTGACATGAAGCCCTACAAAAAAGTCATCAAAAAGAGTACCTTAGCCATCAGAGAATTTAGCAAATCAAGCAAAAACAATGATACATTTTTTTTTAACAGCAACCTGTTTCTCAGCCTGAATATGCAAACTCTCAGCTTCTTCTGGGGGAATTTCTGAGTCTCAGAGTCGGCAAATCTGCCATGTTCTGCTTTGAATGACATGTAATTGCAGTTTAAAAAACACTTTCCATGTGTTTTTAGTTTGGTGCACAACTAGGCGGGCCAAAATGTATTGTGAACCCAAATTGATATACGGGCCGGCTCTAAATCTGCAAGGGGCCGGATTTGGCCTGCGGGCCTCGAGTTTGACACGTGGTCTAGAGTATTTTGGGGTGAATTGCCAGGGGTTGACGATATCGGCGGTAGAGATATCTGCCTTCTCTTAAATATAATGGAACTAAGCGGCACTCGGCTTGTGGTGCTCAAAGTGCCAAAAAAATACAGTACATGCTCAACAGCAACGTCTCTTAACCAGAAATCATGACCTGGTTACTCGAGATAATCCACAGGCCTGGGTGGGAGCAGTTTCATGGGGGGGGATCTATTTTCTTTCTACCAAACTACACCCACCAACCGGGTCACTGCACAGAGGGAAGCGTCGAATCGACGAGTCTTCACAGATGAAAAAATTTGACTAAGAAAAAATGATCCTACGAAACTCCCTGATACTTAGAAAGATTATCCCAAATCCTTTTTTCTCCACCTGTTCTTAAGCCACGAACAATTTAGATCAGACTTAAACCCCATTTTCAAAAACTCTCTCAGGACGCATCGAGATCGGATTGCAAAAGCGCGTATTCAGTTCTAATAGCAGTGAGAATGAGAATCTGTCCTGTGTCCACATTTAAGACCGCCTACTTAATTGTAAACGGAACTATGTACTCATTCAAAAGTATTTGTCATGTCACAACAACTGAGTGAATCGTACGTTTTGGATGTTATTATATTGGTTAGTGATGTGTCGGTCTTTTTGTTACTGCATGCTCCTATATCCTCGGCTGACAGGTGAAAACCCACGCACCTAGAGCTGTCCACTTGTGATCCCATCACTCAGGACAAATGTTAAAACCAGGTCAGAAAAGCCTATTAGAAAATGGATCACCGGGAGTTGGGTTTTTTTCCCACCTCACTTGCCTCTCAGGCTTCTGTGGGATTCTGCTTTACGCACAAAATCTGAGTCCGATCTTACCTCTGGAGCCTGTGGACCATGTGAGCCACCAGGGAATCGGAGATGCCGGGGTAGGCCTCCTCAGCCAGCAAGATGGCCTCCCTCAGCTCATCCAGGACCATGGGGTTCCCGTTCACCTGCTCCTGTCTCGCCTTTAGCTGGGAGAGAGGACAAAGGCGACAAGGCAGAGATTTGGTTAGACTGATGAGAAACAGTTAGGACCCAGGGACCCATCTGGGTATCATTCTAACTGGATCCAGAGGTTGTTTGAAGTGAAAGCAAGGGTCTTGCTGTTTTTAGGTACCAATTCAGCATGCAACATTTCACTATAGTTAAAAGGTGCTGGAGGTAGGATTGTGAAGATCCAGGACTAAGCCAAAAAATTTGAACATCGAAAACTTCTCAGTCCCTCCCCCTTTTCTGCTAAAGCCCAAAACGGTCTCCTAAGCCCCTCCCCCCTTGGCCCTGATTGGTACATCTGGACAGGGAGCGGTGAGGATTTTTGCAAATCGCACTACAGGCTGTAGGTGGAGCCAGAGGAGCCTAAATTACCTGCTTTATATAGTTCTACTGGAACATAGGGTCAGTGTCGGCACATATGACAGAAAGTTAGTTTTATAAGTCTTACCTACTGCACCTTTAACTTAGGCCTAGTGTGAAGGAGACCAATTTGTGGCCAGCCAGTCTGTTGGTTATCCAGGCGGAGCTCCTTACCTCAGCTAATGCAGGAGAGATGACTGTGGCCAGGCTCTGTGAATAAGGCCTCTTTGGAATGTCTGTCTGTGGAGAGAGAGGGAGAGGGAGAGAGAGGGAGGGAGAGAGAGAGAGAGAGAGGTGTGCGGTGGAAGCAAATTAAAATAGTGCAGCTTCACCTTAGGGGGAATCTTTTTAAATCAGCACGGCGTATTTCCCTAAATAACACCACACCATCTTACTGTGGGTTAGTTCTTGGGAAATAGTGCGCATTTTCTGCAACGTTGTTCTATCATAGTGGAACAAAGATAATCTGGATTGTTTTTTTAAGCGGTCATGCACTGATGTCTCACCTGGTCTGTTGTCCCCGACTGTCCCTCCCCATTCTGCAGCTTCTTGGGGTCCTTCTCCCGGATGGTGAAGATCCAGTCATCACTGCCAAAGTTGTTTCCGCCCGAGGCCTGGCCATCCTGCTCTCTGATTGGACAGATATTAAAAGAGGCTTTGAACATTTATCAGAATGAGTGATGAAGTCATGCATGTTAAGTGATTAAAGCCCATCAGAACAGATGTGGGAGGAGAGAGCAGCACAGAGGATGTTTCTCTCCTTCAGCGGGATGGGTTTGTGTCAAATTGACTTTTTTTATTTATTTATATATTTTTTTTAAATAGGAGTAAAAGAGATGCTAGCATAATAGCATGTAGTAAAAGATAAAATAAAGACATGAGTTAAAGACATAAAATGACTGACAGAATCAAGACAGAATGAGACTTACGAGTCAGACTCATCAGAACTGGACTCTGCGGTTCTAGACTGCTCTGCCTTCCACCTCTTGTACTTGTCCACCAGCTCAGTCAGGTAGGAGGTCTTTTTCGCGTGGCGGACAATCAGCCTATGCTTCAACAGCTCTTTGGCAGTTGGCCTCTGTGGAGAGGAAGAGGAGCAAGTGAGATGAGCACATGATGCAGTCAGGAGAGGCGCCATCTGTACAGACAAAAACGCAAAAATCTTTGAATATGAAAACAACGACTTACAAAACTGGGCTCTTTGTTTAGACAGGCCTCGATGAACTCCTTGAGCGGTTTGCTGTAGTTGCCCTCCAGCGTGGGCGGGTTGTTCTTTGGGATGAGGAATAAAACCTTCATGGGGTGGAGCTCCGAGTGGGGCGGCTCGCCTTTGGCCAGCTCGATGGCTGTGATGCCCAGAGACCAGATATCAGCCTGGAGTGCACAGGGACACGTGGTGAAAACATACAAGCCAACCAACAATCGGAGCGACAAGAAGGTTTTCCATTGGCTCTCTACAGTGTTATGGTCCAGTCAGTTTAAAAAAAATAAAAAAAGCCATTTAAAAACTACATTGCTTGTTAGCTTTGGCATGCCGTTTGTTTTAATAAATATGGAATACACTGGAGTGTGCAGTGTAAAAATCTTCTTTGACCTTACCTTTGAGTCATAAGCCGACTGTTTGATGACCTCGGGGGCCATCCAGAACGGTGTGCCAACAAAGGTGTTGCGTTTGATCTGAGTGTCGGTGAGCTGTCCCGCCACGCCAAAATCTGCCAGCTTCACCTCTCCTTGCTCCGACAGCAGCACGTTGGCGGCTGTGGAGGGGAGGACAGAGGGAAAGGTTGGCACGATACAGCTTCGAGAGAGATGCCGCATCTTCAGACACTTCTGTCAACGCCATTTATCGGCATCGCCAATTTATCTAATAAAGAGGCAACTGTCAGAAGCCTTTTAGCCAAACCCGCTGCAGCGTTCAACTCAACTCCCCGATGAAATACAAACTATATAATACATGAAACCATAAGTGGATGTCAATACCATTAACGTGCTATGTGATATTTGTGTGTGTGTGCTCAATGATGCCATTTAGTCAGCTGAAACCAGCGTCCTCTAATAGCAGCGCTCTCAGTCAGCTACCTTTGATATCCCTGTGGATCTTCTTCTCAGAGTGCAGATACTCCAGGCCCTTGAGGATCTCTCTTAGGATCGTGGCGATCTGGGTCTCATCCAGAGCTCCGGGCTCCATCTTTTAGAAGAGAAACAAACAAAAAGTAATGAGCTGTGGGTGTCAGCTGAGCCTTAGGGTGGATGATTAATAATTATACAGGGCTGACAGTAGAGCAAAAGCAATGAATAACTAAAGCCTAAAAATGACATTAAATATTCCAATGGAAAGAGCCAAACCAACAATAAACTTATCTACTAACAAGTATTGTTTGTGTGTGTATCAAAGCCTAAAAGATCTTATTCACCTGTAGCATAGATTCTTCATCCTCTTACTTTATGCGCTTACCTCTCTCTTCTAGGGATGTTAATAATTAACAGTTTACCGACAATAAGAAATTTTTTTTTTGACTCAGTTCAGATTGATCAGTTCAGAAATATTAACACATTTTTTTCAAGTACTTAAAAGGTTTTTTGCATGGTAAAAAAAATAGGCTATACAATTAATTTCTTAAATACAACTATATACTGTGAATACAAATCATTGTGCCTTTTTTTTTGGAGTAGCTTATTGGAGAGCTTAAAACCACGTTGGGTGTAAATAGCTTGCACTGTGAAACGGTTATAGATAGGCTTTGAACACCACAGAACTTGGTTACATTGGGGTGTGCAGAAGCTGATATCCCCAAAACTAAAGAAATCACACAATAATCCAGGAAGAGGAAAAGCATATTCAGCATTTCGCACAATGTTTTATAGTGGAGGCGCCGCATTTCATGCCTCAGCGCTAACGTCACAGGAATTGATTATTTTCATATTATGTTAAGGAAATGTAATAAAAAGGCTTATTAAGCTTCAGGGAAAACAAGCAGATGTGCAAAGGCCAAGTATTTAATGAATTATGAAATTATTCTAACATAATCAAGAAACTACATTGATAAAAAAGACAAGATACAAGATGAGATGCTTCAGGAGGTCTGATTCAGCTCAGCAGGTGACTGGCTGATCAATCCCACTGTCTGTTCACTTTGCAGAGCAGCACTTTGTAACGTCAGGGAAAAAAGTAAGGCTGTCAAGAGTTTCGATACATCAATGTGCATCTCCAGCAATCATCCCAAACCTCAAACAACAGAAACACAAAGCAGGAATCACTTACCAAATCTAATGCTGAGCCTCCACCTAAATACTCCATAATGATCCATAGCTTTGTGTCCTGGAACAGTGGAGACAGAGAAAGAGGAGAGTGAGCTGCAAGTGATGAGCAAAAGGGGTCATTAAGCACAATAGTGCGTTTGTGGAGACGTATACATAGCTCGTTTATGAAGGCGGTTACTGGCTTATTGCGACTAGCCAAGAGCCAGGTGCATTCCGAAACAAGTCAGGATGACACATAAGGGCTTGGTGGGTGTCTGAAGTCGTCTGAGGCTAATCCCTTTTTAATTTAGGATTATTCAAGAGAAAAGTGGGTAGAGGAAGAGAAATCCTTTTACGTTTCATCTCATATGCTCACTTGGAGGTTTGACTTGGAGGGGAAAACAGACTCAAAAATACTGAACTAAGAAAGTCAACTTAAATTTGATGCATTATTATACAGACCATAACCTTTTCCTGTGACAGCATTTGTGTAATGAGCATCACCTTCAGGTATGAGCCGTAGTACTTGGTGACAAAGGGGCTGTCGCACTGGCTCAGCACTGTGATCTCCTGCTGAATGTCTTCAATCTCGTCCTCCGCTTCCTCCAGGTCTATGGTCTTGATGGCCACTACTTTCTGGGTGCGATTGTCGATGCCTTTGAACACCTCGCCAAACGAACCCTTGCCAATACGCTCCAGCTTGGTGAACAGCTCCTCCGGGTCAGCTTTGGTATTCTGGCAGTGATGGGAGGGGGAACAAAGCAGGGGAGGAAAGGGGAAGTCGGATTTAAAAAAAAAAAAATAAAAAAATAAAAAAGGGAAAGAAAAAGGAATGTTTGAAAAGGAACTGAATGTTGGGGAGTAAATAGGAAACACCAGCAGGGTGCCATTCTTACAGGATACATTAATTCACTCATTGCAACACCTTGTTTGTGTACACAGAAAGACACAGGAGAATGAAAGGGAAAGAGTGTAACAATTGGATAACAGGCAGGTTAAAAAGAATTTTAATTAAAACAAAATATGCTCCTAAAATAACATTTTGGTCCTTTTAAATACCCTACTGCACCTTTGGGGGTTTTATTATCTGCCGATTACTTTCTCAATAGTCGATTGAGCCTATAAAATTAATAGTTTCTCAAGACTCCACCGGCATGTCTTCAAATGTCTTGTTTTGTCCGACCAACAGTCCCGAACCCAAAGATATTCCACTTGCAATAATATAAACAGCTACAAGCAGATAATGTTTTTGGCAAAAGAGAAAAAAGATTGAATATGAAAATAAGTCTATCATTCGTAAAGTTTTGACATATTTAGGACCACAATGAGTGTTTTTTTGTATACCAGCTAGGGCCGGGTAACGTGAACAATTAACATAATACCGACTTCACTTTAAATAATCCTTTCGCATTTTATGCATTTATTTTTATCAGATGCCACAGGCGTGTGGTATAGCCATACTTTCAAATGTTTTGGTGGCTGAACTGCCAACTCCATGAGATTCACTGCACTCGACTTCAACACACCAGGCTGTATGGGCTGTAGCTGCTGCAGTAGTGGGCCAATCACATGTCACATTAAATCGAAGAACGCTTGTGGTGATTGGCTGTAGCACACTGTAGCATGTGTATCTAAATGTTGACTGGAAAAAGAAAAAAAAAGCCTACTTGAACATCGCAGGAAGTGAACTAAAATGACTTAACTCTCCAGAGGCTGTTCTGTGGGAAACACAAGAGCAGGCGCTGACAAAAACAACTTCCTTTTATGACCTCTTTTGAGCAGAGAAAGGGTCAATATGCCCGTTTTGAGATAGCGAAAAATGAAACAGCTGCCTTACAAGAAGGATGTCACCAATGAAGACCCTTTTGGTGCCATGAAAGATGTATTCAAGAAATTAAACAGTGGTTCTGCTAATGGAAAGTGTGGTACAGAAACAAAGTGATGAGTCATATTTTATTAAAACAAAATGTGCTTTGTTTGGGAACAAGAGTTTAACTGAAATAAGAGCTTCAAGTCAAACACTGACTTTCTCTGCCAGATTTACAATTTACACTGGTAGATTAAGACTTAATACTTAAATATTGCAAGACAATTCAACCGACAAGCTAAAACTTTGAGTGCACTTGCCTTCATGTCCTGCATTTTGTTTCATTTAAGAGCACCTTCACCTGACTTGCAGCAAACACTTCTTTCCAACTTAGCACCGGTTATTAGGTTGTCTGAATTGGCAGAATCTGAACAAATTCTGAGTCTACATGCATTTACTTCCAAAGCAGAGAAATCTGCTAACACGCCCACACAGCACCATAATCTGGTGCATGAGGCAGTTTACATTAGGAACAGTTATCTCCTCTAGTTATCTACCCAACACAATTATCCCCTATAGGCAAAATCCTAAAGATAGCAGCAGAGGAAAGAACAAGGCTCACGTGTGCATAATAGTTTCTTTGTACAGGGGAGCCAAGGATATCCACACTTTTAAGTCACGGTTGGAATATCGGAATTTTTTTTTTTTTTTTAAATCATGGACCTAGGTTTAGGTTGTTTTATATGTTATGTCTTTCGATTCATTTTGACATTAATCACACGCCTGACATGCATTTCCTCAATTCATGTTGCCAATTACTCCTATTTGAAATATTTCCGGCCTCGAGTGTGAGATTTTACGAGGTGTACCTGAAATAACCAAAGTCACAGAGCTGGATAGGTGTGCGGTGCACCGTGCACAAACCCACAGCATGGAAGCAGTCAAAGAGTGTACATTTTGTTCTGGCAGTGACCTCAACTAGCTACTTATTGCGGAGCAAATTCAAAAGACATTTGGCTTACCTGCATCCCCGGCAGGTTACCCTGAACAGGAGAATGGGCCATGGTGATGCTGACTGGATTTGCGTCTCCAAAAACGCAGGGCTGAGCTCTCCTCGGCTTGACTTATGTTTACGGTCCTGGCTGTGGTAACGTTACCGTTAATGTTAGCAATCCTCCAAGACACCTAGTTACGCAGGCCTACTGAGAACCGTCACAGGTACTTCTATGTAGAGAGAAAGATGTCTCTCCGCACAGGCTGGTATAGGCTACCTTTCCTGTGTCCCAAGTCATCCAAAAACAGCTGAGCAAGCTAACAGACGTTTGCTAATGCTAACCCTGAAGCTGCAAGCAAGAAATCCGCAATGTTACTTTGCTAACCAGCTGGCTAAGCGTTAACTAGTGCGTTAAATCAGATTCCCCACTCAGGGAAGTTAACGTTATGCCGCTGCAACAAATTTTAATTCTCAAAATAAAAAAAGAAGTAGCAACAACTATTTTTTTCAAAATTACCTAACTGTCACTTTCTGAAAACGTTTTCTCTCGCTAACGGTGTTGTCAGCTAGCTAACATGGTTAGCTCGCTAGCTAGCTAGCCAACGCAGACAGCCTGACAAACGTTCTGTCAGCGAGCTGGCTTGGAGCACGATAGTCTGCATACCGCATATGTCACCCACACAACGTAGTCTTGAATAAACAGATTACCCAGCTTTTTATCTTTGCACTAACTCGTCCGCAGCAGCTCTACAGGTCTGGCATCTGCGGCAAGGATAGCTCGCCAGTGTTTTTGTTTCCACCCTCAGTTTCGTCCCGTACTCTCGGCCATCTTGTCGGTGCTGTGACGCCTGGCTGGGCGGATCCGGATCAACAACAACATCCTGACTTCTCTCTCACCGGTGTTGGTGGCAACTGGATCCCCCCCCCCCTTTTTTGAGTCAGTGAAACTTAATAAACAGTTTTGTTATGGCTGTGTGTCTCAGAATCCGATCTGAAAAACTCCAGTTCTGTGATCTGGTGATTAGATCCAGATAGCCTGAGAAAGTGCTACTAAGATAATTGATAAAAAACCTTTACACAGCTGGCTTAATAAAATGAGAGCTACTAATTAAATCACGTTTTAGTTTTTTATAGGACCCCGTGAAAGCCTGTCTGGGGACATGAGCCCCATTTTTGGAATCAATTCCCATTCATATTCCCACTACTGGTAATGTTAGGTCATCTGACCACCTGAGGAGTTGAAAGTTAAAATCAAACGCTCCTTCGTGGGAAGGAACCGCGCCCTTCAGATGCAATCAATCCCCTTGATTAGAGGCTATATGCCTTCCTCCCTTTGTTCACTTTTCCCCCTAAACATGGTGTGTGTGGGTCCTCTAAGCTGATTTTATATGATTTTTGATTGTCACCAACGCACACGCTTTATGTTTGATTTCTTGTTAATGAGTTTTGTTATTTAGTTTTATTTCGTTGCAGAGTTAAAAACCACACGTACCCGGACAGAAACGGGCAGCAAAGAAATGGAATCTGCCAAAAGAATTCTCTGCATAAACAGCCCACTGCAGTGCTTACCGCTTCTTTGTCTTCTTCTTCCAGGCTGACACCAATTGATCTATGTGTATCCCTTCAGGTAACGTTAAATCCACTTTTTATTATTAAAGGCTGCATTAATCAAGTTCATTACGATTACACACATCGCAGTCCTATAATACTGATCTATTCATGTGATTATATAAAACCACATCTGAATTGAGATAACACAATTGCATTGTGAGTAGACTATTAAAATCAAATTCTAATAATTTTCCCACCGATGCTATTTTGCAGTGCATCAGCGCTAATTGAATCTAGCCTAATTGACGTTTCTTATGTTTAACCACAGGAGGGCGCCAATGTATAAAATTCTCTGCAGCAGCATCCTTGTGTATTTTGGATGCTGATGCACCATCGCGGGCTGCAGCTATAACGACGGGATGGCCAGTGCGTTACTGCTGCTGGTGTTTTTGTTGTCGCCAGGAACACTTGATACAATCTAGGCTATCTGTAGCTGTGCCGATTCGGTTCACAATGATGTCTGCGGCTGTTTTCAGCCAGTTCTAACAAAGGGCCTGTATGGCGCAGGCCATATAGGCTACACATGTGTCCGTCAAACAAGGCACAATGCCTACATTAAGAAGGCATTGCAACCTGATTGGATTTCATGATACAAAGATATCCCACAGAACTATTTCAATTGTAGGTTTAAATTGTAGGGTACCTAGAGACTATAGGCTATAATTTAGATAGTCAACCCTATGGATTAAACGCCAAGTCTAAAATTCACAATTGAGTGATACACATGGCCACTGATATATCCTGTTACAAGAGAGCCTGCATTCATTTAGAATAAAATATATCTGTTTGTGTGGCTATAAATCCACGTTCATGGAGGAATAGCCCTCACAAATGAATTTCTGGATAAAAGTATGCGCACGGCGGCTTCGCGTGTGAGTTGTGCGCCTCATCATCGCCGCGTCCTGGGTTGAACGCGTGTAATAGGAAGCACTGCCTCCCTCCTTCAAGCGTAAATTATGTAGGGCAGGACCAGAACGCTGTGCTACCTCCATTTGAGAAAACCCGGCCGGTGAATGTGAGGGGGGAAAAAGGGGGAAAACGCAAAAAGCCGTCTTCAACCACCGTTTGACAGAAGCGGAGCAGCGCATAACGACTTGACTACATTGAAGCCAAGTAGAAGAAAAGATGGACATCACGGATCAAGGAGCTCAAATGGAGCCGCTCTTACCAACGGTAAATAGACACGCTATTGTGTTTATGTGCAATTTTTCATAAACTGTAGCTTTGAATCTTAGAAAACGCTGAATGGACTGTTGCTCGTCCGCTTATGTAATTTCTCTTTAGAATAAAGCAGGCACAATTGGGATGAAACGTCACATCAATGTATGATTCATATTTCTATTTCAAAATGACCTATATTTTGACTGCTTTACTGGTGTCGCCTGGATATCGTGACAAACGTGAATAGCCTACCAACATTGATATTTTCGCCATGACCACAATTTATATTTAGGCAAAAAATGATATGGATCACTACAAACGCCTGCCTTCACACAAAAGGCATTTGTGATGCACTGTACAGATTGGTACAATGTTACACAGCAGCTATAGTTATTCATTTGGACCCTACGTGGAAAGGCTCCCTTTTTAATATGTAGCCTTTCAGCCAAATCATATTTGACCTGTCCACCCAGTTTGTATAGTCTTCATGAAACCTATCAATCTGTTGCTTTATGTATACAGTACTGCGGGGTCTAAGATGTTAAACTGAGATGAGAGTGTGTGATCCTAACAGTGGGAGGTACAGTATATGCCTCATCAGTGTGATGTAATGAGCTTGCAGTCTTTCCATCTTTCCATGAGGAGCTTCACTGGGATATTACAATTTATTCCTTAACCATTTGGCCTGTTTTTAAGCATTTTGTGACCATAACAGAAATTCATAAAGTAAAAAAGTAATCAAATTCCTTCACATGATGTCGTCCACCATGTAAAATGAGTACAGCAGGGAACAAAGGGGTTGAATCTGTGTCTGCCCAGGTCAGAGGCCCGTGAGCTCACTGGCAGAATATCAAACGAGCATGCCTTAAAGATAAAACATCGAGCCACTTGAAGGCGTATATAGCCTCTCCTCATTAGCATTCAGGTGGGACTGCGCTGAGAAGTGCTGCCTTCGATGCACTGTCAATGCCAGAGAGAAATGAAATGTATTGCTTCGTGTTCACCAGGTTTTAAAAGCAGTGATTGCTCTGGAGGCAAATCAATACTTGTTGGTTCTAATTTTGGACGTGTTACATGAGGACGTAGTTTTCCAGAGCTTACAGTGTACAGTGCATCCTGACGGGGTGGATGTGGTGTGGGATGGCTCGTCTGTTTCCCCTGCAGTCTCCATGCAGTGTGGTTGCTTCCCTGTCATTGTAACTCATTGCTGCTTCTCCTGTCCCTCGCCTACGCAGCAAGCCAATGCGTTGTCATGGTTTCAGCAGGATGCGTATGGGTATGTGAGGTGCTAATTTCAGGGACTCCTTGTTACAAAACATGGCCTTAACTATATTTCTATAGAAAAAACCATCCTATTGTACTCCATTCAACCAGGTTCCCAAGGTCAAACACGAGAGTCTGTTTGATTTACAGCAGGAAGCGCTGTATCTGAATGCCTCATTGCTAGACCCACATCTTTCACTTCTTTTGAGTTTGGCATGACAGTTATGTATCTGCACGCTTTCCTTTTTGGCCTGTTGACTTATTTCTTGTTCTTTGACTTGCAGGAACAAAGTTCCCAAGAAAATAAAGATGTGGTGAGTACTTCTCATTCTCTTAATCTGGCATGAAAAAATGATTTGCTCAGTAATAACAATGATAACTCGATAAAGCGACTTTGAGTTTGTGGAAAGCGCTATATAAATTCAATTTATTATTATAACTCAATTCAATACACTTATTTAAAAACTAGATTCAAAACACTGGTATGCAATCAGGAAATCATTAGTAAAACAATAAAATAAGTATAAAGGGGAAGGCAAAAATAATAAATTGTGAGGTCACAAGAAATGTGCTGACTGTCGTTACTTCACAGCAAGACCTATAAAGAGTTGTACAGTGGTGAAGAACAGCATATTGGATTTATATTCATCAGGTGGCACAAACACAACACCAAATTAATGCGTATATTGCTCAGCAGTGTCTAGTTGGGCCCCTTGTCACATTTCAGAAGTCTGAGATGCAAGCAAGTCCACCAAAGATGCATTTCTCCAAGCATCTCAGATACAAGACCTACTTAACCATAAGTACAATGTGTTGATGATAGATATCAGGCAGGCTGTTTTCCTGATGGCTCTGTTGTGATCACATTTAGCTGGTAATCCATGATTTTTCTATAATCTGTAATCTACAGTAATATGGCACAGATGCATTTAGTTTCTTTCATTAGCCAGCTTGTTTAGCAAATGTTGTGTATTTTTAGATCACAATTGTCACACATGCCACTCTGGATCTGGCAGCCAAGCAGGGCAGAGAACACGCTGGCTAACCAAATAATAGAAAATGGGAATTAAGTGAAATTGCTTTAAATAGTCCACAGAATATCAGTTTAAGCAGACAACTGAGCCAGTCGTGGAGAAGAGTTTTGATGCATGCATCTGTCATTTGTTCTGACAAAATATTGCTTATGCAACTGTGGGCTGTGAGCCAGACTGAGGACAAGACTGAGCACAAAGTGTCTGCCAGTGGGTAAACTGTGAATCCTCCACTTTCTAGAATGTCGGTTTTTCTTTCCTAAATATTGTGAGGCTGCATTGATATTTGCCACCTAAGTTGTTTGATCACTGCAGTGTTAATCCTTGTACTCCTTTGGAGCCAAGGTTACTTGGATTATTGGAATTTAATGATCATAAATAGATTATCGCAAATCTTAGTGTTTGAATTAATTGAAACACAAGCTCGGTACAAATACTGATAAAACACCAGTTCCAACAGTTGCAGTGCCAAAGCATTAAACTGATCTAGTTCAACATTTTGGGAAATATGCTTATTTACTTTCTTGCCGAGACTTGCCGAGATGAGAAGATTGATACCACTCTTTTACAACAGATGTATCAATCTTATCAATCACCTCATTTACATCAAATTTTTTTCCCCAAAGTGTCGAACTATTCCTTTTTAATCTTGAATCAAAACTTGATAACCCTGTCTTGGCTGCGTGGTCTTGTTGCCTACCAGTTTTTGTGACTTTGCTCTTGTACCTGGTTTGATTTAGACTCGTTTGAGTCTGCACCACTTTTGGATTCGACAAAACATTTCTGCCGCTTTTAAAATTATTTTTAAAAATTTGTCATTTTATAGATATTTTGTTTAATTTTGCACCAGTATGAAAAGGAAATTAACCTGTAGGAAGTTGTGGAATACTGTAGTAAGTTGTTCAGCTGGTAAAGAAGAACTGAAGCTGTTGACTGTTACCTTGTTTGAAATCTCACTGTACGTGATTATAATGATCACTTGACTGTGTTTTCTGTGGCTATAGTATAATTTGTTATACAGTTAGAGATGGCTCTCTTTGCTGGTCTCGAACTCCTGTCAACCACTTCTCGACTTGAACTCGAGTAGTCCTGGTCCTAGATTTGACTTGGATATGAGTGGTGTGTTCCTAATTACAACCCTGACATAACCGCCGGCTCTCTGCCAGGCTGTCCAGTTGGGGGCTGGGTGATTGTTCAGGTTGGAGAAGATCAGCGAGAACAGATGGAGGAAGTCTCCCGTAGTTGCTTGTTCTTTTGAGTGTGGTGTTCTTGGATCAGTGTGACATCTCCGTTAGACTTGGTGATCCAACTGTGCAAAGGTGGCAGGCAGGAAGCCTCCCTACCGCAGCTAGGAGCTGGCTGTGCTCCTTTCCATGGTTAATTATAGCGGTGTCAGTGGGGAGGAGGGTGAAGAGGGTATGGAGGTAGGTAGGTAGAGGCAGAGGGTACAGAGCTGGATAGAGAACGTGAGAGACAGGTGGTAAAAGTGGAGAGAGAGACATATAGAAAATTAGATGGTGTATTGTAGTTTTTGTGTCTAATACAAAGTCATCTTTGCTATTGAAAACTTTAAGAAATATCAGATGACATAAACCACAAAGACAGCATTATTGTAATTTGACATCTCAGGCAGTGCAGCAGAAATAGTTTCTTGCTTCTCCGGATCGGTTTCTAGGACACCACGCCTCGATCACCGTTTCGCTGACAATGCACTACAGCCAGAGAGCAGCTTCTTTGCCTCAGGTAGGTTGTTCAGACACATGCACTTAAAGATGCATGCAATGTATCCGGTAAGACAGCACCGCCAATCCTGCTCACTGCTTCTTCTACTTGAGGTGTGTAGTGACATGTAGCTGTCAGGTGTACTGGGGCCATGTGAAGCTCCCTCGTACAGGATGGGGTTTGATTCCCTGCGACCTAAGGATTCTCTTAGGTAACAGAGTTACAGGGCTTGGAGGCTCAGCGGAGCAGAACTGTGCACGGCACAGCATCATGATGTCAGAGCTCTAATCTCTCTGGGGGGATTGGCGGATGGACGCTTGTCAGAAAACATTTGATGCTACCCTGGATGAAAGCAGTTGGAGGCAGAGTCGGAGCTGTGCTGAGCTCCCTGCTTTTGTTTTCATGTTGTGTTTGTGGGTCTTTTGGAGTGAGATTGCTGCCATATTCCAGCATGGGAAGAGAGGCTGAGGAGTCTGGCTAAGGAGAAGGTTCGACTAATACCCCAACAGAGAAGCTGGCTCTGTCTTTGTCTCCTATTCTCTCTGACTTTCATACAATCACAAACGCACACTCGGAGTCCAGATTGGGGCTCAGGCCCTGAGCCTTAGCCTCTCATCTTACCATTGCCGCAAGCACAAGGGGAGTTAGCGGGCATCCTGCGCCAACCTTATAGGAGGCACATCATGCTTTCAGTGGACCACAAAGGATTTATATATCAGGTAGGTTACTCTGATCTTGCATTCAAATGATTCAAGCTGTAAGAGGGTGAGCATGTAATTGATGTTCCTGCAGTTCAAATGTAGTAGTTAGATTAAAATAGTTAGCTACCACTGAGTTTAGCCGTTTTTGGCAACATGCAGAAATGTACATTTATTAACAAGTATAAGACTGATTTGGATGCACTGTTGTTGTGACATTGAGATTAAACCGTAGATACAGTAGATGAGGAAAATTAGCTGGAAAAAGCTTGCATGTAATCTTACGTTTTTTCCTAACTGCATAATGTTAATGCATGTATAGTTGATAGGCTGTGGGAGGCTTGCCTCCTGTGCTGCAGAGAGGGACAGTTATCCTGATGTGCATGCGAAAGGTCCCGGGGAGGTTGGCTGACAGATGGGACTGTCATTCTGGGGCGAGAGAGGAGCTTATACCCGCTGCACTGACCCTGGTGATCTCTGACGGAGAAACGGGCAAAAAAAAAAAAAAAAAAAGCCAGGAACTTTGGATTTGTTTGAGTATTTTGTCACGTACATTGATTCGTTCTGGTGTTTTTGTGCCTTTAGGACATGCAGAAAGTTGTCCTACCTGCTAGTTCAAATCCAAGAAGCTATCAAAAATCTGAAACCACCTTGCTGTTTCTGGAGGGCAGTGTTATCACTTCTCCGACAAGGTTAGAAAGAAGTGATGATGAAGAGATATTCCCAGTGTACTTAGCATATTCTTCCCTGCGATGCAGCTGATGCTGATCCTCCTGCCATTGCCACGGTAACCATGGCCATCTGTAGGGATGAAATCCATGACAACAAAAGCGGTCAGCCAATTGCAGGGCTTGTACAGCTGCTGATAATCCATCTCCTCTCTTAGCTAGCTACAAGCTATAGACTCACGCTGGCTCTTAGCACATGCAGAACGTCCACTAAAGCAGATTGAAAGTAAATAGACAGGTTTACATGAAGTCTTATGGGTTTTGCATGCAACGCCTTACTTTGCACAGCAGCTGGATTCTTAATTTCACATGAGAATCACAGGATGACATATCTTGTCTGGCTTCAAGTAATGCATTTGTGTCTGAACTCCAGCTTACTGAATCAATCTCTGTCTGGTGAGAAGCTATGGGCGTGGTTTAGGTGATAGATAGATGGATGGTTCATCCAATCACCTGCCAGATATTTTTGAAAATGCCTCCCTTTTTCCAAACAATTTCCATCACGGCTCCTGTGGTTGGTTGGTTCTGTGTAACGAACCATCTGGCACATCAGGTGATGAAACACCACCTGCGTGACTATTTTCTGGCCCTACTGTGGAGAATGTATGCAACTTACTACATCTGATAGGATTTTTAGAGTATGCCCTCTGGCCTGGATCTCAAGGTATAGGTGTGTAAACATTCATCATCCCTGCTGTTGTGAAAGCCTCAGGAGAGATCTCTATAGAACATAGAAATGAGGTCACATATCTGCTTCCCTGAGCGCGGTGTGATAATGCACATAGATTCCTGGAAAGGAGCTTGTGAGAATCAATAGGTCTGTGATTTATACAGGCCAAGAAAATGGAATATAATCTCCCAGACAAATCTGGTGTTGACACTTGAAGACATCCTCTGTTGTTTTATAACTAGTTACGTATGAAAGATAACATCACTGTAGTTAATATGCCCAGCGAGTGTTTTTTTTTCTGTTACGTCTTGTGTTTTCATTCCATTGCCCTGGTAGAATTCTCACTCTATGAAAATAATTGCAGTGTTGAGTGCACGCTCTTGAGATCTACAGCACATATACGTTATTTACACACGCAGTATTGTATTGGTAGGGGACCCCTTTAACTCTTACACCGCTGATTGGCATGCTCGCAGTTGGCAACAGCTCGCTTTCCGTCGCTCGTCGCTACAGTGCATTCATCAGCAGATAAAGAAAGAGACCGGAGATGTTACATTGTAGTGGACTCAACCATTTCAAGCATCAGCCATGTAACTTCTGGAATGAATCTAGCGGTTAAGAATTACTTGTATACTCTAGCATTGCTAAGGGGACGCAACTATGTCACGGCAGGTATGTTGCTCAGAACCCAAAGAAACGCCGTGTTGAGTGTGAAGTTGTGTAGATGAGTGGTTCTCCAGAAAGCTGCAAGCAGCAAAGATCAAAGGCCACTCAATCTGCTCGTTCTGAACAGGCAAATCTCAATATCAATCCAACACATTTGTTCATACTGATGCCACAGGAACATTTGATTGCTAAAAAGGTAATTACGCAATTTAGTATTGCTGTTGAACAAAGTTAAGAGACTGACGATAGGTTCGAAAGAGTGGTCAAAATCGAAGCAGCAGAGGCCGATGTATCCTGACTTTTAGTCCCTGTAATGTGTCAAACTCAAAACACTGGATTTCTGGTTGGCGAAGCTTGAGCACAGGTAGCAAAGATGGGGAGTGACAGAATAGGGGATGTGATTGGGTGGTAGGGAGGATGTAAATTTGCCCCAGACACTTCTACTACTGTATTTTTTTTTTTTTCTACTGCTACTAGCACGCGCTCAATCTTTCAGACTTCATACTGTCCATACTGCTGACAGTTGATTACTGGGTGGGGTTTGAGGTGTGGATGTAGGGAGTGTACGCAGATGTTTCCTTGAAATTTGGGAACGAGGGTGTCAGGGTACTTAAAAGATTTTTGACATGTTTCTTTGGAGGATGTAGGGAACAGAATTACCAAATATTCTCTGGAAAAAGGAATATAACTTCTGTTGTAATAAACACTGTAAAACGGACCAGTATCACTTAAAATGACTGTTAATGTAATTTACTAACTTCAGTTTTCTCAACAGCATAATCTTTAGCTTCTGCCCACCATTAGCAGCACACAAGACATCATTTATAGATCTGCAATTTTATGTTTCTTTCAGCTTTGGAGTCTCTCCTCATATTTATGTGCAGAGACTTTTTGTTTCTATCAAATAACCAGGTCTTTTCTAACACAGTTGTTCATCTGTTGGACTGATATTTAAGCTGAAGATGTGCTTTAACTGTGATTCTTGTAACATTATCTATGAACTCTGCTAGACCATCACTGCCTCCTAAGTGCCCACTTATTTTACACTCCGCACCTCCAGTTTGTAATACAGGCTTTCTGTTAAAAATTCTAAACAACATAAATCTGATGACATCGTAAGGGTTGTGTTATCACTGGTAAAGTGCTCCTTTACATGAAAATGCCGTTGATGGTCATTTAAAAGTACCCTCCAGCAATTCGTGCATTCATACAAACCTCAATCAACAAAGTCAGTCTTCTATTGATTGTCACTACAGTAGCTCCGGGCTGTACACTGCCATGACAAGCTGAATTACACTCGCTCACTGGTTTTCAGCTGTGGCAGGGTGCTCTACATGTGAACGAATGCTGACTGTGCCCCCTCCCCTGTGCTGATAACTGTCAGAGAGGTCAGAGTCAGGAGGAAACTGGAGCACATTTTTAGAGGAGCTTTGGAGATGTGACTGTAAGATGCAGTAAGATGATTCTTGTTAGAGGGTTCTGTTTTTGGAACAGGATGTTCAGAAAGCATCCTCTAAGTTTAAGCGCACATTTCATGTCACTTTCACCGCTGGCTGGTTTTATTTTTGGACTTTATCAGTTGAAAATACACCACAAGATGTTGTGTATTGGATAGAGTTTTAAGTTTTTTTTTTTGTCATCCTTTGTTCCATGTCAGGTTAATGCATATCAGTAGCTGTAACTGCAGCAGTTTGGATTATTGTTCAGTCGGTGTATGTGCAGGTGTGTATTTGTAAAAAGACACATAGTTCTGTTCAATTTTTTTTCTAGTTCCTGCTTTCGTACGATAGTCCGTTCTTTTTCTGCTCACCAGTGGTCACCAGATGTGTTCACAAAAGCCCGGGCGGTGGCTGCCTGGTGATCCAAAGGATACGCTGGCTTTTTTTTGGCCCTTTCAGGTCAATCACTCGATCCTCCTCAGGCATTAACAATGTCGGGCATGAAACTCATTAGGAAGAGTGGTTGGGACACAGACCGCACATGTAGCAGCCGGAGGAGTGGAATCAGGTGTTGAGAGGTCGGCCTTCCTTGTATAGAATTTAACTGGATAACCTTTCTTATTCTTTATTTAACTTTTATTTTACCAGGAAGATTCCCATTTAGATTCAGAATTTCTTTTTACAAGCGAGACCTCTGTCTGTAAATGTTTTCTAAAGTGCAGATTGATTACAATGTTTGCGTTAAGTGCAATTGGTAGTTAGTGAAATCAGTGCTTTTTGCAGTTCCCCCACATACGTACATCCGGCTTGTTTAAGACAATGACAAATAATAAATAAACCTGTGGGAAACTTGTGCGTGGCCCCACCTGCTGTTACTGAGTTACCTGGAAATGTGCAACTCTAGATCCAGTACCTCCAGAGACCCCTATGCTTCAGAGGGGAACACTGGTGGTAACCATTTTTTGGTAATAATTCCTTTTATTTAAAATGCTTTTTTTTTTTTTTTTTTTTACCTTTTTATTTATTCAGGGAAGGTTCACTGAGAGGAAGCCTCTCTTTTTCAGGAACGCCCTGATCATATTCACAGTTTTCAGGTTTCAGGTTTTGTTGTGCACACAGCAATAGAACATGGAGGAAGATTAGCTTGTTTAATTTAAAGTCAATAAAGTAAGTTTAATGCCCCCAAAATGTATATTCTCAATCAGCTTCTTACTATGGGGTCTTACATGATCTCACAATTTTCTGCCAAATGGTCATTGCACATGAGATTTCTGTATTTATTTTTTTTTTCTCTTAACATTTTTAAAACTGGTTTGAAGTGTGAGGGGCTCCGCTGGAAAAAGGTGATGTCACACATACTGTACCTCCGTGGAGCAATCAGGATTTAGCAATGTTGACAGTTATGGGGTTGTTTTGTCACTACCAATCACTGATGGAACCGCTACCGCCTACAGTAGTCGTGATAAAACAGATAAACGGAGTATTTGATAAACTCTTAAATACCCACCTGTTTTATCTTTGATTGTTGCTTATTTAGTTATGCTTATGAAATACGCATAACATATATGAAATAATTTTAGGGTCTTTGTGACCATGAGTGACATGATAATGGCACATTGAATTTTCCTAAGATTCTCTTGAATCTGTCACTTTAAATGAATTATTAGGCATAATTGACATTGTAACCCTTGGTATAACAGGAGCAAGAGCAATATATTCATAACATTTGGTCAGTAATGTAAGTTGTGTATAATGGAACTTTGATCTAAATTTTGCTCACATTAGCTAACATTAGCCAGGCTATAGCAGCAAAACCTGAGCAAAAGTGTTCATTATTGTTTATTAATCCAACTTTTCATTTGTGAGAAGATTATGTTCTTCCTTATTTAAAAAAAAGTACCAAGTATTGCTTTAATCCATGCATTAATAGAAAATCCACATACAAGTTGCTCTCCTGAGCTTCTTACGAAGGAATTGCATGAATAAAACTAAAACCAAAAGCTAATTACCTACTGTAAGAATATCTATCCGTACAGGATATTGACTTTGAAGCTATACTGCATACATTGACCGACTCAAAATCTAGTGAAATCCAATGTCAATTCTTTCAAGGTCATGATGCTCCGCTTCCGATAGCTGCACAATTGCTTGCACTGTGCGCGCATATAGGACATGAACACACACGCACTCTTAACACAGTGGGACATTAGAACATCCTCTGGTCCTCGGTTCGTGTCCAGGCCTGAAGCCTTTTGCTCCTCTTCCCCTGTGTGTAGTGTGTAGCTTAATCATCCACACTGCTCCGCCCCATCACACCACTGCCTGCAGAGGAACTGTGACCATTAGCAGGCCTATGCGTGATGTGTGTACAGTACAAGTGCAGCCTGCATTGTGCATGCTGCTGATATAATTACTGTGTGTAGGAATATGTACACAGAAATAAATCTAATGAGTGAAGAAAACAGGCTTATGATCAAAAAAAGCTTCATGGTGACCAAATGGCAACATGGCATGAATGTATATTATGTCTACATTTGTTTATTCATCATGCTGGTCACATGTCTACCCCTCCTCCACCTCTCTCTCATCCAGACTCCCCTGGAGTCTAGGTCACGTGCTCTCTGCTCCCGTTCTCCCTGAAGCCTTCAGCGGGCCAACCGAGAAACTGCTGATTTATTTCTCTCCACCGCGCAAGGCCGTCTATCACTGATCCCGTAAAGGCTGGCAGATTAATCTCAACCTAGATTGGTGAGAAGGGATGCTGCTATCTGGGCTGGTCTGGGGTCTGCATCATGAGGTAGAGAAACCAATGTCTATAAATAGTAGCAGGCACCCGCAGGCAGGAGAATCTGGCTCATCTGCCATAGTAAGCAGGGTAAAGCTTTGTTTGGGACAGAGAGGGGCATGATATCACGCTTGGATATATCAGTCATTATTTCAAATAAACTATATAACAAACTAAAAAGGATGTGTATTTATTTCTTTCAAAAAACACTATTTTGACCTTTTTTTTGTTTTTTAGGAACATGACCAAGATCATCAGATCAACTACTACTTAACTTGAGTCTATGATGCACCTGCAGGCATGGCAAAGAGTGATCAGCCTAGATATGTGGTTGACTTGCTACAGTATTCTGGTCTCTTTACTCTAGGAGTACCCAGCTAGCATTCCCAGGTTTCTCAAATGTTTACTCACTGCATTGCACTGCATTAGTTGACCACAAGCTTGACCTCTTAAATTTCTAACTATTTACAGTGAAATGCGGCTGCACGGTTTCTTTTCAGCAGTGGGGAAAATTCAGTTAGATATGTTAGTCTGCTTGTCACATACTGTACTGTACAGTGGTGTAGTGACGGGCAGGGGAGACATTAGACATGTGTTAGATAGACAGGAGGTTACACACAGTCTGATTCAATACAACCCTGTCTCTTAAAAATGACGTGCCTACTAAACTGCATTCTGAATTATGTTTCGAGGGAAATGCATTTTCTCACAGATAATGGTGCCAGGTTAACACGTGGTTAACGTTGTGAATTGAAACAAAACTACTTGGTTAAGTTTAGGAAAAGCTCACGATTTGGTTTAAAACAAGTACCTTTTTGTTAAGTAACTTTAGTTACACACGTAATTTAAGTACAATAGGCACGCAAAGTCATGTGCCTAAGTTAAAATAATTCAACTTAAACTTTTGGCTTTACATCCATCCACTGTGACATCCTCCCTACGCAGACTTTGATTAGAAACTTATTCGAGATACTTCAAATACAAACTAATCCGGGAGAAGTTATAAATAAATTAAACTTGTATGGGGAACCATGGGGCTATTCAATATAATACAGTATGCAATATAAACAGTGGGTTTAAAATCCTCCTCCTCTTGCCATCTGGTGATAATCATGCTGGGGCTTTGAATTGCATACTAGCTGTGTGTAGTTTTCATGGGTCGGGGACAGGGAGACGGTGTGTAACGGAGACTGACCGTTTCCCTGGGGACCTGCAAGCCAAACCCCTGCTCCTCTTCCAGGCTAGTCACAAAGACTCACATCTTTGCTGCACCATGAGGGCAAAAAGGAAGAAATGTATTAATTAATAGGTGAGTTTGCCACGTCTTTATTTAGTCATTTTGGTCACGCTGGCATTGGGCTATTACCTCTCCGTCTTGAGTGCTGATTATGTCTGTGATTCCTCTCACAGTAGGCAGATGGATTGGATCAGAGTGAATTGGAATGCGGAGGCATGGACAATGACAAAATGAACACATTAAGATGTCACAGTATTTCAGATTACCCTCAGGGGAAATCTAGGGAAGTCTGTCTACAGGGATTCTCATCTAGGCCTGTGTTCTTGCATTTCTGAGAGTACTTGCTCTGATAATGTCCCTCTATACAGTAAGCCCATCATGTCAGCTCTCAGCATCTGTCCACACACTGATTTGATGCTTTTGCTCGTTTCTCGTGTGTGTGTGTGTGTGTGTGTGTGTGTGTGTGTGTGTGTGTGTGTGTGTGTGTGTGTGTGTGTGTGTGTGTGTGTGTGTGTGTGTGTGTGTGTGTGTGTGCGTATGTACGTGTTTTACAGCCAGTTTTCTTGCTTAATCTCCCAGGATCAGAGATTGATGATCAGCTACAGTACCTTTAGCCTGTCACAATACAGTATACCACATGCCTCTGTGTTGGTTATTACTTGCTGTAGTTATTCACAGTATAGTGTAGCCCTCAGTTTTTAAAAAGCAGGACATTTACATTTCTGTTAATTACATTCTTTAGATGTATTTGTTGTAGCAAAAAGGTTACAGATGCAGATATTTGACAGAAAAATGCTGATGGTTTTATTTGATCACGTCTAAAGACAAGTTTACCACAAGGGCCAGATACAGCCTTCAATATACTAACCCCAACCAGTGACATCATAAAGTCAAAGGCACAGCGGAGTTAATTTTAAACAATTTAACATTAGAAAGAAAGTTGAAATAAAACTACATCATCTATGGACATTTTGATGGCAACATGCAACTTGTAAACGATGCCTCGTAGGGGCTCTGTCCCACCAGAAAGTGGCACAGCTCCTGGTCTATAGGGCTAGTTGGTGAACTGCTGTAGCTGATGAGCTGAAAGCTAACATGCTAGGAAGCTGGGAGCATGCAAGTGCTCATAAGTCTAGTTTCATTTTCAAAATGGATGTTGATTGTTATAATTATTGGGGATAACCTCAAGGGTGACGTCACTGATTGTACGTAGCCACAACCAAAAAGAGAGGTCAAAATGTTAGTGGTAAAATGTTATATTTGAGTTTGGTCATCCTCATCAGAAAAGCATCTGATGTGCATTCACCCGATAACTCCTGCTGATTGCAAATGATGCATTAAGTTAGCTGGATTTTTGTTAATATTGTTTTGTATATTTATTACCAACAAACATTTGCTTCCTACTTTCAAATAGCATGTTGTTGTACCTGGTCCATTAAAATGACGTGGATTTTTGACCTACTGTACTTCATAATGTCATCTGAAGGGAAGGACATCCTTGTCAGACTACACAGGAAAGCTGTGTAAAAGATAAATAAAAAGGGTTTACAAGGAATCTAACACACTGTTCAGCACTGTACTTCAGACAGTGATTTCTACATTCAAAGTAAATGCCCGGCCCCAAGACCACTTGGCTTGGGCAGACTCTCTTACTGTAATCTTTTTTTAAGCTTACTTAAGGGAGATGTCTAAATGTGGATTTGTCCAAAACTTTTTGGTTTTGCTTATTGTTCTGCCAACTCTGTTTGAGCTTTGCTGTGCAAAATATTATTTTACATGTTGGTTGTAATGTAGACTTTTGATTGGCAGTAGGTCAGATAAACAAGTAACAGTGATTAACATGTAAGCAAGATACAGTAGGTAAGCGGCATGTAAATACCAGCAAGGTACCCATCAGTGGCTAGTGTGTTGAGAACAAGGCAACTTAGGCAATGTGAAAAATAACTGCTATGACCTAATGCAGGACACACTCAGGACCTGCAGCACATTCATGGTGGACGTCTAGAGGGCAGAGAGCACAATGATCTAAATGATACACGCACATAGGCGGAGACTGGAGGGAGACGGTCAGGAGAGTTCATCAGAAGTTGATGGAGGAAAACGTTTTGTCTTGTTCATGGCCCGGAGGTGTTGGTGTGCAGCTCCCTGGGCAGAAGGTATTAAATTTGATAGGAACAACCACAGGATGCCATCTCTCTCTATACCAAGGCTAAAACTGTCAATATCCCGGTCCACTGGCTTAAATGATCATGACTGGACACATGCAGCCTCATGTTATTGCTAAACCCTCAATGTTTATAAGGGTTGGTTTACAGTGACCCATATTTTGAGTTAAGTGTTGATTGAAGAATAGTTGGTCCACTCATTGAGCTGATGTGGCTTGAGGGCATCTGTTCAAAACAACCAAAATAGGCTAAAATAACTGATTGGTGCAGACACTCTGGCACGCAGTTGTGATTTTATACAGTATCGGAGCTGACAATTTTGCTTTGCAGTAGTTTTTGTGTGAACATTTTTGTTTTACATGGACTGTCCCAGGATCAGATGATGTTTCAAACAATTGAAAACCCCCATGAATAACAAGCCAGTGTTTTTTATTAAATATTAAAAATGGAGTAAGCATACAAAGACCCGTCCCTCTTTCATTTTACTAGGTCAGAGCTATTTATAGCATGGAGTAATCAGAAAAACACTATGTTGCATCCATTAGCACCAGTCATTGTTCTTTCCACTAGACGCATCTAGCATGCTGTTGCTCTAGTTTTAAAAATAATTTGTCTTATCAGAGGTGTGGGCGGTGGAACATTTACGTGATTTAAGACTTACGCGCTATGATGCATTCTTGTGAGAAACCGTGACTCAAAAACTGTGATCTGGCATTCGGCAGATGAGTGTCACTTTTTTACAAATTTAAGATTGGAGGCCATGGTGACAGTAGGTGGAAGTTGCCGTTCCTCTGTGTGTGTTTTCATTTCTGGACACACATTCCCACTTGGCTGGGGGTGGGGATCTCTTGCGTAATAACTTATAGCATTTGGATGAAATATGGATTTTCTTTTTTTTACATTAATTATTAACACTGATTAAGTGTACTGGTATCATGTGTCAACTCATGTTAACCTTTGTGCGCTTCATATCTTATTGAATGTGTGTGGCTCTGAATTGGAGTATAATATTAAAATGTTGGTGTTGCATGCAAATTGTTCATACTCCTTATCTACGTGTGTGTCTTTCAGAGAACTGATGAGGAGGCAGTGGTGGACCGTGGGGGCACACGCTCCATGCTCAACACCAACTTTGAGAAGGAAGAACTGGAAGGTAACACCATGAGTGATCATTAACATTTGCATTACACTATTGAGACACACTTTAGTGGAGAAGATAACAGAAAATGGGCACTCTGGTGATTTTGCACTTAGGACTTGCAAGTAATGCATTATGGAGTGCCCCTTCAAATAAACACATATACATTTCTTTTTTCTTTTACAAAAAGCTTTTATTCTTTGTATCGTTGAGCCCAATTTGTCAGGTGTACTTTTTTCCCCCTCCAGCTTAATTGATGGGATCATACAAAAAATAGTCAGCCAAGCAATAGAGTTTTAGAGTTTGATAGCAGTAAACTTGTCTAACACAGCAGAGCTTACTGATGGCAAACCTGTCCCTCCACCTGTCTAAATCATTACAAATGGATATTAGGTTTTGATGCAAGTCCTGCAGCATCAAAGAACAAGGCCTTTATTCTCTGCACGTGTTTGCATCTGCTTTTTCATCCCTCATAAAAGAGACAGGGATGCCAATTTCTATACACAGCATCCTGAATTGACAGAACCTGTTCCATAAAACAGGTTTACTGAGTTTTTAACTTAGCGGAGTAAAACCAGAATTACTCTCAAATCTAAAACATAAACTAAAAAAAACATATGGTCAAGGGTTTAGGCTACTTATCCAGGTTATGGGGATTCTTATATGAATAGAAAAATGCATAGAAAGTTTTTTTTAAACTAGAGAAAAAAAGATGAAAATAAAGTCGTAGTCAATGACAATTATTTAAACATAAATGCAGACAAAGGATAAGCAACAAAAAATGAATATTACAGATACAAGGATAATTTAAAGCCTTTTATTAACGGCAGTTTCATGTTTCAAGTTTGTGCATACTGTGTGTTCTTGATAGATTAAAAAAAGCAAACCGATTACCTGAGTTCTTTTAGAAACCTAATAAATCCCAAAAGAGAAGCCGAAGTAGACGAGGCCAGCTGAGGGAAAGTGGGGACAATAACTTAAAATTCTCTAGAAAATAACTCCAGGAGAGTGCTGAAGGTCACACATGTATCATTGATGATGTATAAAACTTGTTCATTAGTGGGAACGTTTTATTTTTGCCAGCCAGACCACTGCATTTTTATGCAAGTCAAAAAAGTATAGGATGGGAGAAAGGAGAGAATAAAACAATACATCTAAAGAATTGGTTCCCCCTTCAGTATTTGTGTTGCCAGGCAACGTTCACCGAGGCCGCCGGCAAATATGTCACTGTTCTGAAACTGCCGGTGAGATGGGGCTTTCATCTCAAGGACCCTCATCCTGGTATGATGGGTGCCATAATGACTAGCTCTCTGTCTAATGCTGTGGTAACGCTGATGCTGCGTCCGCACCACGCAGGAGCTGGAGGTCCTCTGAAGTTATCTCGCTCATACAGTGCTCAGCATAAGTGAATACACCCATGCTAAAGTTGACTAAAAAGAGGAATAAAAAACATTATCTTTTGGAAATTGATCTTAATGCCTTAATTAAAAAAATTAGGAAAAGTCCAATTTTAAGGACACTAATTTTCTTAGAGTAGGTCTAGAGTGTGGTATAGACCTACTCTATCTGTAAAGTGTCTCGAGATAACTCGTGTTATGATTTGATACTATAAATAAAATTGAATTGAATTAAGGCATTAAGATCAATTTCCAAAAGATTTTTTTTTTTTTTTTTTTTTTATTCCTCTTTTTAGTCGACTTTAGCATGGGTGTATTCACTTATGCTTAGCACTGTAAATACAGCCCCCTGTCAGCCCCAACACTCAACTACTTCCTCACTCTCATAGTCTGCGTTTCAATAGTGGTTCATCACGCCCTCGTTCACTTCCCCTAAGCACTTGCCCTCGGGGGAATCCCCTCCGCCATCTTAAGTGTCATTCCAATTGTCTGAAAAACCAAAGTGAACTTGGTGAGATCGACCCTTGGAGGGCTGAGGGAGCGAGTGAACAACAATGGTCGCTCCAGAGGTGGATATCACCCACAATGCATTGCAGTTATGAATTTGGTGAAAGAAAATACATCCATGGTTAGGTGGCAGTAATGTACAACCGCTAAAACGCCTGTTGCTGACCACCAAAGGAGAAGATGAATAAAACGTTTTAGTTTCCTCGTTAACAGCTTGATTTTTTTACTGAAACATGTAATATAACTAATGTCAAATAATATTGACTTTATACGTTTAATTTACTAGATGTATGCGTCATTTCTTTATTTCCAATATTATCTGTAAAAGCATGGAAGAAATTACAAATTGTTAAATTAATGATTAATCATGACACAGATCACAAATTTCAAAATCTGAAACTCATGCAGCTGATTACCAAGCCTCATTGAAATGAGTCTGCAGGGATTTAGGATGTCTAAAAAGCAGTAATAATACTTTTTATAAATATTTGTATTGCGCCTTTCATACAAGAAATAGGCCTACTGTACAATAAGGAAATTACATGACATAAGCAGACATAGAATGAACATTCATGAAAAACGGGGATAGAATGCAATAATAATATAAAATAAGATGGATAATAAAATGCACCTGGGCTGAAGTGAAGAAGGGCAGGTGTGTTTCACTCCTCCGCTCCTGCTTGTTAAAAAACGAATGAAACGCAGCCATACACTTAGGTTTGGGGTTAAAGGAAAAGGTTAGCATGACGCCTGTTTCCATTGGGATTCTGTGGGATTTAAAGACCCAATCCTAGATTGGTTTACATGTTAGTTTGAATTATTTAAGTTAAGTAAGACATGGCGGCAAGAGATTTAAATAATAAGTCTGGTGATATTTTATATTGTTACTGTTTACAAATCCAATGAAAAAAAAAAAAAAAAAAAAATCACACTTGCAAGTGTTGTATCATTGTCTGTGAAGCCAAAGCTTTATTATATAATATAAAATGTCCAATATAACAATTTCATATTCTATAGCATATAGAATATTTCTAGTTGAAAAGTCTTTGGTTTGATCATTTCACTCAGCTTTAATGAAGCATTACAAGCAGATAGCATAAAATGCTTTATCCAGCTTCTAAGTTACTTTAGTACATTTGATTGGGTGACAGGTTCCTTTTTATTACCACTAGTGCAGTGCCTGTTCAAAACGGGTCGATTGCTTGGTTCCCATTATGTTTTTTTGTATTTTTGCACTGCTGAAATCATGCATTATATAACCGTGACATCATCTATAAAAATCACCAAACCCATAAGTTAAAGACAACCGGTGTTCTGTCAGTTCTAAACTGATCACACAGAGAAGTTAGAAGCGATAGACTGTCTTTCTTACTTTTCCTTCTGCACATCGCACAGACCCTGTCTGCAGTACTACATGACGCACCCACTACGTGTTGCGCCAGTCGGCTCGCTGCTGCACCTCTGTCACTGAACAGAAGTGACAGAGAGGTGACTGGCGGCCGCAACAGAGAGAGACCTTGCGGGACAATACTGGCGTCTCTCTTCTACAGAAAGTTTCTGGATTTGTCACTTTTTTGATTCTGCCTCCGCTGCTGTACAGAGGCTCGTAGGATCTCCGTTGTTAGCAGAGCAGGTGAACTGCAAGCAGCTGTGTAGGGATGTAGCAACTCTCCGCCCCTGCTGCTGTACTACACACACACACACACACACACACACACACACACACACACACACACACACACACACACACACACACACACACACACACACACACAAGTTTAGTTTGACTCAATCCCACATACTGTACACCATCCTGCTGCTCCAAATACTCACTAGAGCACCTAATGTGGATTAATCCACCGCTGAAAATAGTCCCCAACAAATACACCATTCCCCCCAGTTTCAGTAACTCTTGTTATAAAATACAGTAGCCAGCTGTTTTAGGAACAACCAATAAGTTTGGGGCTGAGAGCCACATACAGGAAACAAGTATTGAAATAAGGAATGACACGTTGTTGTTTTTGGTCTTTTCATAGGATTTGTTGACATTGAAAACATGTAGAATATTGCCAGACATATCCTTTAAATCTAAAAAGTAGTGCTGTCAAACAATTAAAATATTTAATCGCATTAATGTCATAGTTTTTTTTTTTTTTTTTTTTGCTCTTGCTCTTCAACATGGAAAAGTGGATTGCTTGCTTTGTGCAAATGTTTTTTTTTATTGAAAACATTGGCATATACTGTGTTCAATTTCACACTAACATTCTCACTTGGACCCATTTAGCTATGGCTGCAGTAGGTTTGTTCTTAGTTGTGGTATCCATGTGCTTCTGTCTGAAGTCATCCATTGTCGCCTGGCTTTGACGAGAGGGCGGAAAATTCTCATCAGCTGTGTGCTTGGCCATCAAGTGGTATTTCAGACTGGAGGTGCTGCGAGGATAGCTCAGTTCACAACGACAAAACACACAGATCACTTTGGTCTTGTCAATGGAACTACTCTTTGGCCGGCTCGCAAGCCAAAACAAGTGTGTGCAGCGTGCCTGTTGTTTTGTTTCCGGTCTAGCTAGATCTGGTGTGGTGTTGTAGTTTTTCTAACGTTACTAGCATGTGAAAACAACTACAAAGTTTTCTAGGCCAAAAAGAACGTTAATCTCGAGGTAAAAAAAATGTACGCCATTTAAAATGGGTTTGCGTTAACTCCGTTAACGCGTTGAACTGACAGCACTACTAAAAGTAAACAAAATAGAGGCAAATTACATAATTTGTTTTCCTTAACTGCATTAGTCAGAGTAGCTTTTATCATAGCCACGAAATCAATTCCAGAAATCACTATATTAGTATTGTGTGATATTGGAATAGAAATGTTGTGTGGGCAACATGGTAATACATTTTACTTTACAAACCAACAAGCAGGAGGAGTCCTAGCCCAGTAACTGCAACTATGAGAATTAATTAAGAACAGCGGTTGTGCTGCAACGTCAGAGCCACACAGCCAGAGCCAGTTGTGTGAAAAGAATGCACAACCCCCAGCCAATCAGAACCGCTGCATTCTGTGACCATGTAAAGCAGTGCATACATGAATACACACACAAAGACTTAAGGATATGGAACACAGAAACTCGACAGAGGAAAAGAGAGACATATTATGTATGACATCAGCATTAGTTCAGGCCTGGAGGAGGAGAGCTATTTAAGTCCTCCACTCATGAGTCTTGACTCATGAACTTTAAAGCTTTAGTGCTTCGTTCTTATGTTTTCCTCAGATACCTTATTGTTCCTGTCTGCTGGAATGTGCCTTTTTTATTGTGGAAAATATGCTTCATTTGCAAAGTCAGTCTTTCATCTGCTTTTGACCTACCTAATTTACACAATGCTAAAAGCAATTCTCTGGATGAATTGGTAGAAGCTCTGACAGAGTAAAATACACTCTCAAACTGACATTTTGACATACAGTTAGTTTACCCATAATGTTCTCGGAGACCTCACTTAACCTGGATTCCTGTTGATGGAAGCTATTGAGTGAGTTGCTCTTTTCAAATGCTGTGATGTCAGTGTGCTCTTAGGTGATTCATGTTATGTCTGTGCATTGCTTAAATCTGATTAGTGTGCTATGATGTGATTAGTCATGTCTCCAAGCAAGCAAAAACAATTTAAGGTATCCACGTGGGATATTCTCCCCTCAGACTAAAAGAAAAGATACACAGTAAGTCTGACAGTAATAAACCGAATAAGCTCCTTTTTTATTTATGAACCTGCACACATGGTGTAACTTGAGCTAGGATTAAACTTTGACAGCAAAAAGGGTTCCCCAAAGTTTTTCTATAATAGACCCAAGGGCTAAGGTTTGGTTTCAGAGGTGAACGGGACACAATTGATAAATTGTTGTATACAAATGTTTAACAAAAACGAAAACTTTACACTCAATAAAATAAGAGCTCTGTCTTTTACTTTATCTTTGATTGATGATCAGTTCTTGCGTCTTTTTTTAGGAGAATGATCTATAAATAAAAACTGCTACATATTCAAAAATGCACAGGAGTTGGGGGGGACTTTTTTCAGCCCTGAGTAGTGTCTGCAGTCTACTCACAAGCTACATTTAGCCACAACAACCTCCATCAAAGTATGGCAGCTTGGATGGAAAAAGAGAATGGGGACATCACCAGCACCTTGCCTTTGATTAGATTACTGTTCAATAAATATCTAGGAATATTGTTGTAACTTGGTATAAAGTGATTGAATGGCCTGTACTATAGCAGTGAAGAGAGCTTAATGTATTAACGGTCATCCCTTTTGTAATCTGTCATTGTGCTTTCTTCATGGTAAAAAAAAGGATTAAGATGAAATGGGGAACCAATTTAATATCCTCTGATGGACCCCAGATTGTAGCGCTCAAGCATCAAATTGCCCTTAGTGTCACATTATGCTGGACACTGTGGTGCCTCTATATACGGCAGGAGAACAGGGTTTCTAATAGTCTTGTCTGTGTCTGGCCACCGAGCCGAGGCCCGGCGGGAAGGCCACAGCGGCCGGGCAGCTCGACCGCAATAAAGGAGGAGAAAGTCAGCTCACATTAACTTCACGTTGACCCTTTGAATGCACGCTCATAGACGCACAAATCAGAGACTGGCCCTGTGCTTACATTGGATAATATCAGAATCCCAGTCTCATAAGTTCTCATAAAAGGGTGGGAAAGATTAAACTAGTCTTGAGTTAAAAGGAGAGACGGAAAAAACTAAAGCGGTCTGCTGCATGTTGTCTCCAGGTCACCGCACACTCTACATTGGGGTTCACGTTCCTCTGGGCAGGAGGTCGCACCGACGTCACCGTCACCACGGACACAGACACAGGAAGAGGTCCAAGGAGAGGGACTCTACAGCTGATGATGGAAGAGAATCCCCCTCACACAGTAGGGCTTTAAAATGGATGGAAGCAAACTCCAGCAAGTTATGTGTACATTCCCAACCAGTTTCACCAGTGCACATCATGATCTAAATATTTCCTGTTGCATGCTTTCCCCCTCCTTTCTCTATGTCCACTTGTCCTCCGCCTGTCCTATTTGCTGCAGCAGACACACCAGCTCAGAGGGTGCAGTTTCTGTTGGGGACAGAGGATGGCGACGAGGAACACATCCCCCACGCCCTGTTCACCGAGCTGGACGAAATCTGCCTCAGGGAGGGTGAGGACGCCGAATGGAAAGAGACAGCCAGGTACAACACTGCAGTCGACCACATGGGCTGGGTCTGGACAGCTGTGCCATTTTTTAAAATTTTTTTTTTTTATATGTTGCACCTGAGAGTTTGATCCTGTCTGTGTCTGACTGCAAGCTTTTTTTAAAGGGCTGTTGTTATGGCGCCATAGCTACTGTATCAGGATGTCCACACTTTACTTAATTTCACGCCACACACTGTTTACCTTCATCACAACTTACAGCACTTATTAAAAAAAAAGTCCTATTATTGAGCCGCATGTCAAAAGCAAATGGGGGAAATGTTCTACAACAACCAAAATGCTGTGTAGGGATGGGGAATAATAAAAAAAAAAAAAGTTGTACTTCTGTCAAATACAAATGTGTCATGTGTTTTTAATGTGTGCAGGTGGCTTAAGTTTGAGGAGGATGTTGAGGATGGTGGTGAGCGGTGGAGTAAACCCTACGTAGCCACTCTGTCTCTACACAGTCTTTTCGAGCTTCGCAGCTGCATCATGAACGGCACTGTGATGCTGGACATGAGGGCCAACTCTCTGGAGGAGATCGCAGGTGAACACTGACAAATTTCCTGATGTCTTGTGTAGCTCAGTGGTTAAAACTAATATGACTGTGCCACATCTGAGCAAACAAATGATGTGAAGTCCTCCAAGGATCCATTCTCAGGCCTCTTCTTTTCAACATTTACTAGCTCAGCTAATGGAAGACATAAATAGATAACTAAATATTTTATCATTGTGCATATGTAACACATTTATTTAAAAAGACTCCTGATTTAGTATTGCACTTCTGCAACAATTGCCTTTTTTTTTTTTGAATTGTGATATAAAATTAAACTTGCCTTGCCTGTTACTGTTAACGAATATAGATTTTTTAAAGTTACTATTTCAAAGATTTGGAGGCCGGGTCAACAAGGCTGACTGTGTTTTAATGTTTATCTGATTGTAGGAAAAACTGTGCAGCTGAAGAGATCTGGTTTGGTGCGATTTAATCAGCAGCAGTGGGTCGCTTTTTGTCGGAATAATCAGCTTAGCTGTGGTGGCCGCCACGCAGGGATAAACACCATCAGGAGTGGCCTTTGTGAATTTAAAATGGACTTTTCAAAGAGTAATGCGGAAACCTATATTTGTGTGTTCCCTTGTGTGTACTTTTACTTTCATAGACATGGTTCTGGATCAGCACGAGTTGTCGGGCCCTGTAGGTCAGGATGCCAGGAGGAGGATCCGCGAGGCCCTGCTCAAACAGCACCACCACCAAAACCACAAGAAACTGGCCAACCGCATACCTATTGTACGCTCCTTTGCTGATATTGGCAAGAAGCAGTCTGAGCCTCATTCCATGGACAAGAATGGTGAGCAAATGGTCCACACACACACACACACACAGTCTTTATCACCCTGTAATATTCTCTGCTTTTCCCATGGTGATCATATATGTTGTATGTCAATATATACAGTATTTTTTAAATGTAATGTTGTAATCCTTTGCATGTTTTTTTTTCCCAAAGCGTGTCCATCTGTGACTTACTTTTTTACTGCTGTTTGTAATCTCATTTTCTCCTCTTGTTTGTGTTTCTCCATGTTTGTGTATGTTTGTTCTCATCTCCTGTATTTTGCATGTGCACGTGTGTCTTTCACCTAACCAGTAAATGGCCTCTATTATCAAACCCTAAAATCTCACAAGTGTTTGCCTGAGCTCCCCAAGAATACTCCACCCAGCAAAGCCTTTTCCTGTGTGGCATGGCCGCGGTGTGTGTGTTGCGCGTCATGTCTGTCCACCCCTCCATCACCTTTGAGCTCCTCCAGGAGCCGTGGCTACATGAACCCAGACACGCCCTTTGGCAATACCAACACCAAACGCCTTAGTGTTCTTCAAGCAGTTGCACAAGGCTACTGTCCCATCGCACATGAAGAAACAGAGCAGGAAATCTGCACAGGCAACCAGAGCGCCTAAGCTGATGCTAAACACTAAAAGCCTAGCGATAGTAGTAATATAATAAAAAGGAGCACATTAAAGTGGAGAGTATCATCATGAGAGGTTTGAAATGGGTTATGTGCAGTCAAGAAGAAATGGAAAACCTCTGCATTCTTAAACTCATGCATCTTTATGCACAGTCTCACAGTCGTGATGCTCCTCCAGCCTGTTTTATATTTAACTATTAAAAGTAAGGCAATACAAAAAAGTAAATGGTTTTAAGTATGCAGAAGTGTTTTGTACTTTCAAAGTCTTAGTCTTTGTCATTCTGCAGAAATTTATGTGGCCAAACAGGGCATGTGCAGTGTAACGGTTTCTATGATAATGCTTTCCACTTCTTGTTATTGTCAACATGTTTAATGACTAAAAACAGTAGATTTGTGAATCATGTTCTACCTTCATAACAGTGACTAATTACTAATGGTAGCTCCTAGCTTTAAATTCATGGTGTAACTTCATAACTCAAAATCTAATCTTCAGTTTGTTGCCTTTGGGTTTGTTATTCAACAATTGTTTTTGGAAATACGCTCTTCACTTTTTTGCAGAGTTATTTATGCCAACCCTATGTCTTTATGGTTGTGAAGCTGATTGGCTTAGCTTAGCATAAAGACTTGTAACAGGGAAACAGCTTGCTGTAATAAAATCTGCCTACAAGCACCTCAAAAGCTCACTAATTAACACGTTATATCTAGTTTAATCTGTATAGAAAGGTAAGTGTAAAATGACTATTTGGGGTTTGACAATGGATGTTATGTTCTGGAAAACTGGCTTCATTTTGAGAGTGGTATCGCTTTTTTACATCTAACTCTCCGCAGGTAAATACATGCATATCCCAAACTAATCCTTATGAAGCAATATTTCGACATTTTGGGTTAGATGAGAAGATTGGTATAATTGTCATGTCTCTACACTAAATATGAAGCTGCAGCCAATCTAATCACAAACACTAGAAACAGCGGGTAATGGCTAGTCTGGCTCTGTCTAATGGTGAGCTCTAGAAATGCTGGCTGAAGGATTTTGTTATAGAGCCAGGCTATCTGTTTCCAATCAGCTAACCTAAGCAACCACTGGCTTTACAGTAGCTTCATATTAAACCAGCAGCTATGAGAAGAGTATCAAGCTTCTCATCTTACTCTCTGCAAGAGAGCGTATAAGAGCATTTCCTTAAGTGTCAAATAATTGCTTTAGTGGTAGTAGCATCACTCCTTGACTGAATCAGTGAAACTGAGCAAGCCACATTTTTTTCTTTTTTTTTTAGCATTCCCTTCAAGAGCTGTGATTTGCTCAAACAGCTGAAACATGCATTCACATCACCAATTGCTTGAGATTTTAATTTAAAAGGCGCAATCTTTGACTTTGTTTCAGCAAAACTAAAACGAAAAACAACAAACATTTGAAATGAGCACCTATTTGTTAATACACTTACATTTGAACTGGAAGTTAAAGATTGTACCTCATTTAGTTTACACTTGATTTGGAAAGATTGCACTTAAAATCTACCTCAAACCACTATGTCCACTGAGCATTCTTTAGATCATTTTTATGCCAACTCACCAGGTACACTCTGAAAGAGGGTATAATATTATCTTTTGTCACTAGGGCTGAACCTTTTTTATCAAAGGTACAGCACCTACAACAAAAGGGTCCACTGTTGTATCATATTTTTCAGAGAATGTAACTGTACCCTCTAGTCACTCACTTGGGACCTTCGTCTTTGTGTGGGAAAGTAGTATTGTGATAGCCTGAGTCTCCGTGAAAATTGACATGTTGGTTTCCTGCTCTGCCTGACAGGCCAAACGGTCTCACCTCAGTCCCAGCCAGCTAACAATGAAGGCAAACAGGACGTCAGCCGAGAAAACAGTGCTGTCGACTTCAGCAAGGTGAGCAACCAGACCCACCACTGTTCCTGCTGTTTATCTACAGGCACTGATAGCTGGACACATAACTAGTGCTGTATATTTAACTAAGGTTGGGTTACGTGTGAAATGGTCACCATAAGCCTCTTGCCCTGGGAAACCGACTGGAATTGAACAGGAGTAAACCTTGTTTTCTTTTGTTGTGTGGACCATCAGAGTCAGATCCAGCCAGTATTTTGGATTTTTAATCAGATTATTTGCTGTAATAACCACTTTTAATCGGTCTACCTTTTTGTTGCTTTTGATAAAAGCAGAACAAAAAATTTATACTAATCTTTTGTCTAAAGATGCGGTGCTGTTGTGGTTTCTTTCTGCCTCACAGATTGACCTGCACTTCATGAAGAAGATCCCTCCTGGTGCTGAGGCATCGAACGTCCTGGTAGGGGAGCTGGAGTTCCTAGACCGCCCTGTGGTGGCCTTCGTTCGACTGGCTCCTGCTGTGCTGCTCAATGGTCTGGCTGAGGTTCCCATCACCACCAGGTTATACACAAAAAGCTGGAAAAGCCCCCTGCTTTTCTCTGCCTCTTTCTCTTTGTATTCTGTATCAAGTCTGGATAGATGAGCTGATAATGGATTTGACTTTTCCCCAAACCTGTTGTCCTTTGTGTTGCACAGGTTTCTTTTCATCCTGCTCGGCCCTCTGGGAAAAGGTCCACAGTATCATGAAATTGGCCGGTCTATTGCTACCCTGATGACTGATGAGGTGAGGCCTAAGTACAACATTATCGATGTTCAAATTATAGACATAGTAATGATGCTTGTAGGGTTGGAAGAAGCATTTAGATCCTTAGTAAAAGTAGTAACACATCAATGTGAATGTGCACCATCACAAACCTAAGACTGTTGACTTACTTGAGACTTGAAGGCTAATAGCTGATTAAACTAAAAAGTAGTTTTTGGAGCTCTGCCAAACTGTCATGAATAATAAATAACATAACCAGGATGCGCTCAATGTCTCCATAATCTAATGCACACTCTCACTTGCAGCTGCTGGTACCAGAATGAAATGAAAAAAACTCTAAATTCAGATGAGAGAAATTACCCTTCCATTATCAAATTCATTTGTCTATACACATAAATGAGTAGCTTAATCGTTTAATTTTAGTTTGTTTTTTAAGGTTATATATGGCATTAGGGTACTTTATGGATTAGAGAAATCCTCGTATAAATCAAAAGTCCACCTACCAGCTCTAGAGTTGCTTTTCTATAACTGACCTGCCCTTTGACCTCTGTTAAAAAGCAGGAGAAGCCTTTAGGGATCAGCAGAGTATGACATAAAAACAGTGACAGGATTTCCCACAGTGCAGCTATGAGCTAATGTTACTGACCGTCATCAGAGCCAGATGTTGCCTTTTTCTTTCGTTGGCAGCAGTCCTCTGGGATGGATGAAAACAGAAGTCTATGGATGTCGGCCTACTTTATCACACATGGGATTGAATTGTACCCATCCCCATGATGTGCTTTTCAGCCACCGTGTGCAAGAAATGTGTTCTGTATCCCAGTAAATACAGTGTGGTGTTCGGATTATTTCACATTTGTTCATGTTATCTATGGGAATAATCATCTGCCCAATAAACCTTTTAGGGCACTGGTATATGTAAATACATTCTGTAAATACATTTAAATGTACTCAGTGACTGAGCGTAATAGCAGAAAGCAGACTATTTAAAAAAAAAAAAAAAAAAGAACTCCCTTCATCTGCTCCACAGATTTTCCATGATGTTGCTTACAAGGCCAAAGACAGGAATGACCTGGTGGCAGGCATTGATGAGTTTCTGGACCAGGTGACAGTCTTACCTCCTGGAGAGTGGGACCCTTCCATCAGAATAGAGCCTCCCAAAAACGTGCCCTCTCAGGTAAAGCGTTAATCAAAGTAAAGCATTTTGTACGCATTTGTTGGTTGGTTGTAACAAGTTGAATAGGATGACTGGTTCATTTTTGAAAGATTCCTCTCCATTGATGCCACTCAAAAAGCTCAACCACAAAACTAAACTATTTGAGGGACTGTTTAGAGTTTGACAGTCTTCATATATAATCATAATGTGGTTGAGAGTCCCCCTCTGCTGAGAAATATTTAAACATCTGTGTTCTCTCGTCTAGTCTCAACTGCCTTGTACTCTGTGCTTTGATGCTGCTCCCCAGAGTTCTGCTCTCAATCCTCTCCAAAACATTAGTTACTTTTCCTCCCATTAGTTATTTTGGTATACTTTGAAAATCCACCATCTTGTTGTGGAGGGAAATTTTGTTACATAACTGAAAGCTTGCTGCAGATGGTTTTAAAAAGTCTTGTTTTTCTTTTTGTCATTAGGCTCATGTAGTGAATTATTGACATACCACTGTGCAATTAGATTGCTATGCAGATGAACTCTGTATCAGAAACTGCCATGTTCATGCATAAGACATCAATCATTTGGCATTTATTAAGCTTGGTTAAAAGTATGTTGGTGTAGCATCTGGTGTCAACAAATGTCTCTGACTCAGTGCATCTGATGCTTGTTGTTCTTATGATGATGGCCAGTAACAGACAGTTGACTGACAGTGATCTTAACGACACAGGAAAAGCGGAAGATTCCCCCTGTTCCCAACGGAGTGACAGATCTTGGAGAGTCGGAGGAACATGGAGGGCACGGTGGCCCTGAGCTCCAGCGCACTGGGAAGTAAGTGTTTCATAGAGACAGTGTGATTTGTTGTACACCAATGAGCTCTCTAAGCGCTTCTTTGTCCCTGTCTTCCTTTCGCCTGTTAGCTGCCTCACAGTCCCAACATATAAATTTAGCTCTATGAAGAGGCCAACTACCCTACTGGCCCATTATCATTCCTCACACTTCAACTCCACAAAGACCTTTTGTTTGCTTTTTAATTTATTAAGAGTTTAGATACTCCACCACTCAATCGCACACATGCAGTCACATTCTTTAATATTACAACATTGTTATATTATTTAGACTTTGCCTCATGCACTTACTAAAGTTCTGTACTTAAGTACAGTTTTTGAGGTACTTGTACTTTACTTAGAATGTTTCTTCAAACTTCTACTTCACCACATCGAAATGTATCTGATAGCTAAAGTTACTAGGTACATTCAGATTAGTGCATTCATTTGCAATTTGTTTTTACAGATTTTCTGAAAAGTCAACCTGCTCTACCTTTTGGATGGAAACTTGACTTATGAGTATCAAGACATTTTCCCTCTCAACTGCACACATGATTTCATGTAATTAACTGTTTGAGGCACAAAGAGATCCCATTATCCAATATTTAAAACAAACTATTAGACAAGTCCAAAAAATGAATATAAATTTGTGAATCAGAACTTTTTTTAAATTTTTTCTCCAATTAATCACCTCAAGACCCCCCAGATTTGTCTTGTGACACTTTGGATGGGCCAGACCTTTAGGTTGGGTACCACTGGACTAAACTACATAATTGTGTATATAGTAGATCAAACCAGCTCCACCTCGAACAGCTACAACAGTAAAATGCTGCTTCACCACCACTGATGCATTTGTATTACAGTTTTTCTCGATTGCTTAAACACATTTCTTGAAACTATGCCTCGTATTCTCAAAACGGTAAACACAAATCCATAACGTCTCACCCAATTCACCAAACATCCTATTTTCAGGTCAAAATGAAGCACTATATAAAAACCATTAACTCTTACTGAAAAACCAAACTTTGACCTCAGACGGGACACACAAGCCGTCACAACATACACACTAAAACTTGTACTCCCTTTTACACACTTTTACACACTGGTGTAATAAATTCAAAACAACATTTCCAAAACTGTTAAGTTATGTTGCCACAAACCTTTTCAGGTGAACACAAGACACAACCAATGGTTACATTGGCACATTTTATTCATTACTGTATTACAGTACTACACAGTAAAAAAAACTAATTCTGCATTAGCACTGGTCAGGCCAGAGAATCTCGTCCACATCACAGGCTATATTGCAGCGGGTGTAAAATCCTCTTGCATGCCTGATCCACCCCTGGCACGCATCTAGGGATATGTCTAGGCAGGCTTCTTCCATGGCCTGAAGGTGGTGAACACGCATATAAGGTTCTCGGTCATACACTTTCCACCGCCATGCCGAAAAAAACTCCTCTATTGGGTTAAGAAATGGAGAGTATGCAGGCAGAAAGAGGTTGGAAAATATTGGGTTATTGGTAAACCAGTCACGAACCAGAGCAGCGCGATGGAAGCTGACGTTATCCCAAACAACAACATAGTGAGGGTGCTCTGGTTGTGTTGGTTCCCTGTGGTCCAGCTGGAACATATGCTCTCTTAGACCGTCAAGGAATGCAAGAAGGAGCATAGTATTATAGTATTATACCCCTCGTTGGCTGATGGCTGCGCACATCGTGACATTCCCTCCACGCTGACCAGGGACATTTACAATAGCCCGATGGCCAATTATATTCCTCCCCCTTCTCCTTCTTTTGGTGAGGTTGAAACCAGCCTCATCCACAAAGATAATTTCAGGTGGAACAGGCCAGCCTTCAATCTCAAAGATTCTCTGCAAAACACATCAAAACACAATAGAGTATATCACTACCCTGAAGCACAGTTCAAGAGGGCACAAATGGCAGCATAGGCTGCTATACTGTGATGGTGCACAATACTTCATACAATATCAAAAGTCATACCTGAACATTCCACTCGTTGGTCTTTTACCCTGTCAGAGTTTCGTTCAAAAGGGACATGGTACACCTGTTTCATCCGGAACCAATGCTTTCGGAGGATGCGATCAATTGTGGAAAGGCTGATGGAATTTATTCCTTCAAAATGATTATTATCCTCAATCACTCTCCTTTGAATCTCTCGCAGGCGGATTACATTATTGGCAATGACCATGTTTACAAGCTCCCTCTCTTTCTCCTCTGACAAAAGCCTTAGCCTCCCACCACCAGATGGTCGTCTCTGTATTCTACAAAAATAGAAGCACACCTTACTTAAATTTTATGGATTTATTTAGTATTACAGAAGCATAGTACAACAGTGCATGTGATGTCAAAGCACAGAGTACAGCACTCAAAAGTTACTGTACAGAGCAGTCGTACTGTAAGTACACCTACCCGTTTTCCTCCCTGAAGGTTCTGATGATGGAGGCGACGGTGAAGACTCAAATTAGGCTGGACTCGCTGCCCAGCCTCCCTCATGGTCATACCATGGACAAGAACATGGTCCACTAAAGTGGCTCGAATTTCATCCGAGACTGCTTGTCTCCTTGCCCTTACTCCTTACTCCTCATCCACCTCGTCTTTCACCACGTCCTCCTCTTCTACCTCGTCCTTCACCACGTCTTCCTCCTCTCCCTCCTCGCCTTCCTCCTTTACCACGTCCTCGTCCTCCTCCTCCTTCTCCTTCACCATGTCTTCCTCCTCTCCCTCCTCGCCTTCCTCCTTCACCACGTCCTCCTCCTCCTCCTCGACCAGGTACTCTTTCTCTTCCTCTTCCTCTCCATCTCCCTCTCCCTCCTTGACCGTCATTTCTCTGTGGATCCATTGTTCCAAAACTCAATGAACTGACTCTGACCATTTTATCTCTGTTGAAAGATTGGTGAAAGATTCTGATTGGTGTGTGATCAATTTTGACTCGTAGTGTTTCCATCTGGGTAATTGTGTGCTAATTGAGCTTCAGCTGTGCTGACTTGAGTGAGCAAAATTGAATGCTGTGCTTTGTAAATGACAACATGGTGTAGGCAATGAGAAATTAAGGGATTTGCAGTAACAGTTCAACAAATCTGACTCATGTGTCAAAACCAGGGAATAGTGTTTATAGTTTAGTGAAATGGGTGTGCTTTTTGAAAAATGGCGTTATGGTTTTGAACTTTTAGTTCAAAAGCCTGGTTATAGTGTTTAAGCAATTGAGAAAAACTGTAACAATCTTAATGTCATGTATATAATATCTCACTCACATGGGCCATTTCTGCAGAACCAGTACTTTTACTTTTGATATATTTAGCTTATGGTACTTTTACAGTAAGTGTAATGAAGTATATTTATGTTTTTGTATTGGAACTTTTAAATGGTCTCTGAAGTCCTGGGCTATGTATTCATGTTTGAGAGTACACCTAGGCATTTAAGAGTTAAAACTCAAAATGGACCTGTAGTTTTTTTTGTTCATAACTCTGGTAAAAATGTGAATAAAGTCTTGACATCAAGAATTAAATTTTCACATAATTGTATGGCACAAAGAGACAGCATGATTTGACAAGGCAAATATTAAGATTTACAGATAGGATTCAGGATGAAAAAACATCATGCTGTCATCACCCAGAAATCACCCAATGACAAGCAGTATGTTCTTGAACTTGAGCTTGGAACAATGAAATGATGTTTCATTGGGGGTGTTAGGTGTACATCTTGGTGGTGACAAGTGAGTGATGTGCTGCCGCTGAGCTGTGGTATGCTGCAGTACAGGCTCTTATCCCAGCTAAGATTGGCCGGAAGCTCAGTCTCAGCTGTCAAATTCCCTCCCATGCCCCAATCCCTCCACCAACACCACCACCACCACCTCCCGGGACATGGCATTGCTGCCTCAGACTGAAATAAGCATAACGTCCCACCTACTGTTGCCATAGCAACCCCCTCCAACTGGTTCACCACGGTCTCAGCTCGCTGCAGCAGGAGAGCCTTCTCACTGTGGCTGAGAGTCATTAAAAGATGGATGCACGAGTCCAGAAATGTACACACACGCACTTGCATGGATATAAACGCATGCAACAGAAGTAAGCTCAGTGCAGGGGCAGTTTGTGTGCCCTTTTCTTGTGGTTCACATGAGTAACATTTTGTAAATACATTTACAAAATCCAACAATAGAGGAGCTAGTACTCTCAGGAGCTATAGAAGCTGTGCTCGCACATTTGTTAAGCCGTGGAGAGAAATACCGCCATACTGCAGTTGATAAGGTCCAAATGAATGCAGTATTAGAACATGATTCAGTTTATTTTAAGGGATAGTTTGACATTTTGGGATAAAGTGTAGTCACTTTTTAATAAGTTAGATGAGAAGATTAATGCCACTTGTGTTGAACTGTATTTACAATGTTTGTAACCGCAAAATGCCATTTGTGGTTCCATATATTAGCATATACCTTTTGTTTGCGTGAGATTCTTTTATAAAATCCTTGTTTCACTACAGGTTTTTTGGTGGGTTCTTCATGGACATCAAGCGAAAGGCTCCTCACTACCTTTCCGACTACACAGATGCAGTCAGTCTGCAGTGTCTGGCGTCCTTCCTCTTCCTCTACTGCGCCTGCATGTCACCTGTCATCACCTTTGGAGGACTCCTGGGTGAGGCTACAGAGGGACGTGTGGTAAGAAGCAACATCTTTATTGCTCCCAAGAGAGTCTATGATCTCAGACTTAAGCTTGTAATAACTGATTTAAGCTTGTAATAACTGATTGGGCTGCTTAGGGCGCACTGGAAACAAGTTGTGAACACAACATTAACATATCATCACCTCGTCATTGTACAGTCGTAGACATTATATTCCAGAGAATGGAGTATTGAAACATTTTAGAAACAACCAAGGTCAGATGTTTTCTTCACTAGTATTTAGGGATGACATGGCCCAGAACACAAGCTCTTTTTCGCCTTGTATCCAACAGTTGACACGTCTTGCTCAAAGCCACCTAGAAACTAGTTGCTGAGTAAAGGGAACGCACTCTCTCTGGAGAGTACCACATAACATACTCTTGAGTAAGGTCATGTTCCAGGCCAGGATTTTAGGTATTTGCCATAATACAAATGCAAATGTGATTTTAAATGAGGTTTTCTTACTTCTGGACCTAAACCCAAAAGTTCCAGTTGGTCTTTGGCTCTCCATACCTGCTAAACGTCCGCATATTAGCATTGTCTTTGTCAGCGAGGTTCCATGCTAGCGTTAACATTTAACTCAAAGCACTACTGTGTTTAACTGAGTGAATGTTAAGAAGTTGAATCTGAGCATGATTTCCTGTGTTCCCAGAGTGCTATTGAGTCCCTGTTTGGAGCTTCTATGACTGGAATAGCCTACTCTATTTTTGCTGGTCAGCCCCTCACCATCCTGGGCAGCACTGGGCCTGTTCTTGTCTTTGAGAAAATCCTTTTCAAGTTCTGCAAGTAAGTTATCTTCTTTTTCTTGTTTTTTCAGTACTACTTGTGTTTTTGTTTATATTAGAATATTTTAGTGTTGATGATGGATGTGTGTACTGTCTGCTTCAGTGGGGGTGCCCTATCTAGTTGCTTATCCCTTTTTTATTCCTGTGTATGTTTGCGTCCTGTCTCTCTCAGGGAATATGGCCTCTCCTACCTCTCCCTGAGGGCTTGTATTGGCCTGTGGACCGCCTTCTTCTGTCTACTGTTGGTGGCAACGGATGCCAGCTCGCTTGTCTGTTACATCACACGCTTCACTGAGGAAGCTTTCGCCTCGCTGATCTGCATCATCTTCATCTATGAGGCTCTGGAGAAGCTGATCCACCTGGGGACGCATTACCCCATCAATAAAAACAACAACCTTCAGAAACTCACAAAGTACTCGTAAGTGCTCTTTTGAAATCCCTAAGTGTGTTTTTTGTGTGTCCGCTATAGTTTTGGACTCTTGGATAAAGTAAGTAATGTTTCTGACATTTTATAGAGGTTGTCAAACTGAAAGGGAGGGGGGCGTGGAGTGAGAGATGTGAGGTGTTCCTTCTTGAAACAATAACTCTCTCAAATGTCTTAAATTTCTTAAATCTAAACAAACAGACACATTCATATATTATACATATAGTTTTAGATTCAGGGTGACCTACTTTTCCAGATGATATGTATTGTCTCTGATCATCTCTAATTAACGTCCATAAATTTACTTAGAATTGTAGAAAAAAGAATTATTCATATAACTCTAGAATTTGCCTTACTGTACTGTCCTTGTCTGTACATGCATGGTGCCAATTTGGCTAAATGTAAACAAATATAGGCTCAACTTGGGCTAGGGCTCAAATTGTAGTCCACAGATAACTAAGTGGGAGGGTGCTGTTGTATCAATTTTGTCTGAGGGAGGGCCTACAGTGTCAGACTTTAAAATACCCTAGTACACTGTTTAAAAAAAAAAAATTCTCAAAAGAGTTTCAATATATTTGGACTCTGAATCAATGAGAAATGATTCTTTTCCTTTGCGGAACGGCAGTAACAATATGGACTACCACACACACTCAGTATCTTGAGTTCAGAAGCTATTTACTCAACCTTGAATTTAGAGGGTCGAGGATCAATAAATGACTTATTAAATATCTTTGGAAAGATTATGAACTAACTAATGTTAAATATCCACTATAAAACACTCAAACCCTTGAGGCATTCTGTGCTGATCTTGTCATTGTTGTTGTAGCCTGTGCCGCATACACAGTGTACCTAACTTGGCACATTTGCACACACGTGCTCAAGTGTTTTGCTGCATCATCAGACAGATGGTGATGTGGTATAGTAGACCCACTGCCCAGTTTTCCCGTAATGGGTTTTGCTTTATGGTGAATAATCCCATGTTGAGTGTGTGTCAGGCGCATCATGCATTATCCCGTCACATAAGCTGGCTGCTGGCCGATGTCAAGCCAAAAGCTCCTTCTGTGTTTTTCTATTCTGATGTAGTGGACATCAGGGGATGCTGCCATTTAGTTTAGTAAAATGCCAGCAGAATAAGTTCTTTCATGTTGATGGCTTAACATGTAGAGTGGAACATTGAGGACTGCAGTTATTCTGCACATCATTTCATCTCAATTATTGTTCTATAGAAATGTCAGAAAATATGAAAGAAGCTCACTAATTCCATGAGCCCAAGTACACACATTGACTATTAACTTGCTTTTTGTGCCCTCCAACAGGCCAGTATCTATCTATCTATCTATCTATCTATCTATCTATCTATCTATCTATCTATCTATCTATCTATCTATCTATCTATCTATCTATCTATAAATATTCATTTTACTTACACAAAAGATAAGATTGTCAGTATTTATGCACATTCTGTAATTGTATCTACAATTTCTAATTATTTACAGCTCATTAGGGGTGTTTATAGAGATTGGAGATGTATTCATAAAATGGGATCCTTTGGTAAATGGTTATTAACCTTAACAGGACACAATATATTGGCTGGACATTTGTTATCCCCTTAGATGCAGTTGCTCTTTAACTATGGGATGTCCTGCTAGCTACAGGTCTTTGGAGAATAAATGTATGGTATCCTAATGTAATATTAGACGTTATGATTATATATGTGTACAATGCTGTGTATTTATTGGTGAACACAAATTGTCCTCAATAGGTGCCTTTTCTCTTAATTACTCATAATCTTAAATCTCTTAAGAATTGGAAGCCAAATTGCTTGTGTGTTTGAATTTCTCTTTTAAATGTGTTTTTAATGAATTAATTTATTTTCTATTCATTTATTCACCTTGTTCTATAGTATTTAAGAAAACGAAATAAAAAATATTCACCATAGGTGTGCGTGTGTGGAGCCCAGCGACCCCAGCAATGAGACTCTGCGGTACTGGGAGGAGAGAAACATCACGTCTTCCCAGGTCAACTGGACCATGCTGGAGGTCAATGTAAGGAACCCTTGCCATTTAGAGTGAATTATAGCAAAATAGCTGTACATAAGTTACATAGAAATAAAGGTTTCTGGCGTTTAGATCCTTAGATCTTGCATTCAGGTAGATTTCTAATGATGGTTAAAGAATCCAAAGATGATCTGAGTCTGTAAGCTCTTAAGAAATAGCAATCAAATGTAATCCTGAGTGAAGGAGAGAAGAGGAAAGGTTAACGCCGACAGAAATAGTATATGTGATCACAGTTGCTTACCCAGCCTTCAATAAACACACAAACAAAATACCCTAGAAAGTTGGGGATATTTCTTACACTCTCTGGCACCGTGTTGTGTCTCCCACACTTTGCTTCACCAAGAAGTGTTATAAATCTAGGCAGGGATTAAGAACATGTGGGCAGGATTTTCACAGGATTTAGCCGTGCAGAATAAGCATGGAGATGAAGTGTGAAGACTGGATTCTCTCACTGTCAGACATAAATAAGTAATGCCAGTGGCGGCATTCTGTGTCACTCCTACACATGCTTGTAGACGTATAGCAACAAATAGTTTGAGAGGCACCCAAGGCCATTTGGATTGTATGCAAATGGATGAATCATGTACTATTAGGCTGGCTACACACTGGCTGCGTCGTGTGAGTGTGTCAGCTGTGTGGCGTGTCCGCTGCGTGGCGTGTCTGTTTTTATTTCGGCTCCCATGTTAACAGGTTAGAGCTTCCACACTGCCTGTGTGACACGCACGCAAAAATGCGTGCATGCTAGAAATAGAACCAACGCCTATTTTTTTTTTCCAGGCAAAATAGAATAGGAAAAGATGTTTATATGTCATTTTGACACGAATACATATTAATAAATGACATGTTGATGTTTGAAAGTCTCTAGGTTTTGATATAAATGCAGTTATAAATGTAATAAAAAAATCCATTTTCTAATATTGCACCTGAAATATTCCGTAGCCTATTTTACCATCAATACTGCCAACGTTGTCTTTGCTGTAATCAAATCAGTATATATTTATGTTTAACATGGTATTTCATTTTATCAATGGGAAACGGTGTCCAGACAAGGCTAGCAGCAGCAGCGCCGCGTCCGACACGTTTCTGGTGTGTAAAGACATAGAAAACGCCACGCAACAGAAACGCCACGCTCGCACCACGCAGCCAGTGTGTAGCCGGCCTTAATATATTTTACACAGAGTACTGAATAAATCAAAACTGAATGTAGCAGCTTTCTCAGACTTCACTAATTCACCACTGACACCAACATCCATCATTGTCATTATCTCCATTGCCATTCTAATCATTTTTTTTGGCATCCCCTTCACGTTCATCATCATCATCGCCATTTCCTCTGGTGCCAGTAGGAGTGCGAGATGTTTCACGGGGAGTTTGTTGGCAGCGCCTGTGGTCCCCACGGCCCCTACATCCCCGACGTCCTCTTCTGGTGCGTGGTCCTCTTCTTCTCCACCGTCTTCTTGTCCGCCTTCCTGAAGGAGTTCAAGACAAGCCGCTACTTCCCCACCAAGGTATGTATCGCACTTTAGTCTTGCCTAAATAACGCACAAACACTAGGTATGTAACAATGCACCGCAAATCGGTTAAAATCTATATAAATGTGTAAAGATTTCAACAGGTTCAGATTACAGTTTTTTCTATATATGTAGTTATTTGGATGTGGGATTTAACAAAAAAATCTAATTATTTAAGATTCAATGCTATTTCAGTTGCACTTGTCTACTGCTCATTCTGTTGAAAAAATCGTGAGAAAATCGCATTGTGAACTTAAAATTGTGAACCGTATTGAATCGTGAGTATAGTTACTTACCTGACACTACTACTTACCATCTTTTTAAAATCTTTTTATCAATTGTGTAGAACATGCGCTTATAGAGTTCCTGTTTGGCACGGTCTTCATGTGTATACTAGCTGCAGAGTTGAGTCTGCTTCAGTAATTTTACAGTCCTCCCATTTACTTCTCATTTTGTTATGGGACTGAAATTGGTTTACAAGCCATGGCTTTGCCTCTGTCTGGGTCATTTTAGATTAGTTGTGCTGCAAAATCCTGCAGTCTGTGTGGCCATTCTGTGTGTGCAATTTCTATGTTTTATCATTGAGATGACACTCATGAGCTAATGTGTGGCGTGATGCTGGCACACTAATCTATAGTATACCAGCGCCACCTTGTGGTGATGAATAAAAAACTGTATTCTGGCTGTGGTACAATATTTAAATGTTTAAAGTCAGACAAAAGATCTGCTACATAATCTTTTTTTTGTAAAGAGAAAAATGCAAAACAAAAATAATAAAAAATGGGCTACATCAACAGAGAGACAATCAAATATATTAATATTAGTCTGTAAAATAAGATAAGCTGGGAGCTGTCACTACAGTGTGCATACCTTTTCTGTGACTTTAGCCTTCAGTTTGGTTTTTGATCCAACACCTGAAGAGGTTTGTCGACAATATTTAAATGTAACATGGAGTTTGTCTGAAGAGTCTGTCTCTTTGTTTCCTCCAGGTGCGGGCCATAATCAGTGACTTTGCTGTCTTCATCACCATCCTTATTATGGTTCTTGTGGATTATGCCTTGGGGATCCCCTCACCTAAATTACAGGTCCCCAACAAGTTCAAAGTAAGTTCACATGAAAGCTGCTGTATGCATCTAATTGATTTTAGATCTTGAAAGCTTAAAAGGCAAGTGAATGCACAACAAGAATGTAATTTAGATTTGATGCCAGCCATGTAATGTTGTCATCTTTTTTTTTAACATTGATATGCTCATATTTGTTTTGTTTCCACACATTTGATCATTCAACAGCAGAAAACCAGATAATAAAAGTAAAACAGATGTGACAGGACAGGTCAATAATTGCTACTTAACTCTAGAATCTAAGCAACTGCATTGCAATTGATTGTGGCTTGTTAGCTTGCCTGTCAAATGTTTCCTTGCAATGTGAATATTCAACTTTGAAGTCTCTTTACTGTTGCTCAAATAACTATTCAAAAAATGTAAGTCAAAGCCATGTAAGCAGTGCTTCAAAATGTGTCTTAGCTCGGGAGGCTTATACTGTAGAAGCACACGTGTGCAATTATCTACATATTATCACATTCTTTTTCTAATGTCTACTGAAGAAACTCTTATTCACTGATGGTGTTGGTTCACTGAACATCTGATGTGCTGTGCACATTCAAACACAGGATCCAGTGCCGTTCCAAGGTTTTATTGTTGTCAAGGCAGGGAAAGGTTTACATTGGTTGCAGGTGAATAATGGATGATGGATGAATGGACGATTTTGTATCAGTAATGCATCCACAGTCTGCACTGCATGCACAATCTGTTCTATGGTTTTCTCCTAACGTTAAGCAGGATGTCACGCTGAAATATCACTCCTCTCTTTGTTCTGCCTGGTTTGTTTGGAGGGAAAAGAGGGCCACAGGCCTGAAAGGCGGAGTTATAAAAGTTTGGAAAGGGGTGTGGATTTAGTAGTGATTGACAGTCCATGAATGAGACAGGTCAGGTGGAAACTTGATATTTAACATCTACCTTTCTTTTGACTGTCCCCAGCCAACCAGGGATGATCGTGGCTGGCTTATAAACCCTGTAGGGCCCAACCCCTGGTGGACCACCATCATCACCTTCCTCCCTGCTCTGCTCTGCACCATCCTCATCTTCATGGACCAGCAGATCACAGCCGTCATTATCAACAGGAAGGAGCACAAACTAAAGGTATTTTTTTAAAACCTTCATTCAAAATTCACAAAAATAACCACATGAATTCCTTTTTTTTAACAAACATATCTTTGTATCATGCTCTGTAAATCACAACCAATTCTCTGCATCAATGAGAGATGCAGGTATTTGTAGTTATTGCCTACTTGTGCACCACGTGTTAATGACTCTCAATCTCCATCTGCCTCTCAAAAATTAAATCGTTAGCTTCAGGGCCGCTGCTGTTGACCCTGCCCTCTGATTTTCCTAAAGTGTGTCAAGCAATAACAGAGAACTCATTTAAGTTAGCCATGCTGTATCTAAACCCAATGTCCTTGTCCGGCCCCTGCAGAAAGGCTGTGGATACCACCTAGACCTGTTTGTGGTGGGGGTGATGCTGGGCGTGTGCTCGGTGATGGGCCTGCCGTGGTTCGTGGCAGCCACTGTGCTCTCCATCTCCCACGTCAACAGCCTGAAGCTGGAGTCGGAGTGCTCGGCCCCCGGAGAGCAGCCCAAGTTCCTGGGCATCCGGGAGCAGCGCTTCACCGGCCTCATGATCTTCACCCTGATGGGCTGCTCCGTCTTCATGACTTCTGTGCTAAAGGTCAGCGGATAAACGCCAAAATATACACCCACAGTCATTTTACAAATAATTTTAGTCCTGATCCTGAATATATATGTCTGTCTCCAGTTTATCCCCATGCCTGTGCTTTATGGAGTCTTCCTGTACATGGGGGCTTCCTCACTCAGAGGCATTCAGGTGAGCTCGGAATATTGCCTGCTGGTATTTTTTTGTAAGATGTAATGGAGAAGAGATGCTGGATTTATTCTCGCATGGACGTCTGTGTGTATCTTTGCAGTTCTTTGACCGTCTGAGGCTGTACGGCATGCCGGCCAAACATCAGCCAGACTTCATCTATCTTCGTCACGTCCCGCTGAGGAAGGTGCACCTCTTTACCATCATCCAGCTCACCTGCTTGGTCCTGCTCTGGGTCATCAAGACCTCCAAGGCTGCCATTGTCTTCCCCATGATGGTAACCGGGGGCGTTTTTTGTGTATGCATGTATACTTGTGTGCTTGATGTTTATGATTGGTTGATATCTGTCTGTTTCTGTGGCATCAGGTCCTGGCCTTGGTGTTCATTCGTAAGCTGCTGGACTTTATCTTCACCAAGAGAGAACTGAGTTGGCTGGATGACCTGATGCCTGAGTGGAAGAAGAAGAAACTGGAGGATGCAGCAGAAGAGGTGTGGTAATAGACAACAGCGTAGATAACCAATAGTCATCAGTTTGATGACTTAAAATGCCTACCACTGCAGCGGCAAAGCTGCTATCCATGCAGTGTTTCAGATTTTCTCTTGTCTTGTTTTTTTTTTCTTCTTCTTCAGGAGGAGCACAGTATTATTGCAGAGGAAGAAGGCATTGTACAAGTGCAAATGGAGGGACCCTACAAGTAAGTAATTTTGATTTTGAATCATAATCTGCATTTAAGGTGTCCAAGCTTCCCTTAAAAGCAGTTTTATCAGCGGTGAAAAATTCCTGTCAACTGCTGACCTGATAATGTGTGACTATGTTAGACTTGAAGGAATAGTTTGACATTTTGGGGTAAGATGAAAAGATTGATACCACTCATTCTTAACACTAAATATAAAACTACAGCTGGTAAAGAAATAGTCATGAAACCTTATAAAACCACAAATTGTTGTTTTCACATTTCTGTTTGGATTAGACAAATGCGATTTGTATGTGTTAATTACTGAGCTTTAAAGGTAGGCTGGTAGGCTAGCCATTCAACTATTGCTTTAGAAATCCTACAACAGGTAGTTTGATGCGAGCAGCTCCTGTAGTTCTCAGTCTTGCTTGTTTTGTGTTTTTGAAGGAGTGACCCAGCCACAGTGAACATCACTGATGAGATGTCTAAAGGATCTTTTGGAGGCGTGTGGAAGAGTGTCAGCCCTGGTGAGAAGGAACCAAGCGCTAAAAGGTTAGCCTCATAATCCACATTACTTTCAGATATCCAGATCATCATCTCTGTGTGTATGTCTATCTTTTTGACGTTCCACTTCCGGGATTGCTCTGGTGCTGCAGGAAATTCCGCCTGATGCATGTATTTTCGCCGATATCAGTTTCCTACCACTTTCTTTGTGTTGGAATTTTAAACTGCGGTAGATTTCTGAGGACTATGGTTAACCACTCCTCAGATCTCTGCAGGGTAAATCCAGACAGACAGCTAGCTAGCACGACTATTTTACAGCGGCTCCATGACAATTGTGATTGGTTTAAAGAAATGCCAATAAACCAGAACATGTTTTTCTCCCATCCCGGAACGCTGTGTGGACTAGCCAGACCCTCCTCCGCTTCGCAGCGTGTGGATGGTCTGGCAAAGCGAGACTAGCATCTCTGATACATCGCTTTGAGGGCTTGAATACCACAATGCACAGAGACTTACTGATTCCAATGTAGTTTGCGGGGTCAAAAAATGTCAGTTTCAAGGGAAATATGGTGTCTTAAGCCCTATTCGAACAGGACAAGTATTACCAGGGGACCTTGCGTGATTTAGAAATTACCCCCCATACTTCTGTGTTTCATGCAAAGTCTGTATTTAGCTTGTATTTGTTCGTATCCTGTATGATGTCAAGGTTCTGTCAAAACTTTTATTTATAATTGCCGAAGCAGCCAATACAACCCCGAATCACAGAGATGCTGATTCACACAGGACTAATATTATCACACGACCTCTGTTTTTTGGCAAAATATGGTAGATAATTTGCGGTGGAATTTTTACTTGACAAATTACAGACATGGAGGATTCACACAGGATTAAGATTGCAGACGACCTCCTCGATTATTTAAAATCACTAGAGGTCCCCAGGTAATACTAGTCCCGTGCGAATCGTACTTTTGGGTGTTAAAGCAAGCAGTGGCAACTGTTTATTAGTGAGATGTTATGGAACATTTACGTTTTTATTTTTCCAGGAAACTGAGGAGCTAGTATGTTTAGATAAAAAGGGTTTAGCTCAGTGAAGCCGTGCCTTCACAAATTTCCCACAGTGTAGACTAACATTGTGTCTCCTGCCTGCCTCTCTCATTCCATTTCACCCCTAAGCTCCCCTTCCTAACCCCTCAGAAGCTGATATCCCAACGGTAAGTTGTTCCCATTCCCTGTCAGCATGGAGTGTCTTCTGTTGACTGCTAATGGCTGTTGATTGCTGCATGATGAAAACTGTGTTGGACTTTGCGTTATGATTCAGTGACAGTAGTTGACTCAAATAGAGAGATAAATCAGTAATAAATGGAGGTTGATGAATTGACAGCACAGCACAGCATGGCCTGGGTGTGCATATTACTTCAAGGACACATTTTATGATGTCCTTCGCATGTTGTAAAAGTTGTAAAATTAATAGCTTTATTTTTTTATTAAGTTGTAGCTTATTGTATATTTCAATGTCACAAGATATTGAAGAGTTAGGGCAAACTGCTATGACGTATTTGCATCCTGTGATCTGCAATGCATCCTCACCTGTGTCTAGAATTTGCTTTTAGTCTATTTTATACTTTGCTTGGTTTACTTTTTTTATTTTTCTTCGTGCAGTTGTGGCGGTGAAAAGCGACACAAGCGGCGGAAGCATGAGAAGAGCTTGGACAGGGAGACAAGTTTGTGATGACACGTACTGGCAGTGCCACTGTGCTGTCTATCAGATCAAAAAACAAAAAAAAACTGTACTGTGCCACACACAACCACCTTTGTACTGTGCTACACTGTGTTTTTGTCATGTAAGTAAGTGTGCAAGTTGTGTAAAACAAATTATTTGTTAGAAATAGTATTAACACAGACTCATTTGTGTTCTTTTTCTATGTATATCAATGTTTGGTGATACCAGCAACAGAAAGAAGTCAGAAATATAGGACACTGACAATAACTGCTGTGTCAATGGGCCAATTAAATACACATTTTAAACCGTTTTTAAATCTACTTTATTTGTATTTTGTATGTTTTTATATTTTTCCAACAGTTGTGAGTTGTCCTTTTAAAAACCTGCCACAGCAAACTGCTAATGCGTGGGTTTTGTGTGCAGTATTTAATGCCGCTATTGACTTGATGCACCTCACAATAGGAAACCTAAAAATTTGATATTTGCCAATACTAATCTATTTCATGACATTCAACAGAGTTGGCTATACAGCAAATCTAGTCATTTTTTGAAAGTATTAAATATACATTTTATATATTCTGTATATCTAGATGTTTTTTTTTCTGACAGTGACAGCTCGCATAACTCCAGAGTCTTCTCCATTGCTATTTTACATATAAATGTCTCTCCTCCAGTAGAGCATTAACCCCAAACGGGTTAAAGGAATAGTTTGACATTCTGGGAAATACCCTTATTTGTTTTCTGTTAGACGAGAAGAACGAACAAAAACTGAAATGTAAAAACCTCATGTTTAGTTGCGATTTCTTGGAGCTAGCAATAGCTTTATAGTTAGCATGCAGACATGAGAGAAGTAATTGGTCTTTTCATCTAACTCGGCAAGAAAGACAATAAGCATGTTAACCAAAAATGAACTATTCCTTTTGAGGAAAAGTATACTTTGGGGGGCAGTTATTGGCAAACATTTTCAAGCTAGAATTTTCACATACAGTACATCTACTGTAGTTACTTGGCCTTGGATTTTTAAAAACTCAACAAATTTGCAAATGCCGAACTAGGGTGACTGTTCAGAAAAAAATCTGTTTTCCACCTGCATACTCTTTCTCATCTTGTCAGTAAGTGTCATCCATGGACATGTGATCTCCTATCCAAATGACCCTCAATGTGTTAACATCTGAAGCTAATTGTTTAAAAAAAAAAGGAACACCTGCATGACGGTGAAACAGACTTGACTCGTCTCGCTGCAGAACCAAGGTTTCTTCTAGAGATGCAATAATACCTTTTTTTCTGGGAAGGGAAAAAAGTAATAAACGGTAAAGAGTCTTAACTATGTAAAATACATAATATATTTTATTCATGTAAAATGTTACTAATATGTTACTAACATGAAGTCGGTGTTGAAGGCAGGTTTTTGTTGTAGATGTTCTTTTCCCATTGTCTAATTGATGGTTCTTAGTTGATTAGTGAAACTAATAAGGGGTCAGAATTATATCGATCAAATATTTTGACCACTTCTGTGTGGAATTCTGCCTTAAATTTGGTAGTGATAGCTGTAAAATTTGTTTAATAATTTAAGTCACCTGTATAGAAAGCTATCAGTTCAGTTCTGTTGTTATCGTGATTTGTTTCATGGGAAAGAGCGGCCGAGTGAAAGAGAGCGTAAATAAAGATCTTAAACCACCTCTGCTGAAATGTTGTAATTTATTGAGTCCCTATTCTTCAGAGGTCAGTGGACATGATAGCTGGCCAGAGGCTGAAGCTTCTCTAGCCTTCGAATGGCAGCGCTACAGGAGAGGACTATCTCTGCTGTTCATGCTCCCAGAGAAACCACTTTCTTTGTTTAAAATGACTGCATAAATCAGAAATGGTGGGAGAAATCTGTAAAGACTTTTGCAATTCCTGCAGGCCTGTTTTGGGTTGTGTTGTGTGGCTTTCCCGGATTCCTGATCCCATATGAGGAAAACTAGAACAGACTTGGATTACATGAAACTGCTGAGAGAAGATAATCGTATAAGTTCACATTTGGAATGAATGTCGTAAACAAATAAGTTGTGCAAGTATTCATATTTAAGTTAAGAGAATTATCCTGGAATCAATATTCTTAAACAAGATTATTCTGAAATGGGCCATTCTGCAAAATGAGTACTTTCTTTTGCCTGTAAAAAAAAAATTAACTAGTTTATTTTGACTCAATCCCACATATGTTCTCCGCCAAATACTCACTAGATAACTAAATGTGGATTAATCTGCTGCTGGAAATAGTCCCCAACACATGCACGTTTTCTTCCTGTTTGAGTAGTGTTTGATAGAAACTACAGTGAGCAGCTGTATGAAAAATGACTGATTAAAATGGAGCTGGCCGGCCCGGAGGCACCCTGGTGGCCGAGGTTTTTTGGTGCTGACTGTGATCCCCACCGTCCCAGAGTCCAGCTGGATATCTTTTATATGTCATTCCCTATTGCTCTCTCACCTAATTTCCCGGCATCTCTCTACTGTATGTTTAAATAACCGTGTATTAAAAAAAAGCTGAAAAAAATGTGTATCACTAGGGACGTTTGGGCTTTTCAATTTTTAGATCATTTTGGGGGGTGTTGATGCCTAAGGCGTACACTTGTGTGTGGGTGTGAGTTTCTTTTTCAAATTTTGAAAGTTCAACCTCAGCTCCTAGAATAGGTTTTAAATAATTTAAAAATAATGCCACAAATGCACAATGGAAAAACTTTAATTTGCAGAGCAGATTAATAGTATGCAATCAAAAAAAACTACACTACATGTGTTTTTTTTTTTTTTTTTTTTTTTAAAGCCTACCTGAGATTTCACTTTTTGTGTTCTTGGTTTCACTTTAAAAATATAGAAAATAATTTAAATTTGTAGAAAAAATATGCCCTCAATTTCATTTCTTCTCTCTGGTTGCACCATTAAAAACTATGGAAGAGTAGTAGTTTTTGTATCTTTGCATCACATACAGTAAGTAAAAAAAGACTTTTAAAATAGTGCTGACATTACAACATGCAAAGCAGTATGGCTTTCTGTTTCTCCTGTCTATGGCTTTGTGTGCAGCACACAGAGGAAGTCCTTGAGGAGTGTCTTATTGGTCCTCTTGTCTTTTCTTACTGCAAAAGAGAGAACATCACAATCATGCCGAGTCTAGCATTTCTGGCAATTATCATATCAGTCATGTGCCTTAGTTTTACCTCCACCCTGAAGTCTTGGAGGTCATGACCCAGAGTAAATATTCCTTGGCAGCCATCGAGTCCAACACCTTGTTCACATCACTGGTGAAGCTTCCGTCTACATGCCTCTTGCTGAACGCCTCACCGCGCCTGTCCGTTTCAGATCTGAGTAGGTACACATGCACACAATGTAAACACTGCCCATTAAGGGTCACTAACCCCACAATGTGGACACCTGCCATTCGAACTCTATTTGGCCTGCAGTGCAGCGATCATCAGAAAATCATCCTTTTCGTTGCGATTATTCTGATAGGTGAATGCATTGTGTTGCTTTGATCATTCCGTGATTAGTTCATTGTCTTCTGGCATGTTTTGTGTCAAAAAGAATCACTTCACGCAATCATCACACAGTAGTAATATATCAATCAACGCAGTGCGAAAAGTTCAGGTGATTTATTTTTTTAGCACAACCACAAGGAACATCGAGGGGGGGAAAAGCAAAGAAAGGGGAAAAAGTGGCACATGAAGCAGTTGATTAGCTCTTTCTCTCTGACTCAGTGTCTCTTGTCATGGTGGAATCAGGCCCAGGCAGGCAGGCCGTTAGGGGTTTTGGTACTGTAGGAGGAGGAGAGGGAGGGAGGAACAGCCTACTCTCTTCGGACTTGTCCAGACTTGAGCCGGTTAACAAAGTCTTTGATTGCCTGGTCCTTGAGATAAGAGCTCACGTCGCTGGTGAAGGTCCCATCCGCGTGGCGCTTTGTTTCAGCACTAAAAACACACAATGACACTCAGTGAGGGAAATATTTTATATTATTTTAAAACTTTTTAAAAGCTGAAGAGTCTGAAGCAAAAACCCGATCAGGGAACTACATCCCTGTGTATCAGTGGTCAAAAGTACATTTACTCAAGTACTGTGAAGTTCAATTTTAAGGTATACTTCCGTATATCCATTTAATATTACTTTATACTTCTACTTTACTGCACTTCAGAGGGACATATTGTACTTTTTACTCCGCTAAATTTATCTGGCAGGCATAATCACTAGTCACTTTTTGAGATTATCATTCTTATGATGTAGTAAGTTTATAAAAAAACAATGTATTGTCAAACTGGTGGTTCTCAATCTTTTTGGCTTGAGCTGAAACTGTGTCTGGATTCAGATGTCCATTAGTTGTTAGCTGAGGCATTTCCCCTCTAAACTTCTCACGTGGGTTCATTTCGATAACTAACTGATAACTGGTCAAATTATCCCATATTTTACCAAAAAACAAAGATTAGAGAAAAGTCCCAAAAAAATGAATATAAGCCTATATTTGTGTAGCAAATATCTATCGTCTTTCATTAATCATCACCCGACCCCTCAGATTTATCTTGTGACCCTTTGGAGGGCTTGATCCTTAGGTTGGGAACCAAACTAGCTATTGCTTACTGCATATTAAGTAGTTAAAATAAGGCACAGGGTATATTTTACTGCAGAATTATTATTTATTTTTTAAGTACATTTATCCGATAATACTTATGTAAGATTTTGAATGCAGAAATTTTAGATGTAATTGAGTATTTTTACATTTTTGTACTTGTACTACATCTGAGTGCTTCTTCCAACACTGCTGTTTAGCCCCCTAAAAGTTGAGTATTACATCCTGAGCTTTAATTTAACCAGTGTTAGATTATTTAAGAAATAGGGCCAAACAAGGAAAGCTTTATACAAAAAACTCTTATGATCATTTTTAGAATGGATCCCACACTGACCCGCTCCTCTTGTTGTTCATCAGCCACCGAACAAAGTCCTGCGCCTTCATGTCCTCCAGGTATTTGCTGTAGTCGTTGGAGAAAGTTCCCTCCGAATGTCTCTTCGTGTTCGACAGCTCCCTCGGCTCACCCACTAATGTGTCGTCTGCCTCAAAGCTGCAGTGCAGGAGAGAGAACACAGTTTGGCAATTGCAATCACTTTGAGTTTACACCAATCCAATATAATTTGCACAGTTTATATGACCAAAATATATGGGTTAGGTTTGCATAGAATTCTCCAAAAACCCTCAGGATGATGCAGACGAATCGTATCTTCCATACATATTTTTACCACAGGCGTAATGCAGTATCAACTTTTCAAATTTCTATTCCATCTCCCATTTTGCTTTGCTAGAATGTGTTCTTTTTTTCTACAATAGACTTCCAAATTGCTTTGTATTTATACATTTGATCATCACATATAGCATCATAATTCTTTAGTGAATGACAAGCTGTACAGTAGCCTCTATCATCCATAGTTTTAATTCTTCAAATTACTTTTTGCCTTTTGTCCTCTTTACTTGGGATACATTTGGGGTCTTTGAAGTAACTTTCTTGTCATGTCCCCATCATTTTGCAGACTTTGGATGAATGTGCTTAGCTTGTAAATGTTGTTATGGAATTTAACCTAAAATGAGTCACCTACAGCACATTTTGAGTTGTCATCCAGTTGGTTTGGTGACATACAGTAGAATCTTCTATTTCTGTACGCTAAGTATGACGTTTTAATACAGCGCTCCTAAACGTAGTTCAACCTGAAAGCAAAGACATAACATTATTCATTTAGATGTGATTTCTGTACCTTAAGTTGTCATCAGCCTCCTGCAGAGGAACCTGCCAGCTGCTCTGGACAAAGCCGAGAACCAGAAGGATACCGGCCAGGGAGTGGATGCTTTTCATGGTTATAACCTACACCACCACACAGACACACAGACGCAGAGTTTTCATATTGGTGCAGAAAGCTAAAGTTAAAGTTGTTTTGCTGTTGCAACAAAACGCAACTCACCTTTTCTTCTCTCTTTCCAAAGAACGGTGCTGTTAGTTCCTCTGCTTGTTGCTGTCTCTAACCCTCCAATCGTACTTCATGGGCTTATATACTGTTAGAGCAGGAGGAGGATGGGTCTGCTCAGGTGGGCCAATTTTACCACTCTGCCTGGTCCACCTGTTACTCTCAACCCATTAGACACGGGCCCGTCACATCGGCCGAATCAACAAGCCAAGCATTTGTTCAGCAAGGGAAGATGCTATTCATGCGTGAGGCCAGCTGGTACTTAGGTGTTAAGATCAAACAAGCGCAGCTCATCCTGTTTAACAAAAAGCAGAGGCAATGCTTTAATGTGCTACTGTGTCATCATAATGGGAAGTTATAGTGTGCTGTCATATCTGGAAGGTGAGTCAGTATTTGTGGGTTCTTTCCGATCAAATTTAAAAGATGGGGAATATTGACCATTTGTTTCATCAGTGGCAGTTATCTCCATTTTTACAAGGGCCATAGTTCAGTAAAGCTGCTCTATAAAAGTAAACGGCATATGTTGCTATATATAACAATACAGTAAATCTTGAATATGACTCACATATACTCCCGTGTATTTTATTTGTTGAAAAAGATATATTAGCAGTGTGTCAAGGCTGAAATAACACTATTTCTCAGTTAATATTTCCAAAAATTCCCATGGATCCAAAAGTTTTACCTACTAGTACTGAGCCGACTGTAAAAAAGTTGTCACAATTGTCAGAAATTGAACATATTTCCCTTTCTCCTTTGTCTGAAATCATTTCACACATGAAGCCCAGTACCTACTTGTCCTCTCGACCACCTCACCTTCTCAAAGAAATAGAAGATGGAGTTGGGGCCAGTATTTTCACCATGAAACCCCCCCCATAACCTTCACTCTAACAAGACTGAGCCTACAGCCATGCTAGCAGCTCTGTGAGGCTGTACTCAAATTTGACCCTTTTCCAAAGTTTTTTTATATCAGAAATATGGGTTTCTTTCAACCAAATTGCCCAGAAGTAACACGGATGCATCGATGTATGTCATAGGTAAAGTTAATGATTACTTTCATTGCATTTTGGGTGTTTTATTCAATTTTGTAGCACTTGAAAAAAATTTTTAAAATGGTTTCAAAACAGTGTCCTGACTAAACTTTGACAGATACCCGTCTGTGATCCACTCAGCATCCTCTGTCGAAAATCGATTTAAAAAAAGTGACAAAAATGTGGACAAAATGCGACTAAAACGTCAGAAAATGCGCCGCGTTCATTTTCAATTTTGACCCAGAAGGACAACAACTTCATGGTCGACTGGAAGACAACACAAGGGTTAAAGTATTAAAAGTAAAAGTACTCAATGCTCATTTTTGAAACTGTAAATGATTGAAGTTCTGTCAATCAGCTAAGTGTTTAATCAGCTAATCATTCCAGCTGGACTTGTAGACCGTTATATTGTTGGGTAGTTTAGTTTATAATAAAACATCTTTTATAAACTACATGTGTTTAGTGTGCAAAAATCTCAATTTGTAAAGTAACTAGTAACTACAGCTGTCAGATTAATGTAGCGGAGTACAAAGTACAATATTTCTCTCTGGGATATAGTGGAGAAAAGTAGAAAGTAAGTAAAGTACTATCATCGTACTAAACTAAGACGTTAACATGCTAAACCTCAGCATTTTATAGTTGTCATTGTGAGCATGATAGCATACTGACATTAGCATTTAGAACAAAGCTGCTAGCATGACTGTAGACTCTGTTATGTATATTATTATTATTATCATTATTAGGTTGGAAAATTCAACAATAAAGGTTATCATTGATGATTCCCCTTAAACTGAAAAAATTATATCTCAAACAAAGAGTTCTCATTGTTTTATTTATTTTATGAAACAAGTATTACATCAAACATTTTGTAAAATTGATAAAATTAATTTGGTGCATTACATTTATGTGCATATTTTAATACAATACTGTAAAAACTATGTCCTAAGTAGTACAAGTAGTTACACTTTCATATCATTACTGTAGCCTATGTCTTGTCAAATATAGTTAAATTCACAAAACAAACTTTGAAAAGAAATCCACATTTGAAGTATTTGTGGTACAAGTAAACATGCAAGTTATCATTTCCATTTCTGACGCATGACAAATTTTCACTAAACGACATTATATGATTTGGACCACTTTGTACTTTCCTGGCGTTTGGAGAACTAAAGACTTAAAGACTTTATCCAACATTTTAGTTTTATTCAGGTTGTGAAAAGAGATTTTTGTGACCCAGTGGACTTTATGCAAAGCACCTCTGTAGGAAGTGGCTCATGTGGGTGTAGACGTGTTGATTGGCCGAGCCGCCAAGCCCATGATCCTTGTCTGTGTACCACTGAAGAAAAAAAAAAGGACATTTGGTTATTATTTTAAGTCTTCCAGTCATTGCACTTTGGATTTTCAAGATAACTTACCATCGCCTCAAAGTCCACCTGCTCGTCCACTAGAGCTTCAGAGATCTCGGCTGCCTGCTGGAAATGAACATTGTCTAGAAAACAACAAAAAAAACCCAAAATTAACAAGGTTTTCAATGCAATCTGCCCATTTTAGTCAAGAAAGATCACCAAAGACTTGACCACAGACTTTTCCAAAATACCACTTCAAGTGTCACACATGGAGAGAGTGCTAGATAGGTCAACAAAATCCTAAATCCTTAATTATGCCACTGCATTACTCACCATCAGCTGTTCCATGAATCAGAAGATACTGCACTGAATGGAAATTCTTGGCCCTGGCAGTTACTGTTGAGTTCTGCACACATCAGATTTGTGTTTATTGGTGAAAACAGGCAATAGTATAACTAATAATGACCGTCAGATACAAGAGACAGTCATAATGTCACATAATATGCGTGAAACTTACAGTGTAGGCCAAAGAATTCTGTGAGGGCTCCATCATGTAACGCTCTGTGTAGATGGAATCTGGAATTAACAAACAGACCATGTGTGCCATTAAAGTGAGTGTGTTAGGTCTGGGAGGTTGTTAACAACAAGAACTTAAAAAGACAAAAAAAATACCATAATATTCCCATTTGGACACTGGAGCGACCGCCATTCCACATTTAAAAACTCCACTTCCTGATCCCAAGGCCATTGATGTCACATATCCACCATAAGACTGTGTAAAAAAAATAATAAATAAATAAAAATCCTAGCTCTTTAGGAAAGACCAAGCACACTGACAGCAAGGTGAAACATTAACTCATTTTCAGAGCCATTTATTGCTCTCCGAACTATGAAATAGCACATATTCACTGCCTTTTGCTTAAGAAACAAAGATTATCAATGTGTTTTAATTTTTGATAAGTTTCTATTTGAAAACACTTGTTCTTTAACAAAACCGTTTTAATAAAGTCTTTGAGAACTTACCCAGCCCCAAATAGCAACTCTGTCTTTGTCTATGAAGCCCATTTTGATGAATTCCCTAAAATATAAAAAAAGAAAAGACAATTATCTCAACAGTAAGTTTACAAGAATGAAAATTGGCCTTCGGATCATCATAGTAACTTGTTGATGCTTATGACTTTTCCTGTGTGTATGTCTGTGTACACCTGGGCGCATTTCAACCACAGAAACAAGTCTGATCCAGTTTGATCAAGCTTTCCTGGGAAACGGAGGGTGAAACTGTTTGTCCGAGCGAAGATGCATTGACTTGTCTAAACTGGTCCTTGCTTTCCTTACCTGGCTGCTGTTATCTGATCTTCCACCTCATAGGTTCCCAGACCTTTATAGATTGCATGCATTAACTTGTCGCCTTGGTAACCGCTTCCTCTTCCGTCAAAGCTTGCGACAATGATTTTCTCAGTGCTGGCCAGGTAGGTGGACCAGCTTACCCTGTAGATGAAGTCTGCTTTCTGACTGCAGGGACCGGCATACCTGGGAGGTTGGGCAAATCAGTATCAGTTTATGAACGCTTTTGAAAAGCATTTTTAATTAAATGTTGTTTTTTAAATAAATTCTTACACATCTATTAGTAAAGGGTACTTCTTGGATTCATCAAAGCCTGGGGGCAAAAACATCTGATACCAGAGATCTGTCAAAAATATGAACAGCCAAGATGTAAATAAAGTATTCCCAGTTAGTTGAAAAGAGTGTTAAAGAAAAATTCTCTTTATTACTTTAAAGTAGTAGAGCTACTACTAGTAGTACTTACTGTGTCCTTCAAGTTTGATGGAGGCTCGGCGCATAGTGGGCATTTGGATGTCCGATATCAGGCTGCTAAATTCTTTATTGTCCTCCAAAACCTTTAACACTACAAAATATAAAAATATAGAAGGCTCATTCGAATAACATTTTCTCCTCTTTGATATAATTGTTAGATTTAATTTCAAATTTGTGTATTACCTTGATTTGGCCTGGTATCCATGAGAGCATAGTAAGGAATGCCAGGACCTTTGTGTAAAAGTTCCAATAATATTAGATATTTTATATATTTTTAAATATAATACTTATAATAAAATAAGCAATAACTAATATATTACAGAATGTATCAATAATACATAGTGGTATATTACAAAAATAAGAGGCATAGGAAAAAATAAATAAACAAACTGACCACTGCAGCTCATACGGTAGAAGGAGGCATTGTGGCTAAAGTAGGCAGAGTTATACTGACAGTCTTCTTTGCGTAATTCACAAGTCAGACACCGGGTCATATACAATGCGCTCCCTTGATCGATGCTCTTGAAAAACCTGACACACACACACACACACACACACACACACACACACACACACACACACACACTCTTTAACTCTGAAGAAATGCTTTCTAATCAAACGGTGTTTTTAAATAAAACCCAAAGACTAAAATAATAAAGACCCTTACTGGTAAACATTCCTTCTTCCTGGCTTGCCCCCTTCATTACTTGAATAATATCTGTGGAATAATTGGTATAAATGAGTGGGGTGGGAATTTCAGACTGTAGCAAAGGAGGAATTCAGCTCATGGGACATCACAGTTATATCTGTAACTCCATCATAATTTAGCGACAATCTCAACGTTTCCAGAGACACAAAAAATGTTTGGGAAAGTGCATAAAGTGATGCATCCAGATCTAGAATATTTCCATTTGATGAAAAGTTTAAGTTTTAATAAAGCATTGTAAATAGCAGCACACATTATAATACACAGTCAAGCCCTATGTTTTTTTTACAAGATAAATGTTGTGCATTTGAGGTATTGTACATGTGTATACAGTTTTATGCAGATAAGGCAACAACTTACACACTATCCGCAGTTACTTTCAAAATGTCAATGACTTCCCATTCTCCAAAGGTGATTGCTTTAGCTTTGCCCTGCATGGTGAGTCAGAACAGAATGTGTGTAGGTGGTAACATGCTACAGAAAAATATTGATTATATTTTGTCTTAAAAAGAGCTTATTTTGCCCATGTGATTCTGAAATGATTCAGTCTACCTACCCCGAGCACATGATGGATGTGCTTGTACCCTGTAGCGTCACTCATCAACAGGTAATAGCTGTTCTTGTCTGCCTCAAAAACTGGTTCTGGTGGAGAGAACTAGGAAGAACAAGTATATTATTATCATATATTTTCTCCTACTTCTGTACTTTGTCTGTGGCTCTCAACTACATGCCCATTCATTTCTACTGAGAATGTAAAACTTTAAAAAACTCACAGCTCACAAATATATAGTTTCATAAAAAATAAATAAAAAAAAGGTTCAGCAATTTCTAAAAACAGCTGGGCACTGGAAATGTGTTGGGGACTATTTTCAGCAGCTGGTTTCCCCACATCTGGTTCTCTAGTGAGTATGTCTGACAGCAGAGAGGTATATGTGGGATTGAGTCAGAATCAACTACAGTATGCAACAGTGTGTCTCACTGATGTCTTTTCAATCGTTTTTGGACAACAATGGATCTCTATGGCACAAGGGAATAGATACATCAAGCTTAGGATAGACATGCAATATTTGTAGATAGATACATTCATTGTTGTTTTTGGTCTTTTCAGGGAATTTATAAAAAGAAAACTATAGAATGTCCTTTAACAGTCTACTGGACTTACCCGTCCAATCCAACCCATGGGACTGTGTACCTCCAGATGCTGTAAAAAGGAATACAATAAGTTTTTACAGCTGCACTAAGAGATTTTATAACAATATACCAGTCTTATCAGTCTAAACACTAAGAGATGTTGCGACACAGAACTACATTTAGAAAACATTTAGCTAACCTGGGGAATTTTGACTATGATCAGTAACAAAAATGTGAACAGCAAGAGTTTATGACATGGAGCTAAGAAAAAGAAATGTCCATGAGTCAGTATTGTTAAGTTTATATGTAGGTCTTGGTATATTATTATTATTATTATTATTATTATTATTATCTCAAGAACTGCTATTGGATTTTCATAAAAATGTTGTAGAAACAATTGCGGTCCCTTATTCTCCCTTTCAGTATAAAGTGCTATAGGATTTATTGCTATTGAAATGGGTTGGTTCTCTGTGTAATGCCAGTGTACAATTTAATGCCATAAATTATTCTAATGTAGAAAAACATTAAATAATTGTTCATATCATCATGTTTTACCTCAACAGGATCCCACTTGACTCCACTAAAATTGTAGATCTGAAGGATGAGGTGGTTTTGTACTCTCTTCAGCCATTGAACCGCTATTTGTTCATCCGTCACCCAAGTAACCGTGGCCAAGTAGTGCTCACTGAGAAAAAGAAAAAATGAAATACATTATGACACTGGTAAGCTCCTATCGGTTTCTGATTCCCTTCCCTAATAGCAGGAGGCAACATTTGTTACTCAGATTTGGTGCAACATTTAACCTTTTTTTTAACCACTTGAGAATTGATCAATATTGTCCAAAATCTCTTCAAAATACCAAATTAAGATACCAAGACCTTGAATAACACCATAGAAAAAAGCCATGCTGTGACTGGTTATCAACGGCATTTGGAGATTTCCGTAAGGATTACATTTTTCGGCGATTCTCTCTGGAATCTGCTCAGACACCCCCTTATTGCCAATATACCTAGGGAAGCCATACATCCTCTGAATGCCCTAGTTTGTGGTTTAAAGTTTTATGAGGCTCACAATAGGTAATTTTATACAGTGAGGTCAAGTTTAAAAAATGGTCTCACTACAATGAAATGGCTACTTTGGGGACTTACATCATCACACATGAATATAATTGGGCTGATTGAATCCACAACAGTCTCCAGTCATACCCAATTTATGCAATTTCAAGTCTGTTTAGGGAGCCCAGTATGCAGAAAGATGCACATTCACCATTTTATAATAAGCAAAAATAACACATTTATACTGCACGAGAAATACTGCATGGTCTTTGCCCCAAACTGCATGGAATTAGCATAACATGGACATGTCTCCAAAGGGGAGACTCGTGGGTACCAAAAGAACCCATTTTCATGAAGATATTTTAAGGTGAGAGGTCAATGGACCCCTGTTAAAATGGCCATGGCAAGCTAGTATGACATGGCACCACTGGGTTCCTTAGATTAGCAAGTTTCATATGACCTTAATGTCTTCCTCTATGTTAAAAACTGAAAGAGTTGGCCGGGCCCGCTGGCAGGTCGTCAGATTGTTAAGATGTTAACAGAAAAATAGAGGCTGTTTTATTACCTTGCGTTGAGTGAGGCTGGAACAACAACTTCAGTAATTGTTGTGTTGTCAGTGTCCACAACAAACAGTTTCACAATGGGGTTGGGAGTACCTGGCTGCACAATAAAAGAATGTAAGGTACACTCATTGGCATACGACAATGTAATGATCCCAGTGAAAGCTTGTTAGAGTCAAACAAGCTCTGGATGGACAACGTCCTACAGTACCTTTGGATATGGAATGGAAACGGTGCTGGGGTACTGGTTCTCGCCATACCAGGAGTACTCTATAGTGTGGACCTCTGTGTCATTGAACTCAGCATAAGCCACGTACTTCCCTCCAGGTGACCACCACAGTCCTTGAGTGGATGAGAACATCTCCTCTGGAAGGGGGAAAGCGGGAATCTGATTAAGGATTACTAAATTAGGATTCAGGACCGTGAGGGTCAGGTTTGGGATTCAATTCCCACTACAAAAAAAATGCATATACTGATGATCTTATAAGCTGCAGTATATCCATGTTGATGTTTTTACTGCATCTGAAACACTTCATCAGTCCTATAGAAGATTTCACTAACATTTCACACATTTATGGTCAATTTGTATTCTATTTCGTTGTTTATTGTATTGAATTGAAATTTCACATCACCGTCTCCTGATTAGAAAATGTAAAATATATATGTGTTCGTTGCAAATACATAACATTACACAATTTACATACATTGAATATACAAATGCTGAAGTGAAACTACTCCAACAATTACAATTTACTCAAAAAAGTAGCTACATGTAATGGAATAAACTAAGAAGTTTGAAAGTGAAAATCCCCCCACACCCGGCTGATGTGTTGTATGTTTGTATCCTGTTGTTCATGTCTTTATGTCTTATTTTGTGCCACTTACCTTCGTACACCCAGTCCGGGATCCCATTAAAAATCAGATTCTTCTTGCCATTTGAGGTGACTTGATGTGGGGGCGATTCAGGGCTGGTCTTTATGTACACATTATTTTCCCAAACGTAGGCCTGAAAATACAAAATGGATACATACGTTCAGAAAAAGAAGCCTGATTTATTTTATGAACCGTCTCAAACACAGATTAAACCTTTGTTGCGCTGCTGAAGGGTTTGGGAAAGGTTGTGCTTGATCACCTCATCAATCACCCACTTCAAAGCCAAACTGTCACTCAAAGTCATACTCATACAACCAATCTTCTTTGTGTGTCCGATCTTACCAGTTTGTTCCCTTCAGGAGACCAGGCAAAGTACTGGATTTCTTCAGGAATGTCAGAGGTTGTGAAATTTCTGAAATGAAGTAAAAAGCAGAAGATATTTGGGGAACTGTACTGAGCTTTACTTATGTGCTGTATTATTATTTTATTTCAGAATAAATATTCTAAAATAATCTACTTTGCATGCATAACATACCATTTGGTGGATGCTCTTAACCGGAGTGCATTGCATTATTATAAGTGCATACATTTAACTGTCCATAGAAAACCACATAATGAAAATATAAAGTAATGAAAATCCATAGTTCAGGTACTTACTTTGATTCCCGGTCATAAAGTGAATATGTAGCTGTAAATGAATGCCGCCACAGCTAATGGGAGAAAAGAAACCACAACACTGTGGTGTGAACACTTTAGCTTTAAATATGCATCAGATTAATGTGAATAAAAGCTTAGTGTACCTTGGTACGGTTGCTTATGAATGCAACATATTTGCGGTCAGCAGACAGCTGGTAATCATAAGCGCCTTTTTCGTTCTGTTTTGGAAAAAAGAACGCTGTAGTGAGAGTTTCACTGCCCATGGCCTCACAGACAACACTGCATTTTTTTGGATTGGTATGTATAGTTTTTGTGCTGATTTAATGTGGTTTATGTTGCTTACGCAAAAGAAGCACACAGATGCACACAAGCGGGGTGACTTACAAACGTGTCTCCGCTCAAGAACTCTGATGCCGCTCCTGTGACGACGTTGTGGAGGAAGACTGAGCCCTGGGACTTATTCAAATACTCATTATCTGTGGAGGAAGATGAGGAAAATACTGTAATTTAGAATAGAATATTGGATTTAAAATGGAGAACAAGTGTGCAAATCCCTAAAGACGTCAGCTAAACGGTTACACTTTATAACAAGGGTTTAAACATGCTTAAATAACAAATGCATGAATTGTGATTATTTAGGAGTTAATGATGGATGTATCATGAATTACTGTTGCTCACCATTAAGAAATGATCATGCCACTATGTGTTTATGTGATTGGTTAAAGGCCCACTCCACATATTTGACATACAAAGTTTAGTTTACTCATCACGAGGAGTACTTAGTACGTAGCCTATAAACAATATAATAGCCATCTTCTGAGGCTCTAAGCGGCTTTGTCAAGGGTGATCCTGATGATGTCATAGTGATGTCATCAGGGTTATCTCAGTTTGGGCTTGAGAGTGAACATTTTCACCAGAAAGCTGTGTTACAAACTGGAGGTATGGAGTTTAAGAGACACTTTATTTAGAAGGCAGTGAGAGTCTAATAACGGAGTTGCATTACGGGAATTGTAGGATTAAGCTTGACCCATATTAGGGATCAAAAGTCAGGGTATCTCAAGCTCTGCTGCACAGATTTCGATCTTTAATTATTATTTTATTTTTTTAAATCTGTCTCTTGTGATTCCATTGTACTTCAATAAAGTTCAAAAGTACTTCTCTAAAGTTCAACTTTGCAGGACAAAGTGGTGGTGTGACAGACTGACCGACAAACAGCCACTCAGCTTTATAGTTCAACAAGAATAGGTCCTGTTCTGCTTTGGAGAGGCTCGTCAGATGCATGGGTCTGACATGCACTTTTCTATTTTACCGCTACTGGATTCTAGCTTGTTTGGCATCAGTTAGATTAACAGTCATTAATTGATCATCCATTAAGTGTTAACCAATCACATAAAGTCATTGTGACGTCATCATACCTTAATGGTGAGCAACAGGAATGCATGATATATCCTGCATTAATTCATGTATTAAATCATCACGTCTAAAAAGTCCAGGTATACATTCCATAAATACATGAACACACAGACAGACACTTTAATGAGGGGATGGATCAAAGTGAATTAGTAACTAGACAAAGGAGAACCATGTAGCTGATAGATAAAAAGCCCCCTCAGAGACACATTGACAGTTTAGACATTACAGTATGTGGTTGAAATCAATGTCATCATGTTCCACCTCCCCTATCTCTCCTTTTTACATGTCTCATTCTCCCACCTGAGATCCACCTCATGCTGATGGACTTTGGTTTCAGTGAACTGTTGAAGACATCCTCCAGGGTGAAAGTTCTCATGTTCTGATCCCCCTCCTCCTTCTCTGAAACACGTTAGAGAGTTAGAACCTGACTGGGGCTGGAAGGTCACAGGGTACGGATATGATATCATACACATCATCATCATCATCATCATCATCATAAAAGAAGCTATGTGCTGTAAAGGCTGTAACAGATAATGACAAGTGGAATATTGCTTACGTCAGTGTGTTTTGGGGGGTAATTATGGGAATTGTCATATAGTGTGTACTGAGTGAGGATGAAACTATTGAAAGGCACTCACATCAGAGAAACGAATCCTCCCGTTGTGATGTCACACCCTGATTTCCACCAGGACGTGTGTTTTTATTCTTAGATGGAAAACGGTCTAATCGGATCATGCGTAATGACGCGTGCGTAACTTTTTAAAGGTCCGTCGGAACACAAACGATGCATTAATATCAACATTTAATAACAAAGACTCACCTTTCAAATATATAGCCGTGGGTACCGCTATCAAAATGACGACCACTGCTACCCCAAAGACTCCGAGGAGCACCTTTCCGATGGAAACCTGCGCAGAGTTCAACGGACAAAAGTCAGGAAAAGTGCTCCAAAATGCTCCTTGCGACGCATACGCCAGTCGCCAACGTAACATCGATATGTATCTATTAACAAACCAGCACCATTGTTTCTGCGCGTCGGTGAAGTGTGTCAATATCCGTCCAAATCACAACTTCATCGATCCAGTCGGCTACACGCGCGGAGAACACTAAAGTTATACGATCGGCTGGCTGTTAAATATTATCTCAACTGAAGTTCCAAAGGTGGGACAATAAATGTCCGGCGGAGTAAAGTTCGTCAGGGTTGATGGTGTTCCAATGTTTAGAGGAGGCGTGCAACTAGCTTTTAAGGCTGTTCCCCAAACTCTCCACTATTCAAAACATGTATTCATTCATAGGCTACGGCCATCTCTCTGACAATATGACCAAATAACGTTTATAAAGACTTTCCTTATACATTTGGTAACCATTATTCCACTTGTAAACTTCCATTCATATAACCTTAAATAAGTTGCATTTTTGTTAAAAACCGTAAAACGTTTGTACTGTATATTAATAATTATTGTCTTATTCCATTGACTTATTCCGTTTGACGAGTGAATAGCATGAAATGGTCATGGTGTGGCTATAAGCAGACCAGTACAGCAACTAGAAACAGGCCGGCAGTGACTCATGCTACTTTGTTTTCTTGCTGTCATCCAGCTGTCGTACAGATGTAGAAGGGCTATCATATCTCGTGGCATCTCCACACCACGCCACTCCCTCTCTTCTGCTTAGCTGTCACTTGCCATATGAGGAAAACACTATTCAGTTGTCAAATCAGGGCACCCTTTCACTTAATCTTGCCATGGGATCGCCATGATGTGAAATCAGGCCAGGGGCATAAAGTGGGGTGCCCGTTCCCTACTTCCTAACCCCCCTACTTTCGGAGCTCTTGCTCAGACCACACCCATTTTCAAACTTGATCTCAACTACACACCTGTAAAGTTTCGTGACTATCTTGCATGGTTGCAGTTCTTTTTTTCCTTCCTTGTGCCCAGAACTAACATTGCATTCTGGGATCATACTATTGTTGCTGTTTTAATCTGATTTTCGGCAGTAAATTTATATAATAAAGTAACCATTTGTCTACATTTTTCAAACTCTAATGCGAAACTTTTTTATATTAATAAACGTCTGTTACATTCAAGCCATTGCCAAATTAGTTAATACAAAGCTAATTAAGACTATCAGCTCCACACAACTCTCTCTGTATTTCTCAGTATGGCTATGTTCAGAAGATTGTGGCGTCCGGTGACTTTGGCGTGCAGAAACTCCAGTGAAGATAATGACCTCTTCTGAAGAGTCCGTCATGTTTTTTAATCTTCCGTGTCCTCCTTGGCTACTAGCAACTGAAGGATATTCAGTGGCTACCAGCACACTGGGATCTCCCACTCCAGACTTCCATTTGCTAATTTATTAATTTAAAGTTAGACATTGTTGATTTTCCAAAAGGTTGTATGAATATCTTCAGGCTCAATGCGCTTATATTTAACAATTTTTAGGCCGAGAAAAAAAGGAAGTAGCCTTCTGTACATTCAAGTACATTTTATAAGTTAATTCCTGGCCAAGTAGAGAACATTCGTAGAAAACAGATTTTAGTAGTAGCATGTAGGGAAACTGACGATGTAAACTTAATTTGAATTAATACGAACATTTCTATAAAACAAAAACAATAATTACATGATTCCAAATTATCAGAACATTTCACAGAATTCATACGTATGATCCTGTAGCTTTAATTGTAGCTTAAAAATCATTTTCTAATTAATCTGCCTCCGTTTTTTGTTGCCAATTCCTCCTTTATGAGTATCACAGATTTGATGTAAATTAAAGACTAAAGCCTTTTTCCTGAATTCACATTATTTATCAGTATACTTCATGAGCAGACCCAAACGGAATCTGCAGATATCTTATTTACAGTCTTTAGCAAACTGTTAGGGTGGAGATGTATAAATGTTATTATGTGTGGATTTTCTTTTATTTTATTTTAAGTTGTTTAAAATCTGCGGGAAATTCTGTGGAGTTCTGCCTCCCATTCAGAGTCCCAGTATTCAGGTCCTGAATAACATTGAGGTATGAACAGTCCACCACTGCCTCAGATGACTTTACGCTAGTGTTTGATGGCTGATAACAGCTGAGATGAAGGCTAATAAACAGACCCATAAATGTCGTACAATGCATACACTGTGTTTACATAATCATTAATAGGCTATTCTTCCTGTTTTGGTCTAGTTCCTGAAGGCAGCGTGAGAACTATGTCACTGACTGTGTGACACAAGGTTGGAAACTCAAAAAAAACACAATTTTATAAGAATAATATTAGATTTTTGACATGACAGCTTAAAAGCACACTTTGGAACAGGGGGGCTAAAAAAAAAATAAAGTCAATTTTAGTCCATGTTGCCACAGACTGTGGAAGTTTTCACCTTTGTACATACTGCAAGTGCTGACCAGTCACGGTCAATGCTGAAAGCCTTTTAAAAGCTTAACAAATATAAAGCTGTGCCTTTATGTGGAATAGACATCATATTCTGCACTTGTTCCCCTCACACCGGACATCCTCAGCAAACAAATAGACAGTGGATGTCTTCCCTAATGCAGCACAGCTTGTTTGAAGAGCATTAACTCCATTTACCTGACACTAAGAACAACTGAAATCATTTATAGGTGTCACTTTGGACACATTTTGTCTTATTGGACAGATGTAGTCTTGGTGTGTGGAGACAAGGAGAGAGAGATGGAGCAGAGAAAAACAGAGGGAGAAAGAATGAGAAAGGAAACAGCCATTTATGCATTACAGAGATTGAGGACAAGCTTGTTCTTTGTGAATTCATCTTGAAACTGCCACTGCACCTGCACCAAAAGAAATAGCCCATTACACCTGCTGAAATATAATATATCATATTCCAAATGTTTCTGAGTGCAACACTTGTGATTTGCCTCACAAAAGACACCCACACTCAGTTAAATGTTGCACATATTACATAGAACTGTGCTTACGCGTACCATCATTTGTCATAGCTACACCACATGGTACTGTTTATATCCTGCACTTAATACTTGAAAATCTTAAACAGTTCTAAGAGAAACGTCCAGTGTTTATTCACATGGGAAAACATGCACTGGGTTTTGATTTCAACAGATGTGTCCGGGTCAGTATTATAATTGCATTCTTGGCTTGGGCTTTAATAACGTTGGAGTGGACTTTGAAAGTTATTGTTTGGGAGAACTGTGTGGGATTCCCTGGTGTTAGAAATGGGTCAGCGAAGCTTCAATTAACATCCTTAAAGAACTGTACTGTAGCAGCTGCGGACCTCAACACTGTCTTTTACATTAGTTAGAAGTACTCTTTTAACTAATCTTTTATTTAAGTAAAAGGGCCAATACAGCAATGTAAAAGTACAAAATTTCATTAAAAGTCCTACACTCAAAATCCTAATAAAGTAAAGTATAGAAGTACTATTAACGTTGTTGTTAATGTTACTCTCGAGGGAACACTGGGGTGGATTTCTGCTTCCTATAGTAAGTATCCATAAGTGGTGGAAGATGTTTTCATTACTCAATCCTTTAACAATCTAAAAACAACAATGTAAAAATAATCACAATACATTTCTTACAATAAACATTTACAAATAAAGTCCTGCATACAAAAATCAGATTAAGTAGGCTACATATACTAACAATTAGAACAAAACTTAAAGTAGCTGCTACACTCATTTATATTCATTTTGTGGACCTCTTCTTTTTTATTTTTATTTTTGTATATAGCTTTTTAACACTCAAACAATTGTTTACAGGAAATGAAACTCTCTTTGGTAGAAGTCATGGACTGAAACGTGACAAGGAGCTCCAACTTGACACTGCTTTTTTTTTTGTGTGTGTGTGTGTGTGTCTGTGTGTGTGTTTTTACAAGAAAAGAAGGAAAAGTTTATGCCTGCAGATTTTAAATATTGTGATGTTCAGGAAGACACATTTAAAGTCATGCTATAATGTGACTTTAAATTCTTATTAAACCTGTGTAGGTATTTTACCAACCCTACCTACTGGTTTCTCACCTAGTAACTTCTTATACATTTATATCACAGTTGACTATCTTCAACATCATACATGCTTTGTGAGCATTTCATATTTTTTTGTCAAGCTTTTTTTTCTGATTGATGAAGATAAACTATGATATTCCATATGAAGTGCAGCAACAAGTTTAAAATTGCCCCATATGTTTATTTTGTTTTCTTTTATTGCATTCCACTTCTTTTTTCTCTTCATTGTGTTTTTGTAAGTGTAAGGTATTTCTTTGCCTAATTTAAAGCACCTGAAGTGGTCTATGCTTCTGTTTAAAAGTTGCTATACAAATAAACTCTCCTTGCCTTACCTCACGTGATAGAAATAAAATACATTTTGTCTTTTCTTTATATAGCAAAAGTCTCAAAAGCACCGTCTAGTGGTGACAGGAAGCCATGCAGGACAGCCAACTATTCTTCCTAAAATTAAAAAGCTTTAAAAACATGTTAAATTGATCGCCCGCTTTGTGAAAGCAAGAAACATGCCATATTTTAGACTATAAGCCTTTGTACAGTCTATCTGTGCCATTCAAAGGTTATAAGTACGATGTAACACCGATAACATCAAAAGGAAGAACACTGAAAATATTTATATGAGAAGTTGACATTATGGGGAAAGTGGAGACTCTTAACTTTTATGGCAACTAGGAATGTTATACCGAAGTTACCAAAATATGTCATTCAGTGGACAGTGTGCATTGATTTTTCATCAGCTTTGATGAATTAATTTTTTTTAATTGCTTATTTCTACATGTCTTACTTTCAGTTCATTGTGTTCTAAACCGTTTTGACCACCCTGAGAGAGAGCACCTTTTTCAGACACTTCGTAAGGCAGACCACCACACCTTCACTGTCAGGGCTTTTGGGGAAAACAGCCGGCAAGGTATATCACTATATTATTAAGTTTCTAAGATACATTGATTAAGTAAAGAGGATTTAGGTTTAATTTACTTAATTTAATTTAATTTAATTTAATTTAATTTTAATTTAATTTAATTTAATTTAATTTAATTTAATTTAATTTTATTTTATTTTTCCTGCATTTATCTCTCGTTCACACTCCAGTCCAGATGGTGGCGGTAATGGACCTTTAAGTTGGTTTGCCAACCGCCGATAAACCATAAAGATAGGAAGAAGGAAGCTCGGATATGATGTAGAAACTGTTCAGACCTATTGGAAGTGGAAGTTACAACCGTGTAACAGAAAGTCCGCGTACACCGTTAATCATACTATAAAGGTTTTAAACTTCTTACAGTTTGCCATATTTCTCCAAATGGCTTATCCAGGATACGGTGGGGTGAGTAAATGATATGTAACGTTAGGCGTAACAGTGATTTTATAGTGATAAACGAGCTAAATGGGTTAACAGAAAAGCTAGCTCGGGGCTCTTGTTTCAGTTAATTACTGATAATTTGTCACAATATGTAATGTTACAAGTTTCCCTGTCTTCCTGTTGCATTGTTGATATCCATTGACCGCAATTAGGCAGTTTTTTCAGTTCAATTTGGTAATAAGAAGCCATATGGCGTCTCCGGAAAAATGTCTTCCGGGATGGAAATTCCTCAACATTGAAGAGTCTAAACAGACTAAGCATTACCTTTAGCTTACTAGCTAAACGTGGAACGTTACGTATGTCCGCGTTCTCAATAGACCTATACATTTTTTTTTTTTTGAATGACAACAAAACAACATGCAAAACTCTCGTAGGGGAAAGAGAATATACATGCGTAGATACAATACAAATGTTGTCAATGTACAAGAAAGAATTACCTTAGCTAAAAAACAACCAAAAAGGGGGAGTTACTTAAAAATACACAAGTAAAAAGCAAAAAAGGCTAGAGATAATAAAATGCTTTCACAAAATATTTACACAATAAGATTTTTGATAAATAATCATCAGTAATGTGGATATAAGGACTAAGTGGGTAAAGGCAAATAATAGGAACAGTTACAACAGTCTGGTAAGTTCAGAAAATGACATCACTTTACTGTAATGCAGCCTTTAAAACCAGGAAAAGACACCACTTATGTCATATTACAATATCCAAAATCTAAAACGATACCTACTCTCATATCATGATATTGATATTGCCCAGCTCTATGTCCCTACACATTTTCTTGCAATTTTACCAGATTTGATCTTTTTCAGTGAGGGGAAAAAAACAATTTAAAATCATTTTATATAGATCTATACATATGCAAGAAACCTTGGCCTACAGTTTGCTTATAAAAGAATGGTCTGACCCTTTTTAGTAAGACTTGTGAGCTTTGTATACATTTGAAGCTAAAAGTAACTTTTGGTAAAGTCTAAGTGAGTATAGAATGTTGTAACACCCTCAGTGTTGTGGAATAGAAACTACAGTACAACCCACAATGCCTTCCTTTGCGCAAGCATTGAATCAGCTTCCAAAGGTGACAGGGTCACCAGGGTCACCAGGGTCAGTGCTGCTTCACTTCTGCTGCTGACACGCCTGGTCATGATTAGGTTTACCTGGAAAACAGGCAAGAAGATATTTTGGAAAGATATTTCCAAAACAGTTATATTGACAATATCAGTAAATGCTATTTTGGGATAGTCTTCATTAAAATCTTAAATTAGTGTTTAAGAATAATACAGTAACCATTCAAAGTGAGAATCTTCCGTGGTCTGGTAACACAGAATTACCCTCAGGTAACACAGAAATTAAAAAATTTCCTGAAAAGTTACCTGGCAAGTTTACATATTTATATTTAATATTTTGTTATTCATTGTCTTTTCACAGCTCAGCTATATAATGCATATCGTAACACTTTTTATGATATAGGCTAGTTGTATTTAATCTGAAAATCGGGACGAAAGTCATGACAAATCTCTTTTTTATGCTGTATGTAAATGTTGCATGTGTGGTCTTGTTATATTTTTAATCAAATGCTATAAATCAAGTCTGAGCACAAGAGAAAAATTAGGTCACTCTTACAATTTTGACTTACAAAACAAAATCTTACTTTACCTACCTACCTACCTACTTACTGTATACATACCAGCCCTGGTCGCCTCTCTGATGTGTTTTATTCCTCAGTATGGGGGTCCCATGCCAGGAATGCCAGCTCAGGGGATGCCTATGCAAGGAATGCCAGGAGGGCCCATGGGAGGGGCCATGCCTGGGCAGATGGGAGGCGCACCACCCCAGGGGGGATATGCCTCCTATGGAGGAGGCTATCCAGGCACATACGGTGCCCCACCCCCAGCTGCCAATGATCCAATGTGGAGTTACTTTACAGCCATAGCAGGCCAGGTACGTGTGGATAAACTGTAAGTTCTGATTATTCTAGAATTATTAGAAGAGCACACATTATACATGTGGTCTTTATAAAAAAAAAAAAAAAAAGGTTTTCTATACAGGTTTTGTTTTCACTTTCACATTTCGAGTTTGGACAAGAACAAGAAATTCTCTCTTTGCAAATATTTCAGGTTTCATGAATGAATTGAGTAACTACATGAGACAGATAGCAAGGCTTTGTCTTGTCTTGTATATGCGACCGGAACACATTTGCGAAAAAAGTTTGTGGTGTCTTGTAATCCCATGTCAGATGGGCCAAAATGTTTGACATGACACAGAAATACAATTAAACTAACTTAAGTGGTAGCATACACAGGGAAATAGGCAACTTTTCAGTGTGTTTCTCTGCTCTCATCACTTTACACATGACCAGCGGGCTAGTTTCTCTGGAACATTGTTAATTCCTCTGAAAGTCCCACATGGCTGAATATCACTTCCTGCTCTGTACAGGACGGTGAGGTCGATGCAGAGGAGCTCCAGAGGTGTCTGACCCAGTCTGGTTTCACTGGCAGCTACACTCGTAAGTTCCACAAGAGGATTACTGAGACAAAGAATTAAGTTTTTACGCTTTTTTTATTTTTATTTTTTTAACTCGGTGAGGGGTTATAGTCTTGCAGGACAGGTTTGTAAGCTGTATTTGTATCATGCATTTAACAAATGCACAGCTGGGGTTGTAAGTTAAAGGACTTTTAAAAACAGAAATGAATCTATGTTTGAGGTATGTTTTCTCTAGTTTTGGTGGGTGTGTCAGAGATGTGTATGTAAACTTGTAGAAATAAAAATACACACTAGGCATGGGCCGGTGACCGTTTTCAAGGTATACCGCGGTTTGAAAAAGTCACGGTTTCTATCCTTTCTGTCCTACCGTTCCTAAGGTAGGAGCTGTTTTTTGGGTGGACATAAGGACAGGAAGGGCAGTGTAGAAATCCCTCTCCCTGTCAGTGTGCAGTGTTTAATGAAAAAAAGTTTTTTACCCATTTAATAAAAAAATAAAAAAAACATTTTAAAGCTGTAATTGCAATACTGTGAAACCATTGCTGAAGGTTATCATACTGTCAGAATTGCATACTGGCCCATGCCTATTGCACACACAGCAGAGTGTTCAATGCACCGCCGTTTCAGTTTAAATAAACGCTTTGCTACGTTTTGTTTGAACGCGCCCGTTTCACCAAAGTTGCGACGTACAACTCCGATTTGATGAGATAATTTCCTCTCCTATTAATATAATATAGTATAGCACAGGGCTGTAAGGTATGCAATATGAAACCAAAATTGCAACACTCAGATCCACGAACCTGAGTTGCAGTGTGAGAAGGCCGAATTGCGACACACCCCTTCCAACTTCCATAGATGGATAGATAAAATATCTAAAACTATGTCACATATTTCATACATGAAGTGAAATTATAACCCATAGATTGTATCTCTCATCAAACACATTCTCCACATGGTACCAACTTTTCATTGTGACCCTTGGCTATGAAATCAGTCTTATTTATTATACACTCAATGAACTGAACACACCAAGTGCACTTAAGATCATTTTTGGGTCAGGGAAGCGCCGCAAAATTGTGTTTTTCCAGTAGCACAGTAGTGGAGAGTTGTGCATACCATATCTGGTGTTCTTAGATTGTTTTGATTTATTGTTGAGCTGTTTGGATCCTTATTAACTCACACACCATCAAAATATGCTTTTTAAAAGTTCAATATTGGATGCTTCCAAAATGCTGCAGTGAGCACATTACCTGCAGCAGTCAAAGCCCAAAACCTCTTTAACATTGAGAAGTGACTGTAACCATCATGGTAGTATTTCTTTTTTATCTTTTGAATAAAAATGGCTAACTTAATTTGACTAATTATTAACATGTTTTTTTGTTTCTGTTTTAATCTTTCCAGCATTCAGCCTGGATACATGCAGGATCATGATTGCAATGCTTGATGTATCCTTTCTGTACCACCGGGGTTAAGTTGGAAAAAAACTTCACTCCACTACATTTCCCCTAAGGATCTTAGTCACTCGTTACTACAAAATAAAATCAGAAGAAATGTGTTGCACTGGAAAAAAGCAGGTTTGGCGAATCATTGCTCCTAGATTGCCAAGCGGCAAAAAACAAAACAAACATAGGCCAAAACTAAAGAAGAGGAAGAAGCATAATGAGTGATAGTGTCATGGACGCACGCTCAATGGTGTTTTAAGCCCCCATCGTCTCCTTCAAGGCAGCGATGCAACTGTTGACTTCAAGGCACCTAACCATAGCCATAGCCATAGCCATAGCCTAATCCTAGTGGCTTCCAGGCAGCGCTGCCTGGAAGGAGACGGTTAACCAGCTGCTGTCTTCATTCCACTCACTCTGCTGCTGTTATTATCCATGCGGGTCAGCAGTTACCATAGCTTAACCAGACTGTCACCAGAGGGACTCTACGGGCAAGATGGGTTTCAATGAGTTCAAGGAGCTGTTCACCGCTCTCAGCGGCTGGAAGCAGAACTTCATGATGTTCGACCAGGACAGGAGCGGAACCATCGAGTCTCACGAGATGAATCAGGCAGTCAACGCTATGGGTGAGATTCTTTAACAGGATGGATATTTAATGTTCTGGTGAAGACCCTGTGAAAAAAGTATTTAACACATCTAAGGCCTCCTTCACACTGCCTGCGTGGCGTGAGCGAGTCAGCTGCGTGGTGTGTCTATTTTCTGCGTCTCCAGGCAAAATAGAATACAAAAAGATTTTTTTACACGAATACATTTAATAAATGACATTTTGATGTTTGAAAGTCTTTAGGTTTTGACATAAATTCAGAAATAAATGTAATAATATTTATCGATTTTCAAATATTGCACCTGTCAATACAGAACGAAATATTCTGTTGCCTATTTTGCCGTCAATACTGCCGACGTTGTCTTTACTGTAATCAAATCAGTATATGTTTATGTTTAACATGAAGTATACTACTGCTTGAGTGCATTTTATCAATGGGAAACATACACGTGTACAGACAAGGCTAGCAGCGCCGCGTCAGACACGTTTCTGGTGTGAAAATACGCAGCCGACACACAACCGAAAAGCCACGCTCACAGTGGGAAGGAGGCCTTAGGGTAATCAGAATATTTAATGACACTTAATTAGACTTAATCGATTAAATCAGTTCCTGTAATCTGTGCTGATTGGTGTGATCTGTCACACTCTTCATATAATCTGCAGTTCACCAGAGGAAAACATTACATTTACATTCTCACTCATTAGTGTATATATATATATGCTCTGTGTTCTAATATATTCCATATTCTTAAATGTATTCCTCCTAATTGGCAGTCAGTTGATAAAAGGAGGAATTACAATGGCATATAAAAATATCAGTGACTTAATTTGCTTCTATTGCATTTTGGTCAGTTCATTTGACTTTAATGCTTTTTTTAAAACTCCGGACAATATGCACTTTAGAGACATTTTACATGGTATTATAGCTGGATCGATTTTTGATTTTTTGACGCTAATATTACGATTTTTTTGATAACAAATAAAATAGAAGTGTGTGCACGATACTCAGCAGGATAAATTGTGTAAAGTGTAAAAATCAACTTTGTTAATTCTCCCTGGTAGAGAAACTACAGTATTTAAGGGCTCATAGACACTCTGAAATTAGGAAAAAGAAAAGTGAAATTTTTTTTCCCCCCCACTTCACCAGGCTACCGTGTCAGTCCTCAGGTTCTGAATGTAATCATCAAGCGCTACAACAAAGGAGGAAGAATCTTCTTTGACGACTACGTGGCTTGCTGTGTCAAACTGCGAGCTCTCACAGGTAGGAAACCCCAAACCAGCATCCGCGTTAGACAGAAATGACCTGACGCGTTCAGTGAACAGCCACCCGCGTGTGCAGAGACACGCTTTTGATGTGGACTGACAGTGAAATTGTGTTTGGGTTCATTCCACCTGTAATCCCTGTTGTCATCTTTCAAGGGCTGTGACATTCTGCTTGGCTCGGTGCACAAATGTGTCACAAGTTGTTATGACATAAAAGTTTGACCAGGGGTCCAAGTCAGAGCCACGCATGCAGAGCAGAGTGACTCCTATTGAAACCGCTCCAGTTATTATTTTCTTTGCTAAAAGTGTTACTGCTGCCTACAGCGTACAAGTTATGTAAGTGAAGTTTTAATGGGAGGTGTAGAATGGCACACGTACCTCAGACCCCAACAATGACACACATCCACCTGCAGGTGGCGCTCTTATCAAGTTAAAGGCCAGTAACTCCCACACCGTTCATCGCACATTCCAAGTTTAGCTGAATGTTGTTTTATAGGCCACGGCCATTTCCGCCAATATAATTTTTTGCAAAATTGTGTATGCAAAACTTACTTTTTAGAACTCCTCCTAGCCTGCGAGTCCGATCTGCACGAAAAGTTGCATGTAGATAGTGGACATGATAATCAACCAGTAGTCCAGGTGCAACTTGCGGGGGGGGGGCTTGGACCCCGTTCATACCTGCTTGCATGTCCAGTTGAAATGGTGACCCCTCAGTGCTGTGAACGTTAACTCTTCCTGTTCCAGATACCTTCAGACGGAGAGATACCATGCAACAGGGATCTGTCAACTTTCAGTACGATGAGGTGAGTTCCATTTCCTTTTGTGTAGCTCTCACTCCATCAGTAAGTATGCTGTGTATGACTGAACCTTTTAAGAGTTGCAATGCCTATATCAAAGTGTCTAAGGGACTGTATGTATGCAAAAAAAAAAATTTAACTTAATTGAATGTTGATGTGTGATTTCCGTCTAACTTTAAACTATATAAATTTAATTTGACCAACCTTTTTCCTACAGTCCCTTATTCTACCTGATTAAAAGGAAGTTGATTGGCTCCATCTGTCTCTACTTGAGTTTTCACTCTCAGCATGTCAAACATGTTCAGGATACAGGCGTTTCATGTCATTATTTTAAGCTGTTTTCCTCTGGCTGCGGTAGGAGTTTACCTGCATGTGAAGCAGCTCAGTGCAGCTTTACAAAAAAAGCGTCTTCTGTTGAGTTCCTGTGGTTGATTCGACAGCTTTGTGGTTGACGCTCTCTCCCTCTCTTTGTCTCTGCACCTCCTGTTAACAGTTTATCCTGTGCACAATGGCCATCTGAGGTCTGCTGTCCCACACCACCAGGTCAGTGCGCCTAACGAACCAATCGGTGGTGGATTGTGGACCACTGCCTCATGAGAATGCACAGGGAGGCCAGTATATTTGACTGCGGCCATGAGCTGCAACAGGAAAGTGCCCATTGCTTGTAATGCTTGCTGTCATGCTTTATGTCACACAGGGATGTGCTGAAGATGTATCCGGTGTGTACACATACATACATACATACATACATACATACACACACACACACATATATATATATATATATATATATATATATATATATATATATATATATATATATATATATATATATATATATATATATATATATTTACAATATGTATCCATATTAGAGGGTTATATAATACATGTCAGTGTCTTTAAAGCCCTTATGTGTAGTATTTCAGACTTTCAAAATAAAGGTTGCAGATAATGCTGCACATTAGTGTCAGAAGAATTTGAAAAATACACATAAAATAAATTCACTTAGTCTGTAAAGTGTGAAGGAATTAATCAACCAGATATCTCTTATAGTATAGTGAATAGTATGCTTTTGGAGTCTCTTATTTTGGAATGAGCTCAGCCAGGGCAAAGGGAACTGATACTTTAAGGATGTTCTGACCTGTGAGAAGCCTATTGTGCCATTATAATCCCTGGATGTATGGTCTAATATATTAAACCCATTTATATATTACTTCATAGTAATGGCAGCATCATGATTAATCAAATGTTAGCATTTACAGATACCATGTTGATTTGCTTTTACACTGAATTTCATACATTTCTGATTATTTTTTTTTTATAAAACCTTAAGTTATAGATGCACATTAGCTTGATGTTCAACTCAATAACAAGCCAAAGTGACTGTGAGCCGATATATAAATCCACTTCAATACCTGTTAATGATTGTGAGATAGAAAAGTATTGTCAAAAAGCTAAAGTAAGTCCATATGCCGGAGATTTTGCAGCTGTAAACTCTGTTTTCCATGTTGAAGTACAAACCCAGCCGAGTTCTTATTTGTAAAGATTGCATTGAAGTCAACTTCTACACACAACCAATGTCGGAGTAAAGACCGTATTTTGTTACTGACAATAAACACTTTCTAATCAGTATGTATTCTGTTTATTAATTTATACAATAGTGCTGTTGTTCCCCATTCTATTTACCAGATATTTAATGACTTTAAATATAGTTAAGAACAAAAACAGTCAAATGAGCTGTTAAGTGTTGCATTGTATAAAATACAGTGGCAAACATTTAAAAAATGGATAAAAACAATTGTGAACAGTACTAGACTTTAAAAAGTGACATTTATTTCCAGTACAGCAACTTTTTCTAATCTGTGAAAGTTCAGTAGACTCAGAAATCACAGAAGCACAACAGTTGTAAAAAGAATTAAAATATCCAAACTGCCTAGACAAACTGTAGATGTCCCTTACAAGTTTTGACTGCAACTGCAACCCCACAACCAAGTTTACACAAGATTGATAAGATACATGTAGTTATATGCTAATTCTTGAAGCATTTTTTTTGTCTGAAAATACCACCTTCTGCCTGTCAAGGTTGAGTTGTTAAACTTATACAGCAATTACATTCACAACATAAATGCTGTTAAAAGATGCTTTTTCTCCTACGTTCTATAAAATCATCTCCAGAGTGTATTAAACTCTAGAACTATACCAAGATTCAGTTCATTTCCAGTACTGCATCATTATTGCTTTCAAAGACTGACAAAAGTCTTGTTGTGCTATTGGATGTCCACACAGCCTCTACACACATTAACACTACGCTGTGTTCTGTATTTTTGAGCTGAAAAAGACGTGATTTTGCTTTGTTGTGGCGATGCTGTTTACAGTAGGCACGCTAAATATACAGATAGATTAGATAGATAGTTTGTGACTGCGTCGATCGTTTGGAAAATTCAAATGCTCGCACTTAGGCTACAGTAAAGCATGTGAATACCTAAAATGTTAAAAGTCTCACCAGGGATGTGATGACAGGCTGCAGTGAAACAACATGTTGTCTTTGCTGTGCTGTGCACTTTGCTGTAATCCCATGCATTTACAACAATTAAGCCAATTTTTATTGATAAAAAAAAATTTTAAATCACAAAATACAGCTGAAGGTCCAACCACTGATGCCAGAAAAGCTGACAGCACTCCTGAGCCACTGCCCACCTCCAGACACACACATGGGCTACAAACAGCAGAGCACATTTAAACATCCAGAAGTGATGTTCAGGTGAACTAAAAGGAAACCTATGACGCTCATATCAGCTGTGCTGTGCCTGACCTCATCAGCTGCAGCCTGTCTGCATCTTTCTCCAGGGCGTCAAGCAAGAGGAAAGAGTCCTCCGCCTTTTATAAAGGCAGATTGTACAAATTGATTGTTTGAATATACCATAATTTTAATTGAAGACCATTTACATTAATTTAATAAATTGTTAATTTTTATTATTTAAAAAATATTTTCTTATATTTGTTGTTTTATTTTAGATATTTTATTTTTGACTACTACTGTTCAACAAAATAAAACAAAACCACATCAGCTGCTGTTGAAAAAAAGATGGCTTCATTAATATGAGTTACACATATTTGGCTACATGAAATAAAGACTAAAACCAGCGGTGGAGGAAGTATTCAGATCTTTTACTTGAGCAAAACTATAATACCACACAGTAGAAATACTCAGTTACAAATAAAGGCATTGGAAATGTACAGTATGTACAATCAGAAAAAATGTATTTGACATAATCAAAGTACATATGTGCCACATTAATATACTGAAAACATCCAGAACTAGAACACCCAATATGTTCCTGTACTAACATGAACACTTGTGAGCACAAACATCGTTATTTTCTACCTAGGAAATTGTTTTTGAAAATGATAAATAAACAGTGAGGTTTTTCTAAAGGGAACATAGGAATCCTGAAAAACTCAAATTTGCTGTGCTTGTGCATTTGGGTATCTGGAGTGCCGACCCAAACGCAAACTGTAAAGTAAGACAACCCAGTCAGTTTTTACCTCATGTCTCTGTGCCTTTTATTCCTCCATAAGAAAAATGAATGGACACAAATTTATTGAACCAGAATAATCCAAAAAACTGTTCTTTCCGGACCACAGCTGAGGAGTTTCTTCACTTCATATACGTCTTCGTCAATAAAAAAAAGGGGGGCTGGGTGAGTCTTGGTTAGGATGCCGGGGCTTGTAGGAGTCCAGGACAGGCCTCCCCTTTACATGGCTCCATCCTCCTCCTGCTGCATCTTTCCTCTTGCTGACCTGTGTGTCTTCTAACCAGCGTTCTATTAAACTGAGTATTAGACTTGACTGATATTGGACAGTGGACTTCAGACTGACCCGAAGACGACTCTGCGACCTCTGAACATGTAGCAATTTGAGCAGATGAATTTATGGATTATCAATCAGATGCATGAAGACGAATGGAGGACGTTATGAGGTCAGTCAGAGGCTGAACTGAACGCCAAACACACAGCAGTCTCCTTCCTTAGCCAATCATCATCCGGGGCACTATCCACTCGCCATACCGAGACCGGATACACAAACACGGTTCCTGTGTACCGTTGCTAACTCACAGCTAGTTTATGCTAACGTCTGTACAGTTGGTACTTTGGCTGTTTGGGGGCGAATAAACAAACGACCCCCGCGGTCACATTTACCGGAACGATCGGTGCTTTTATTTGTCTCACAGCTGCAGATTTGCAGCCTGGGAAGAAGAGGAAGCTTCTACACATCTTCTCTGAGCTGAAGCTCTGAGGTAGGACATGCTTTCTCTCCGGATTAACAGCTGCTGGCTGTAATGTTGACGGATTGAGTTGATTTGAAAGGGTCAGGTCACACAGAGTCCAGAATCTCAAGGTCAGTGGTTAAGTGTTTGCAGGAGCTTGTGGTAGAGATATTTCCAGTGGCAGAACTGTTACCTTGTGTACGTTAGAGCCAGGCTGTGTTGTGTTGTTTCTGCTGAAGAACTATAATCCGACTATGTAGTGATAGAGCAGAGTGTAAACTGCTGTCCTCCCTGTGTTCCATCTTCTAAAACCTGCTGGTCAGGTGGCTGCCTCGGTGTTGAGAAGGTTGGAGTTTGAAGCCCTCGGCAGGTCTGCTGGGTTTGAAGGAGTAAACACACAAAGCAGTGTGTGAAATGTTTGAGAGAACGTGTGCTGAAGCTGAATGTTGTGTCAGCTCCTGACACCGATGGCAGCGTTAGTTTTAGAGTTGTCGGTAAGCTGTCAGAGAGGACGTGTGAGTGTGGTAGGCTTGGTGGTGTAGTGCTGTTGTTAGTTCTCATCAGTCTCTGACAACGTTTAGCCGGCTCCATCTTCTCCACTCAGATGGGTTTAGAGTTTGACGTTTTGTAGACAAAACACTGAAAATAATGCAGCCGAGTGTGAAAGCAAATGGCTTTTACTTTTTAATTAGCCTTTTAAGATAGCAATGCGTTCCACATTATTTCAGAATAACGTTAGTTTATTTGTGTAAGTTCCACAGAATGGTTTGTGAAGGTTGACAGATCTTTTAAACCCACACCACTTTGCTGGTAATTTGTCAGCCAACCACAAAACCGGAATTGACCGGTGCAGATGACATCATTTGTGTGGTTTGGTCGTCAAAAAATTAAATCCGGAATCATTAAATCAAACGCACCCTTCCAATCGCTGTGTGTGTTTAGTAAGTAAAGAAGTGCGGTCGCCCACCATTATTACGCCAGAGTTCCAGAAGTAGCGTAGCTTGTTGGACCTGCAGTCCGTGGTGTTGGAATAAACTGAAGATCAGGAAACATGACAACTTATTTTGTCTGTCATTTTATTTGGGAGATTTTTGCCATAAACGACCCACAGCACTGAATATCAGGCAGTCAGCTGTAGGAGAAGTTGACGTTAGCCAGCAGTAACTAAACAGCTTTGGACAGGCGGTTCCTCCAGCATGGATTAAAACCCACAGGTCAACCACTGACCCTGGAACAATTACGAGGCAATTCATAAGAAAACTACCTGTTGTTTATCTCAGCAGATGTCTTTTCTTGTTGGAAGTGTGATGGTGACTGGTTGTTGTGTGTGGGTTTTGGCAGGCGGCTGCTGTTCCCACTTCCTGCGTACCGGGACTGAATCGTTTAGCGGTACGGAGTATCGGAGCCCTTTCCCCCCTGGTTGCAGCCCTAATATTAAAATGTATCGCAGCTTTCATTTGTTCCGGTCTTTGTGTCACCTGGATTGACCTTAGGGTGCAGCTCAGATACTAAATGATGTTAACAAGACAGGGCCCGTCCTCTGCTTGGGAGCTACAGTTCTCAGCACTAGTAGCTAGTGTATTCCTCCTTAAGGAAAAGAAATGGACCCAGATGTATTGAAGCAGAACAATCCAATAAACTCTTACTTTCTCTTGTTTTCTCCCCAGATGAGTGCAGAGTTTCCGGACGACAACAGAGAAGTTCCTTCACTCCATTCATGCCGCCTTCTCTCCGTACTCACTGTATACTCATAGTATTGTATGTCATGAAATAATTTAATAAAAAAGTAAGTAATAGTACGTATTATGTCAAAAAAAGCTCAGAAAAGTCATACATAATGTCAAAAAGTGTTATTACATTGTTATAACACTGTTATAACATGTATTAAGACAAAAAGCTATCAAAAAGTTAAAAAAATGTCAAAAAGTGTTATTACATAGTTATTACATTGTTATAACACTGTTATAACATGTATTATGACAAAAAAAAGCTATCAACAAGTTTAAAAAATGTCTAAAAATGTTATTACACAGGTGTACACAGTACATGCCATAAAAGTGGATGTAAATAATTTTTTCGTCCATAAAAAAAAAAAATTCAAAAAAAGAAAATCCTAATTTTTTTTTTTTTTTCTTAAATTAGAATCTTCTCATTCTTTCTCCTACGCTGGTCTCTCCCTTTCTCTGCCGTGTCCTACTCTGCTCTGAGTTGTTGTCCTGTCTCTGAGGTGTCCTACTCTAGTCTCTTCCTGTCTCTGAGTTGTCCTACTCTGGTCTCTTCCTGTCTCTGAGGTGTCCTACTCTGGTCTCTGCCTTACTCTGATCCCTGCCTGTCCTTGTCTTAATACTCTCCTACTCTGGTCTCTGCCTGTCCTTGTCTTAATACTCTCCTACTTTGGTCTCTGCTTGTCCTTGTCTTAATACTCTCCTACTCTCTTCTTGCCTGCACTTGCTTTCCTAGCCTCTCTTTCCTATCTGGGGGGCCTATCTAAGTGTTTGTACATACGTTGGCAACGAGCCAGTCTTGAACACTCGACCCTGGGCGCCTTAGAGTCGAGCACAAACCAACTTTGCTACCTACGCAAGTACGCACGGGACAGTTCTCCGGGTGTATTTGTCTTTGTCATTCTGGGTGTAAAGCTCAAAATAAATTGTCTATTCCTGTATTGGAACCCATAACCTTTGTGTTTCCCAACCAGCTTTCCATCATACTGAGCTATCAGATCTGATGTACAAGTTTGTGGTTAGTTGTGTATTTGTCTTTGTCATTCTGGGTGTAAAGCTCAAAATAAATTGTCAATTCCTGTATTGGAACCCATAACCTTTGTGTCTCTTAACCAGCATCTCATCACACCGAGCTATCAGATCTGTCAACAAGTGATATGTGTTTAGTTGTGTATTTCACTTGTTCATTTTGGGTGTTGGCCCTTAAAATTTAGTTTGCCATAAAGGAGTTGAACCCACAACCTCTTGAACAGATCATGTGGGTATTATCACACTGAGCTGTCTATGACACTAGGAGCTTTTTGGTTGGAGGTTATATTTAACGTTCACATCACTGAGGCAAAAAATTAAAATACTATTCTGACTGAACCGGGATTTAATCCCTCAACCTCATACTGTCACATCACCATCTTATCGTAGTGAGCTATTCCTCAGGCTGGGAAATTTTTTTCCGTTCTGTTATTTGTTCTTCACACACATCTTTTAGCCAGACAGGGGAACCGGGGTGAGGGGAGGGGGAGTTTTGATCTGATCTGATGCTAGATCACATCCACTAGACGTGTCCATGTCAAAGGACGAGCCTGGAGGCCTGCCTTATATTGCCTCTGATTACCTTGTCACGCAGTGGTGTGGGGTCCTTTGTTACCAGCCAAACAAGGCGTTTCCACTGTTAAAAAAACGTCTATCCCACTGGTCCCTTCTGCACAGCAATACCACAAAACATTACTAAAAAAGACTAAAAAAAAAACAACTCTCTTGCAACAGGTCACAGCCCGACTTGTCTTTCTTTGTCCTCCTGTTTGTCTACCCACACACCTGTTTCCCGTCCACCTTTAACAACCACATCATTAGATCCTGTGGCCAATCATGAGCTGTGGGGGGGGTGGTCCAGGCAATCACAGCTGCTTCTCATAATCCCAGTCTGGGGGTAAATGCTAGATCACATCCACTAGACGTGTTGACATCGTTCGGTTCAGGCATGGGGGGGGTAGATGCCAGATCAGATCCACTAGATGTGTCCATGTCAGAGGACGTGCCTGGTGGTCTGCCTTACATTGCCTTTGATTTGGCCCGAACCTAACGACGTCAACACGTCTAGTGGATGTGATCTAGCATTTACCGTCTTGCTGAGCCACTTCTCTCTCTATAATGAACATTAAAAGCACCATGCAAGTCCAAGATTGCCAATTCAGACCATGTGGTCAGAGCTTGTTAATAAGCAGTTGAATGTCGGTTCAGGGGTGAGGAGGGTAAGGATAACAGGGCACGTCCTCTGACATGGACACATCTAGTGGATCTGATCTGGCATCTACCCCCCATGCCTGAACCGAACGATGTCAACACGTCTAGTGGATGTGATCTAGCATTTACCCCCAGACTGGGATTATGAGAAGCAGCTGTGATTGCCTGACCACCCCCCCCACAGCTCATGATTGGCCACAGGATCTAATGATGTGGTTGTTAAAGGTGGACGGGAAACAGGTGTGTGGGTAGACAAACAGGAGGACAAAGAAAGACAAGTCGGGGCTGTGACCTGTTGCAAGAGAGTTGTGTTTTTTTAGTCTTTTTGAGTAATGTTTTGTGGTATTGCTGTGCAGAAGGGACCAGTGGGATAGACGTTTTTTTAACAGTGGAAACGCCTTGTTTGGCTGGTAACAAAGGATCCCACACCACTGCGTGACAAGGTAATCAGAGGCAATATAAGGCCACCCGGCTCGTCCTTTGACATGGACACGTCTAGTGGATGTGATCTAGCATCAGATCAGATCAGAACTCCCCCTCCCCTCACCCCGGTTCCCCTGTCTGGCTAAAAGATGTGTGTGAAGAACAAATAACAGAACGGAAAAAAATTTCCCAGCCTGAGGAATAGCTCACTACGATAAGATGGTGATGTGACAGTATGAGGTTGAGGGATCAAATCCCGGTTCAGTCAGAATAGTATTTTAATTTTTTGCCTCAGTGATGTGAACGTTAAATATAACCTCCAACCAAAAAGCTCCTAGTGTCATAGACAGCTCAGTGTGATAATACCCACATGATCTGTTCAAGAGGTTGTGGGTTCAACTCCTTTATGGCAAACGAAATTTTAAGGGCCAACACCCAAAATGAACAAGTGAAATACACAACTAAACACATGCCACTTGTTGACAGATCTGACAGCTCGGTGTGATGAAATGCTGGTTAAGAGACACAAAGGTTATGGGTTCCAATACAGGAATTGACAATTTATTTTGAGCTTTACACCCAGAATGACAAAGACAAATACACAACTAACCACAAACTTGTACATCAGATCTGATAGCTCAGTGTGATGAGATGCTGGGTGGGAGACACAAAGGTTATGGGTTCCAACACAGGAATTGACAATTTATTTTGAGCTTTACACCCAGAATGACAAAGACAAATACACCCGGAGAACTGTCCCGCAAGTGCTTTCGATGAGGTAGCAAAGTTGGTTTGTGCTCAACTCTAAGGCGCCCAGGGTCGAAAGTGTTCAAGACCGCCTCGTTACAACGATGTACAAACACTTAGATAGGACCCCCAGATAGGAAAGAGAGGCTAGGAAAGCAAGTGCAGGCAAGAAGAGAGTAGGAGAGTATTAAGACAAGGACAAGCAGAGACCAAAGTAGGAGAGGATTAAGGCAAGGACAGGCAGGGATCAGAGTAAGGCAGAGACCAGAGTAGGACACCTCAGAGACAGGAAGAGACCAGAGTAGGACACCTCAGAGACAGGAAGAGACCAGAGTAGGACACCTCAGAGACAGGAAGAGACCAGAGTAGGACAACTCAGAGACAGGAAGAGACCAGAGTAGGTTAACTCAAAGACAGGAAGAGACTAGAGTAGGACACCTCAGAGACAGGACAACAACTCAGAGAAGAGTAGGACACGTCAGAGAAAGGGAGAGACCAGCGTAGGAGAAAGAAAGAGAAGATTCTAATTTAAGAAAAAAAAAAAATTAGGATTTTCTTTTTTTGAATTTTTTTTTTTATGGACGAAAAAATTATTTACATCCACTTTTATGGCATGTACTGTGTACACCTGTGTAATAACATTTTTAGACATTTTTTAAACTTGTTGATAGCTTTTTTTGTCATAATACATGTTATAACAGTGTTATAACAATGTAATAACTATGTAATAACACTTTTTGACATTTTTTTAACTTTTTGATAGCTTTTTGTCTTAATACATGTTATAACAGTGTTATAACAATGTAATAACACTTTTTGACATTATGTATGACTTTTCTGAGCTTTTTTTGACATAATACGTACTATTACTTACTTTTTTATTAAATTATTTCATGACATACAATACTATGAGTATACAGTGAGTACGGAGAGAAGGCGGCATGAATGGAGTGAAGGAACTTCTCTGTTGTCGTCCGGAAACTCTGCACTCATCTGGGGAGAAAACAAGAGAAAGTAAGAGTTTATTGGATTGTTCTGCTTCAATACATCTGGGTCCATTTCTTTTCCTTAAGGAGGAATACACTAGCTACTAGTGCTGAGAACTGTAGCTCCCAAGCAGAGGACGGGCCCTGTCTTGTTAACATCATTTAGTATCTGAGCTGCACCCTAAGGTCAATCCAGGTGACACAAAGACCGGAACAAATGAAAGCTGCGATACATTTTAATATTAGGGCTGCAACCAGGGGGGAAAGGGCTCGATATCCGCACCGCTAAACGATTCAGTCCCGCACGCAGGAAGTGGGAACAGCAGTCGCCTGCCAAAACCCACACACAACAACCAGTCACCATCACACTTCCAACAAGAAAAGACATCTGCTGAGATAAACAACAGGTAGTTTTCTTATGAATTGCCTCGTAATTGTTCCAGGGTCAGTGGTTGACCTGTGGGTTTTTAATCCATGCTGGAGGAACCGCCTGTCCAAAGCTGTTTAGTTACTGCTGGCTAACGTCAACTTCTCCTACAGCTGACTGCCTGATATTCAGTGCTGTGGGTCGTTTATGGCAAAAAAATCCCAAATGAAATGACAGACAAAATAAGTTGTCATGTTTCCTGATCTTCAGTTTATTCCAACACCACGGACGGCAGGTCCAACAAGCTACGCTACTTCTGGAACTCTGGCGTAATAATGGTGGGCGACCGCACTTCTTTACTTACTAAACACACACAGCGATTGGAAGGGTGCGTTTGATTTAATGATTCCGGATTTAATTTTTTGACGACCAAACCACACAAATGATGTCATCTGCACCGGTCAATTCCGGTTTTGTGGTTGGCTGACAAATTACCAGCAAAGTGGTGGGGTTTAAAAGATCTGTCAACCTTCACAAACCATTCTGTGGAACTTACACAAATAAACTAACGTTATTCTGAAATAATGTGGAACGCATTGCTATCTTAAAAGGCTAATTAAAAAGTAAAAGCCATTTGCTTTCACACTCGGCTGCATTATTTTCAGTGTTTTGTCTACAAAACGTCAAACTCTAAACCCATCTGAGTGGAGAAGATGGAGCCGGCTAAACGTTGTCAGAGACTGATGGGAACCAACAACAGCACTACACCACCAAGCCTACCACACTCACACGTCCTCTCTGACAGCTTACCGACAACTCTAAAACGCTAACGCTGCCATCGGTGTCATGAGCTGACACAACATTCAGCTTCAGCACACGTTCTCTCAAACATTTCACACACTGCTTTGTGTGTTTACTCCTTCAAACCCAGCAGACCTGCCGAGGGCTTCAAACTCCAACCTTCTCAACACCGAGGCAGCCACCTGACCAGCAGGTTTTAGAAGATGGAACACAGCAGTTTACACTCTGCTCTATCACTACATAGTCGGATTATAGTTCTTCAGCAGAAACAACACAACACAGCCTGGCTCTAACGTACACAAGGTAACAGTTCTGCCACTGGAAATATCTCTACCACAAGCTCCTGCAAACACTTAACCACTGACCTAACAACACAAGCATGTGAGCCATCAAGTCATTAACATTTTGTTCGAGGACATTTCCACAAACAGTGTCTCAGTTGTATGTGTGTATATGTGTATATATATATATATACATAATGTGTGTGTATGTTAGAATCCTTACTGTGGACAATGTTGTTGAGATTCTGGACTCTGTGTGACCTGACCTTTTCAAATCAACTCAATCCGTCAACATTACAGCCAGCAGCTGTTAATCCGGAGAAAGCATGTCCTACCTCAGAGCTTCAGCTCAGAGAAGATGTTCCTTCAGCTGGTCTCTACAAGGCTCCTCCTCCTCCTCTTCTTCCCAGATGACATCCATTGAGGCTGCAGATCTGCAGCCGCCACACAGCTGACTGTCAAAGTAAAAGCATACAACAATAATCAACGGTTATGTAATGTATAGTTATAGTTACATTTATAGTTTGCATTAGCACTGAAATGTGGAAATGTTCATGAATACAATGGGCAAAGACCAACCTGCGGACTTCCAGCTCCCACGGACCATGTAAACACCAGTCCACCTGCAACCGTCTATTTGCAGAAACACTAATAAAACCGATATCAAACGCCATATTCCTTCTCACAGCGATGCGTAGTTTTCTCCTAGCGTCATTCCGGTGAATGTGACCGCGGGGTCGTTTGTTTGTTCGCCCCCAAACAGCCAAAGTAGCAACAGTACAGACGTTAGCATAAGCTAGCTGTGAGTTAGCAACAACGGGACGCAGGAACCGTGTGTGTGTTTGTGTATCTGGCCTATGGTGAGGAGATAGTGCCCCGGATGATTATTGCCTAAGGGGGAGGACTGTTGTGTGTGACATACCGTCCAGCCTCGACTGACCTCATAACGTCCTCCATTCGTCTTTATGCAGCTGATTGATAATCCATAAATTCATCTGCTCAAGTTGCTACATGTTCAGAGGTCGCAGAGTCGTCTTCGGGTCAGTCTGAAGTCGGGGGTCACATGAGGGTCATCATCAGATACCTCTCATTTATTATCATTACATTAGATTCTGCTGGTGGTCACCCGCTACAATCCTGGTACGTGGCTACAACTTGCTGGATGTGTATAAAAGAAGTTAAACAGTTCTTAAATATGGAAGACAAAAATCAATACTGAAATGAATGCTGAAAACACAAAAGTAATACATGGATTTGAAAATGAATACATGCATACAAGTGTGAGTTATTCAGTGGAAGATGAATGTATGAATGCTTTAAAAAATCTGAATTTGTTTTTGGTATTTGACATTTTTAGTTTTAGTGCTGTACTTCTACATTTCTACATACACTTATGTCTATATAGCATTTATTTTATTCTTTATTTGCATGTATAAATGCAAGAAATTTACATTCAGATTACCAGCAGTCATGTATTTTTGTTTTCATTTTTTAAATATGTATTTGAATATTTCATTATTTATTCAAGCCTTTTCTTTGTATATTATTTTATTTATCAATTAATGTACCTTTTGGGGCTGAGTCTAGAGTTCCCTAATTCTACCACTAGGTGGCAACATGTCTGTGCTACTATTACCACCATAGACTGTTAATATTAATTATGAATTATTACCACAGCTCGGTGCATACTGATTGGAGCATGCTAACTCCAGAAAAGGGTTATATTGCTTTTAAAGGGTTATATTGCTATTAAAGCAAAGGCAGTGCATATTTAAACTCGTTTACTATTTAGTTAAAAGTTGCAGGTTTAAATTCAACATAAAGTACTGACTATTGCAATATTCACACATTCCATCAACATGCTTTTTCATTATAAATAATGTTCCATTTAATCCTGTATGTGCTAGCCTCATTCTGGACACCATATCTTCTTCTTGTTTACATCTGTATGTATTCCCTGTTTTTCCCCACTGTTCCTTGAATTCTCTACAGGTGTCTCCCAGACTGTTCATTATCCCACAAAAACTGCCCTTTTGCATTTGTTTTAGCTTTAATTATACTTTTGACTTCAGCTTTACTGTATTTAATATCCACCTCTATATCAGGCAGCTCTGCTGCGTTCTTCGCACATTTATCTGCCAATTCAATACCTCCTCCACCTATATGAGCTGGTACCCATATAAATGTAGTTCTAATACCTGACTTAATCAGACTGTTAGCTAGTTGCAGTATGTAATACACTATGTCCTGTCTAGACTCCGGTGAAGAAATGTAAGGCTTGTCAAAGCTGAGCTGGAGTCTGATGCAATCACATCTTTGCTTGGTTCTGTTGCTCTCTACCCACAGCAAGGCCATCCATATTGCTAACAGTTCTGCTGAGTATA